>NW_027441805.1:0-373634 GCF_048569485.1 Anomaloglossus baeobatrachus
TATCCAGAGGCACGCACACAGACCACGGTCATAGACCTAGTGCAGTACTTATATACATGTCTCATTGACCCAGATGAACATCAGCTGACCAGCAGGGGTGAGGCACATGAAGAATTACAAACAGGTAGGAAGCACTCAAAGAAGAGAAAAAAAAAATAAAAATAAATACAGAGAGGATTTAACTAATTATACAACAGTAAAACAGCAGGTTAGCATACCAAAAGCAAAGGGACTTTAAATGTGTATGCAGGTGAGGAGATTAAAGTCAAGTCAGGAAATTCAGATGCATAGAACAACTGGACGGTCATACCTGTGAATGAGACAGATGGATTAACAGAATCAGAGATGAATGGGGACCATGGAGAGTTAGGCCATAGAATTACATTTCATTTCTGGTATATTTCTGACACTTATGAGGCACTTATCCAGAGGCACGCACACAGACCACGGTCATAGACCTAGTGCAGTACTTATATACATGTCTCATTGACCCAGATGAACATCAGCTGACCAGCAGGGGTGAGGCACATGAAAGAATTACAAACAGGTAGGAAGCACTCAAAGAAGAGAAAAAAAAAATAAAAATAAATACAGAGAGGATTTAACTAATTATACAACAGTAAAACAGCAGGTTAGCATACCAAAAGCAAAGGGACTTTAAATGTGTATGCAGGTGAGGAGATTAAAGTCAAGTCAGGAAATTCAGATGCATAGAACAACTGGACGGTCATACCTGTGAATGAGACAGATGGATTAACAGAATCAGAGATGAATGGGGACCATGGAGAGTTAGGCCATAGAATTACATTTCATTTCTGGTATATTTCTGACACTTATGAGGCACTTATCCAGAGGCACGCACACAGACCACGGTCATAGACCTAGTGCAGTACTTATATACATGTCTCATTGACCCAGATGAACATCAGCTGACCAGCAGGGGTGAGGCACATGAAAGAATTACAAACAGGTAGGAAGCACTCAAAGAAGAGAAAAAAAAAATAAAAATAAATACAGAGAGGATTTAACTAATTATACAACAGTAAAACAGCAGGTTAGCATACCAAAAGCAAAGGGACTTTAAATGTGTATGCAGGTGAGGAGATTAAAGTCAAGTCAGGAAATTCAGATGCATAGAACAACTGGACGGTCATACCTGTGAATGAGACAGATGGATTAACAGAATCAGAGATGAATGGGGACCATGGAGAGTTAGGCCATAGAATTACATTTCATTTCTGGTATATTTCTGACACTTATGAGGCACTTATCCAGAGGCACGCACACAGACCACGGTCATAGACCTAGTGCAGTACTTATATACATGTCTCATTGACCCAGATGAACATCAGCTGACCAGCAGGGGTGAGGCACATGAAAGAATTACAAACAGGTAGGAAGCACTCAAAGAAGAGAAAAAAAAAATAAAAATAAATACAGAGAGGATTTAACTAATTATACAACAGTAAAACAGCAGGTTAGCATACCAAAAGCAAAGGGACTTTAAATGTGTATGCAGGTGAGGAGATTAAAGTCAAGTCAGGAAATTCAGATGCATAGAACAACTGGACGGTCATACCTGTGAATGAGACAGATGGATTAACAGAATCAGAGATGAATGGGGACCATGGAGAGTTAGGCCATAGAATTACATTTCATTTCTGGTATATTTCTGACACTTATGAGGCACTTATCCAGAGGCACGCACACAGACCACGGTCATAGACCTAGTGCAGTACTTATATACATGTCTCATTGACCCAGATGAACATCAGCTGACCAGCAGGGGTGAGGCACATGAAAGAATTACAAACAGGTAGGAAGCACTCAAAGAAGAGAAAAAAAAAATAAAAATAAATACAGAGAGGATTTAACTAATTATACAACAGTAAAACAGCAGGTTAGCATACCAAAAGCAAAGGGACTTTAAATGTGTATGCAGGTGAGGAGATTAAAGTCAAGTCAGGAAATTCAGATGCATAGAACAACTGGACGGTCATACCTGTGAATGAGACAGATGGATTAACAGAATCAGAGATGAATGGGGACCATGGAGAGTTAGGCCATAGAATTACATTTCATTTCTGGTATATTTCTGACACTTATGAGGCACTTATCCAGAGGCACGCACACAGACCACGGTCATAGACCTAGTGCAGTACTTATATACATGTCTCATTGACCCAGATGAACATCAGCTGACCAGCAGGGGTGAGGCACATGAAAGAATTACAAACAGGTAGGAAGCACTCAAAGAAGAGAAAAAAAAAATAAAAATAAATACAGAGAGGATTTAACTAATTATACAACAGTAAAACAGCAGGTTAGCATACCAAAAGCAAAGGGACTTTAAATGTGTATGCAGGTGAGGAGATTAAAGTCAAGTCAGGAAATTCAGATGCATAGAACAACTGGACGGTCATACCTGTGAATGAGACAGATGGATTAACAGAATCAGAGATGAATGGGGACCATGGAGAGTTAGGCCATAGAATTACATTTCATTTCTGGTATATTTCTGACACTTATGAGGCACTTATCCAGAGGCACGCACACAGACCACGGTCATAGACCTAGTGCAGTACTTATATACATGTCTCATTGACCCAGATGAACATCAGCTGACCAGCAGGGGTGAGGCACATGAAAGAATTACAAACAGGTAGGAAGCACTCAAAGAAGAGAAAAAAAAAATAAAAATAAATACAGAGAGGATTTAACTAATTATACAACAGTAAAACAGCAGGTTAGCATACCAAAAGCAAAGGGACTTTAAATGTGTATGCAGGTGAGGAGATTAAAGTCAAGTCAGGAAATTCAGATGCATAGAACAACTGGACGGTCATACCTGTGAATGAGACAGATGGATTAACAGAATCAGAGATGAATGGGGACCATGGAGAGTTAGGCCATAGAATTACATTTCATTTCTGGTATATTTCTGACACTTATGAGGCACTTATCCAGAGGCACGCACACAGACCACGGTCATAGACCTAGTGCAGTACTTATATACATGTCTCATTGACCCAGATGAACATCAGCTGACCAGCAGGGGTGAGGCACATGAAAGAATTACAAACAGGTAGGAAGCACTCAAAGAAGAGAAAAAAAAAATAAAAATAAATACAGAGAGGATTTAACTAATTATACAACAGTAAAACAGCAGGTTAGCATACCAAAAGCAAAGGGACTTTAAATGTGTATGCAGGTGAGGAGATTAAAGTCAAGTCAGGAAATTCAGATGCATAGAACAACTGGACGGTCATACCTGTGAATGAGACAGATGGATTAACAGAATCAGAGATGAATGGGGGACCATGGAGAGTTAGGCCATAGAATTACATTTCATTTCTGGTATATTTCTGACACTTATGAGGCACTTATCCAGAGGCACGCACACAGACCACGGTCATAGACCTAGTGCAGTACTTATATACATGTCTCATTGACCCAGATGAACATCAGCTGACCAGCAGGGGTGAGGCACATGAAAGAATTACAAACAGGTAGGAAGCACTCAAAGAAGAGAAAAAAAAAATAAAAATAAATACAGAGAGGATTTAACTAATTATACAACAGTAAAACAGCAGGTTAGCATACCAAAAGCAAAGGGACTTTAAATGTGTATGCAGGTGAGGAGATTAAAGTCAAGTCAGGAAATTCAGATGCATAGAACAACTGGACGGTCATACCTGTGAATGAGACAGATGGATTAACAGAATCAGAGATGAATGGGGACCATGGAGAGTTAGGCCATAGAATTACATTTCATTTCTGGTATATTTCTGACACTTATGAGGCACTTATCCAGAGGCACGCACACAGACCACGGTCATAGACCTAGTGCAGTACTTATATACATGTCTCATTGACCCAGATGAACATCAGCTGACCAGCAGGGGTGAGGCACATGAAAGAATTACAAACAGGTAGGAAGCACTCAAAGAAGAGAAAAAAAAAATAAAAATAAATACAGAGAGGATTTAACTAATTATACAACAGTAAAACAGCAGGTTAGCATACCAAAAGCAAAGGGACTTTAAATGTGTATGCAGGTGAGGAGATTAAAGTCAAGTCAGGAAATTCAGATGCATAGAACAACTGGACGGTCATACCTGTGAATGAGACAGATGGATTAACAGAATCAGAGATGAATGGGGACCATGGAGAGTTAGGCCATAGAATTACATTTCATTTCTGGTATATTTCTGACACTTATGAGGCACTTATCCAGAGGCACGCACACAGACCACGGTCATAGACCTAGTGCAGTACTTATATACATGTCTCATTGACCCAGATGAACATCAGCTGACCAGCAGGGGTGAGGCACATGAAAGAATTACAAACAGGTAGGAAGCACTCAAAGAAGAGAAAAAAAAAATAAAAATAAATACAGAGAGGATTTAACTAATTATACAACAGTAAAACAGCAGGTTAGCATACCAAAAGCAAAGGGACTTTAAATGTGTATGCAGGTGAGGAGATTAAAGTCAAGTCAGGAAATTCAGATGCATAGAACAACTGGACGGTCATACCTGTGAATGAGACAGATGGATTAACAGAATCAGAGATGAATGGGGGACCATGGAGAGTTAGGCCATAGAATTACATTTCATTTCTGGTATATTTCTGACACTTATGAGGCACTTATCCAGAGGCACGCACACAGACCACGGTCATAGACCTAGTGCAGTACTTATATACATGTCTCATTGACCCAGATGAACATCAGCTGACCAGCAGGGGTGAGGCACATGAAAGAATTACAAACAGGTAGGAAGCACTCAAAGAAGAGAAAAAAAAAATAAAAATAAATACAGAGAGGATTTAACTAATTATACAACAGTAAAACAGCAGGTTAGCATACCAAAAGCAAAGGGACTTTAAATGTGTATGCAGGTGAGGAGATTAAAGTCAAGTCAGGAAATTCAGATGCATAGAACAACTGGACGGTCATACCTGTGAATGAGACAGATGGATTAACAGAATCAGAGATGAATGGGGACCATGGAGAGTTAGGCCATAGAATTACATTTCATTTCTGGTATATTTCTGACACTTATGAGGCACTTATCCAGAGGCACGCACACAGACCACGGTCATAGACCTAGTGCAGTACTTATATACATGTCTCATTGACCCAGATGAACATCAGCTGACCAGCAGGGGTGAGGCACATGAAAGAATTACAAACAGGTAGGAAGCACTCAAAGAAGAGAAAAAAAAAATAAAAATAAATACAGAGAGGATTTAACTAATTATACAACAGTAAAACAGCAGGTTAGCATACCAAAAGCAAAGGGACTTTAAATGTGTATGCAGGTGAGGAGATTAAAGTCAAGTCAGGAAATTCAGATGCATAGAACAACTGGACGGTCATACCTGTGAATGAGACAGATGGATTAACAGAATCAGAGATGAATGGGGACCATGGAGAGTTAGGCCATAGAATTACATTTCATTTCTGGTATATTTCTGACACTTATGAGGCACTTATCCAGAGGCACGCACACAGACCACGGTCATAGACCTAGTGCAGTACTTATATACATGTCTCATTGACCCAGATGAACATCAGCTGACCAGCAGGGGTGAGGCACATGAAAGAATTACAAACAGGTAGGAAGCACTCAAAGAAGAGAAAAAAAAAATAAAAATAAATACAGAGAGGATTTAACTAATTATACAACAGTAAAACAGCAGGTTAGCATACCAAAAGCAAAGGGACTTTAAATGTGTATGCAGGTGAGGAGATTAAAGTCAAGTCAGGAAATTCAGATGCATAGAACAACTGGACGGTCATACCTGTGAATGAGACAGATGGATTAACAGAATCAGAGATGAATGGGGACCATGGAGAGTTAGGCCATAGAATTACATTTCATTTCTGGTATATTTCTGACACTTATGAGGCACTTATCCAGAGGCACGCACACAGACCACGGTCATAGACCTAGTGCAGTACTTATATACATGTCTCATTGACCCAGATGAACATCAGCTGACCAGCAGGGGTGAGGCACATGAAAGAATTACAAACAGGTAGGAAGCACTCAAAGAAGAGAAAAAAAAAATAAAAATAAATACAGAGAGGATTTAACTAATTATACAACAGTAAAACAGCAGGTTAGCATACCAAAAGCAAAGGGACTTTAAATGTGTATGCAGGTGAGGAGATTAAAGTCAAGTCAGGAAATTCAGATGCATAGAACAACTGGACGGTCATACCTGTGAATGAGACAGATGGATTAACAGAATCAGAGATGAATGGGGACCATGGAGAGTTAGGCCATAGAATTACATTTCATTTCTGGTATATTTCTGACACTTATGAGGCACTTATCCAGAGGCACGCACACAGACCACGGTCATAGACCTAGTGCAGTACTTATATACATGTCTCATTGACCCAGATGAACATCAGCTGACCAGCAGGGGTGAGGCACATGAAAGAATTACAAACAGGTAGGAAGCACTCAAAGAAGAGAAAAAAAAAATAAAAATAAATACAGAGAGGATTTAACTAATTATACAACAGTAAAACAGCAGGTTAGCATACCAAAAGCAAAGGGACTTTAAATGTGTATGCAGGTGAGGAGATTAAAGTCAAGTCAGGAAATTCAGATGCATAGAACAACTGGACGGTCATACCTGTGAATGAGACAGATGGATTAACAGAATCAGAGATGAATGGGGACCATGGAGAGTTAGGCCATAGAATTACATTTCATTTCTGGTATATTTCTGACACTTATGAGGCACTTATCCAGAGGCACGCACACAGACCACGGTCATAGACCTAGTGCAGTACTTATATACATGTCTCATTGACCCAGATGAACATCAGCTGACCAGCAGGGGTGAGGCACATGAAAGAATTACAAACAGGTAGGAAGCACTCAAAGAAGAGAAAAAAAAAATAAAAATAAATACAGAGAGGATTTAACTAATTATACAACAGTAAAACAGCAGGTTAGCATACCAAAAGCAAAGGGACTTTAAATGTGTATGCAGGTGAGGAGATTAAAGTCAAGTCAGGAAATTCAGATGCATAGAACAACTGGACGGTCATACCTGTGAATGAGACAGATGGATTAACAGAATCAGAGATGAATGGGGACCATGGAGAGTTAGGCCATAGAATTACATTTCATTTCTGGTATATTTCTGACACTTATGAGGCACTTATCCAGAGGCACGCACACAGACCACGGTCATAGACCTAGTGCAGTACTTATATACATGTCTCATTGACCCAGATGAACATCAGCTGACCAGCAGGGGTGAGGCACATGAAAGAATTACAAACAGGTAGGAAGCACTCAAAGAAGAGAAAAAAAAAATAAAAATAAATACAGAGAGGATTTAACTAATTATACAACAGTAAAACAGCAGGTTAGCATACCAAAAGCAAAGGGACTTTAAATGTGTATGCAGGTGAGGAGATTAAAGTCAAGTCAGGAAATTCAGATGCATAGAACAACTGGACGGTCATACCTGTGAATGAGACAGATGGATTAACAGAATCAGAGATGAATGGGGACCATGGAGAGTTAGGCCATAGAATTACATTTCATTTCTGGTATATTTCTGACACTTATGAGGCACTTATCCAGAGGCACGCACACAGACCACGGTCATAGACCTAGTGCAGTACTTATATACATGTCTCATTGACCCAGATGAACATCAGCTGACCAGCAGGGGTGAGGCACATGAAAGAATTACAAACAGGTAGGAAGCACTCAAAGAAGAGAAAAAAAAAATAAAAATAAATACAGAGAGGATTTAACTAATTATACAACAGTAAAACAGCAGGTTAGCATACCAAAAGCAAAGGGACTTTAAATGTGTATGCAGGTGAGGAGATTAAAGTCAAGTCAGGAAATTCAGATGCATAGAACAACTGGACGGTCATACCTGTGAATGAGACAGATGGATTAACAGAATCAGAGATGAATGGGGACCATGGAGAGTTAGGCCATAGAATTACATTTCATTTCTGGTATATTTCTGACACTTATGAGGCACTTATCCAGAGGCACGCACACAGACCACGGTCATAGACCTAGTGCAGTACTTATATACATGTCTCATTGACCCAGATGAACATCAGCTGACCAGCAGGGGTGAGGCACATGAAAGAATTACAAACAGGTAGGAAGCACTCAAAGAAGAGAAAAAAAAAATAAAAATAAATACAGAGAGGATTTAACTAATTATACAACAGTAAAACAGCAGGTTAGCATACCAAAAGCAAAGGGACTTTAAATGTGTATGCAGGTGAGGAGATTAAAGTCAAGTCAGGAAATTCAGATGCATAGAACAACTGGACGGTCATACCTGTGAATGAGACAGATGGATTAACAGAATCAGAGATGAATGGGGACCATGGAGAGTTAGGCCATAGAATTACATTTCATTTCTGGTATATTTCTGACACTTATGAGGCACTTATCCAGAGGCACGCACACAGACCACGGTCATAGACCTAGTGCAGTACTTATATACATGTCTCATTGACCCAGATGAACATCAGCTGACCAGCAGGGGTGAGGCACATGAAAGAATTACAAACAGGTAGGAAGCACTCAAAGAAGAGAAAAAAAAAATAAAAATAAATACAGAGAGGATTTAACTAATTATACAACAGTAAAACAGCAGGTTAGCATACCAAAAGCAAAGGGACTTTAAATGTGTATGCAGGTGAGGAGATTAAAGTCAAGTCAGGAAATTCAGATGCATAGAACAACTGGACGGTCATACCTGTGAATGAGACAGATGGATTAACAGAATCAGAGATGAATGGGGACCATGGAGAGTTAGGCCATAGAATTACATTTCATTTCTGGTATATTTCTGACACTTATGAGGCACTTATCCAGAGGCACGCACACAGACCACGGTCATAGACCTAGTGCAGTACTTATATACATGTCTCATTGACCCAGATGAACATCAGCTGACCAGCAGGGGTGAGGCACATGAAAGAATTACAAACAGGTAGGAAGCACTCAAAGAAGAGAAAAAAAAAATAAAAATAAATACAGAGAGGATTTAACTAATTATACAACAGTAAAACAGCAGGTTAGCATACCAAAAGCAAAGGGACTTTAATGTGTATGCAGGTGAGGAGATTAAAGTCAAGTCAGGAAATTCAGATGCATAGAACAACTGGACGGTCATACCTGTGAATGAGACAGATGGATTAACAGAATCAGAGATGAATGGGGACCATGGAGAGTTAGGCCATAGAATTACATTTCATTTCTGGTATATTTCTGACACTTATGAGGCACTTATCCAGAGGCACGCACACAGACCACGGTCATAGACCTAGTGCAGTACTTATATACATGTCTCATTGACCCAGATGAACATCAGCTGACCAGCAGGGGTGAGGCACATGAAAGAATTACAAACAGGTAGGAAGCACTCAAAGAAGAGAAAAAAAAAATAAAAATAAATACAGAGAGGATTTAACTAATTATACAACAGTAAAACAGCAGGTTAGCATACCAAAAGCAAAGGGACTTTAAATGTGTATGCAGGTGAGGAGATTAAAGTCAAGTCAGGAAATTCAGATGCATAGAACAACTGGACGGTCATACCTGTGAATGAGACAGATGGATTAACAGAATCAGAGATGAATGGGGACCATGGAGAGTTAGGCCATAGAATTACATTTCATTTCTGGTATATTTCTGACACTTATGAGGCACTTATCCAGAGGCACGCACACAGACCACGGTCATAGACCTAGTGCAGTACTTATATACATGTCTCATTGACCCAGATGAACATCAGCTGACCAGCAGGGGTGAGGCACATGAAAGAATTACAAACAGGTAGGAAGCACTCAAAGAAGAGAAAAAAAAAATAAAAATAAATACAGAGAGGATTTAACTAATTATACAACAGTAAAACAGCAGGTTAGCATACCAAAAGCAAAGGGACTTTAAATGTGTATGCAGGTGAGGAGATTAAAGTCAAGTCAGGAAATTCAGATGCATAGAACAACTGGACGGTCATACCTGTGAATGAGACAGATGGATTAACAGAATCAGAGATGAATGGGGACCATGGAGAGTTAGGCCATAGAATTACATTTCATTTCTGGTATATTTCTGACACTTATGAGGCACTTATCCAGAGGCACGCACACAGACCACGGTCATAGACCTAGTGCAGTACTTATATACATGTCTCATTGACCCAGATGAACATCAGCTGACCAGCAGGGGTGAGGCACATGAAAGAATTACAAACAGGTAGGAAGCACTCAAAGAAGAGAAAAAAAAAATAAAAATAAATACAGAGAGGATTTAACTAATTATACAACAGTAAAACAGCAGGTTAGCATACCAAAAGCAAAGGGACTTTAAATGTGTATGCAGGTGAGGAGATTAAAGTCAAGTCAGGAAATTCAGATGCATAGAACAACTGGACGGTCATACCTGTGAATGAGACAGATGGATTAACAGAATCAGAGATGAATGGGGACCATGGAGAGTTAGGCCATAGAATTACATTTCATTTCTGGTATATTTCTGACACTTATGAGGCACTTATCCAGAGGCACGCACACAGACCACGGTCATAGACCTAGTGCAGTACTTATATACATGTCTCATTGACCCAGATGAACATCAGCTGACCAGCAGGGGTGAGGCACATGAAAGAATTACAAACAGGTAGGAAGCACTCAAAGAAGAGAAAAAAAAAATAAAAATAAATACAGAGAGGATTTAACTAATTATACAACAGTAAAACAGCAGGTTAGCATACCAAAAGCAAAGGGACTTTAAATGTGTATGCAGGTGAGGAGATTAAAGTCAAGTCAGGAAATTCAGATGCATAGAACAACTGGACGGTCATACCTGTGAATGAGACAGATGGATTAACAGAATCAGAGATGAATGGGGACCATGGAGAGTTAGGCCATAGAATTACATTTCATTTCTGGTATATTTCTGACACTTATGAGGCACTTATCCAGAGGCACGCACACAGACCACGGTCATAGACCTAGTGCAGTACTTATATACATGTCTCATTGACCCAGATGAACATCAGCTGACCAGCAGGGGTGAGGCACATGAAAGAATTACAAACAGGTAGGAAGCACTCAAAGAAGAGAAAAAAAAAATAAAAATAAATACAGAGAGGATTTAACTAATTATACAACAGTAAAACAGCAGGTTAGCATACCAAAAGCAAAGGGACTTTAAATGTGTATGCAGGTGAGGAGATTAAAGTCAAGTCAGGAAATTCAGATGCATAGAACAACTGGACGGTCATACCTGTGAATGAGACAGATGGATTAACAGAATCAGAGATGAATGGGGACCATGGAGAGTTAGGCCATAGAATTACATTTCATTTCTGGTATATTTCTGACACTTATGAGGCACTTATCCAGAGGCACGCACACAGACCACGGTCATAGACCTAGTGCAGTACTTATATACATGTCTCATTGACCCAGATGAACATCAGCTGACCAGCAGGGGTGAGGCACATGAAAGAATTACAAACAGGTAGGAAGCACTCAAAGAAGAGAAAAAAAAAATAAAAATAAATACAGAGAGGATTTAACTAATTATACAACAGTAAAACAGCAGGTTAGCATACCAAAAGCAAAGGGACTTTAAATGTGTATGCAGGTGAGGAGATTAAAGTCAAGTCAGGAAATTCAGATGCATAGAACAACTGGACGGTCATACCTGTGAATGAGACAGATGGATTAACAGAATCAGAGATGAATGGGGACCATGGAGAGTTAGGCCATAGAATTACATTTCATTTCTGGTATATTTCTGACACTTATGAGGCACTTATCCAGAGGCACGCACACAGACCACGGTCATAGACCTAGTGCAGTACTTATATACATGTCTCATTGACCCAGATGAACATCAGCTGACCAGCAGGGGTGAGGCACATGAAAGAATTACAAACAGGTAGGAAGCACTCAAAGAAGAGAAAAAAAAAATAAAAATAAATACAGAGAGGATTTAACTAATTATACAACAGTAAAACAGCAGGTTAGCATACCAAAAGCAAAGGGACTTTAAATGTGTATGCAGGTGAGGAGATTAAAGTCAAGTCAGGAAATTCAGATGCATAGAACAACTGGACGGTCATACCTGTGAATGAGACAGATGGATTAACAGAATCAGAGATGAATGGGGACCATGGAGAGTTAGGCCATAGAATTACATTTCATTTCTGGTATATTTCTGACACTTATGAGGCACTTATCCAGAGGCACGCACACAGACCACGGTCATAGACCTAGTGCAGTACTTATATACATGTCTCATTGACCCAGATGAACATCAGCTGACCAGCAGGGGTGAGGCACATGAAAGAATTACAAACAGGTAGGAAGCACTCAAAGAAGAGAAAAAAAAAATAAAAATAAATACAGAGAGGATTTAACTAATTATACAACAGTAAAACAGCAGGTTAGCATACCAAAAGCAAAGGGACTTTAAATGTGTATGCAGGTGAGGAGATTAAAGTCAAGTCAGGAAATTCAGATGCATAGAACAACTGGACGGTCATACCTGTGAATGAGACAGATGGATTAACAGAATCAGAGATGAATGGGGACCATGGAGAGTTAGGCCATAGAATTACATTTCATTTCTGGTATATTTCTGACACTTATGAGGCACTTATCCAGAGGCACGCACACAGACCACGGTCATAGACCTAGTGCAGTACTTATATACATGTCTCATTGACCCAGATGAACATCAGCTGACCAGCAGGGGTGAGGCACATGAAAGAATTACAAACAGGTAGGAAGCACTCAAAGAAGAGAAAAAAAAAATAAAAATAAATACAGAGAGGATTTAACTAATTATACAACAGTAAAACAGCAGGTTAGCATACCAAAAGCAAAGGGACTTTAAATGTGTATGCAGGTGAGGAGATTAAAGTCAAGTCAGGAAATTCAGATGCATAGAACAACTGGACGGTCATACCTGTGAATGAGACAGATGGATTAACAGAATCAGAGATGAATGGGGACCATGGAGAGTTAGGCCATAGAATTACATTTCATTTCTGGTATATTTCTGACACTTATGAGGCACTTATCCAGAGGCACGCACACAGACCACGGTCATAGACCTAGTGCAGTACTTATATACATGTCTCATTGACCCAGATGAACATCAGCTGACCAGCAGGGGTGAGGCACATGAAAGAATTACAAACAGGTAGGAAGCACTCAAAGAAGAGAAAAAAAAAATAAAAATAAATACAGAGAGGATTTAACTAATTATACAACAGTAAAACAGCAGGTTAGCATACCAAAAGCAAAGGGACTTTAAATGTGTATGCAGGTGAGGAGATTAAAGTCAAGTCAGGAAATTCAGATGCATAGAACAACTGGACGGTCATACCTGTGAATGAGACAGATGGATTAACAGAATCAGAGATGAATGGGGACCATGGAGAGTTAGGCCATAGAATTACATTTCATTTCTGGTATATTTCTGACACTTATGAGGCACTTATCCAGAGGCACGCACACAGACCACGGTCATAGACCTAGTGCAGTACTTATATACATGTCTCATTGACCCAGATGAACATCAGCTGACCAGCAGGGGTGAGGCACATGAAAGAATTACAAACAGGTAGGAAGCACTCAAAGAAGAGAAAAAAAAAATAAAAATAAATACAGAGAGGATTTAACTAATTATACAACAGTAAAACAGCAGGTTAGCATACCAAAAGCAAAGGGACTTTAAATGTGTATGCAGGTGAGGAGATTAAAGTCAAGTCAGGAAATTCAGATGCATAGAACAACTGGACGGTCATACCTGTGAATGAGACAGATGGATTAACAGAATCAGAGATGAATGGGGACCATGGAGAGTTAGGCCATAGAATTACATTTCATTTCTGGTATATTTCTGACACTTATGAGGCACTTATCCAGAGGCACGCACACAGACCACGGTCATAGACCTAGTGCAGTACTTATATACATGTCTCATTGACCCAGATGAACATCAGCTGACCAGCAGGGGTGAGGCACATGAAAGAATTACAAACAGGTAGGAAGCACTCAAAGAAGAGAAAAAAAAAATAAAAATAAATACAGAGAGGATTTAACTAATTATACAACAGTAAAACAGCAGGTTAGCATACCAAAAGCAAAGGGACTTTAAATGTGTATGCAGGTGAGGAGATTAAAGTCAAGTCAGGAAATTCAGATGCATAGAACAACTGGACGGTCATACCTGTGAATGAGACAGATGGATTAACAGAATCAGAGATGAATGGGGACCATGGAGAGTTAGGCCATAGAATTACATTTCATTTCTGGTATATTTCTGACACTTATGAGGCACTTATCCAGAGGCACGCACACAGACCACGGTCATAGACCTAGTGCAGTACTTATATACATGTCTCATTGACCCAGATGAACATCAGCTGACCAGCAGGGGTGAGGCACATGAAAGAATTACAAACAGGTAGGAAGCACTCAAAGAAGAGAAAAAAAAAATAAAAATAAATACAGAGAGGATTTAACTAATTATACAACAGTAAAACAGCAGGTTAGCATACCAAAAGCAAAGGGACTTTAAATGTGTATGCAGGTGAGGAGATTAAAGTCAAGTCAGGAAATTCAGATGCATAGAACAACTGGACGGTCATACCTGTGAATGAGACAGATGGATTAACAGAATCAGAGATGAATGGGGACCATGGAGAGTTAGGCCATAGAATTACATTTCATTTCTGGTATATTTCTGACACTTATGAGGCACTTATCCAGAGGCACGCACACAGACCACGGTCATAGACCTAGTGCAGTACTTATATACATGTCTCATTGACCCAGATGAACATCAGCTGACCAGCAGGGGTGAGGCACATGAAAGAATTACAAACAGGTAGGAAGCACTCAAAGAAGAGAAAAAAAAAATAAAAATAAATACAGAGAGGATTTAACTAATTATACAACAGTAAAACAGCAGGTTAGCATACCAAAAGCAAAGGGACTTTAAATGTGTATGCAGGTGAGGAGATTAAAGTCAAGTCAGGAAATTCAGATGCATAGAACAACTGGACGGTCATACCTGTGAATGAGACAGATGGATTAACAGAATCAGAGATGAATGGGGACCATGGAGAGTTAGGCCATAGAATTACATTTCATTTCTGGTATATTTCTGACACTTATGAGGCACTTATCCAGAGGCACGCACACAGACCACGGTCATAGACCTAGTGCAGTACTTATATACATGTCTCATTGACCCAGATGAACATCAGCTGACCAGCAGGGGTGAGGCACATGAAAGAATTACAAACAGGTAGGAAGCACTCAAAGAAGAGAAAAAAAAAATAAAAATAAATACAGAGAGGATTTAACTAATTATACAACAGTAAAACAGCAGGTTAGCATACCAAAAGCAAAGGGACTTTAAATGTGTATGCAGGTGAGGAGATTAAAGTCAAGTCAGGAAATTCAGATGCATAGAACAACTGGACGGTCATACCTGTGAATGAGACAGATGGATTAACAGAATCAGAGATGAATGGGGACCATGGAGAGTTAGGCCATAGAATTACATTTCATTTCTGGTATATTTCTGACACTTATGAGGCACTTATCCAGAGGCACGCACACAGACCACGGTCATAGACCTAGTGCAGTACTTATATACATGTCTCATTGACCCAGATGAACATCAGCTGACCAGCAGGGGTGAGGCACATGAAAGAATTACAAACAGGTAGGAAGCACTCAAAGAAGAGAAAAAAAAATAAAAATAAATACAGAGAGGATTTAACTAATTATACAACAGTAAAACAGCAGGTTAGCATACCAAAAGCAAAGGGACTTTAAATGTGTATGCAGGTGAGGAGATTAAAGTCAAGTCAGGAAATTCAGATGCATAGAACAACTGGACGGTCATACCTGTGAATGAGACAGATGGATTAACAGAATCAGAGATGAATGGGGACCATGGAGAGTTAGGCCATAGAATTACATTTCATTTCTGGTATATTTCTGACACTTATGAGGCACTTATCCAGAGGCACGCACACAGACCACGGTCATAGACCTAGTGCAGTACTTATATACATGTCTCATTGACCCAGATGAACATCAGCTGACCAGCAGGGGTGAGGCACATGAAAGAATTACAAACAGGTAGGAAGCACTCAAAGAAGAGAAAAAAAAAATAAAAATAAATACAGAGAGGATTTAACTAATTATACAACAGTAAAACAGCAGGTTAGCATACCAAAAGCAAAGGGACTTTAAATGTGTATGCAGGTGAGGAGATTAAAGTCAAGTCAGGAAATTCAGATGCATAGAACAACTGGACGGTCATACCTGTGAATGAGACAGATGGATTAACAGAATCAGAGATGAATGGGGACCATGGAGAGTTAGGCCATAGAATTACATTTCATTTCTGGTATATTTCTGACACTTATGAGGCACTTATCCAGAGGCACGCACACAGACCACGGTCATAGACCTAGTGCAGTACTTATATACATGTCTCATTGACCCAGATGAACATCAGCTGACCAGCAGGGGTGAGGCACATGAAAGAATTACAAACAGGTAGGAAGCACTCAAAGAAGAGAAAAAAAAAATAAAAATAAATACAGAGAGGATTTAACTAATTATACAACAGTAAAACAGCAGGTTAGCATACCAAAAGCAAAGGGACTTTAAATGTGTATGCAGGTGAGGAGATTAAAGTCAAGTCAGGAAATTCAGATGCATAGAACAACTGGACGGTCATACCTGTGAATGAGACAGATGGATTAACAGAATCAGAGATGAATGGGGACCATGGAGAGTTAGGCCATAGAATTACATTTCATTTCTGGTATATTTCTGACACTTATGAGGCACTTATCCAGAGGCACGCACACAGACCACGGTCATAGACCTAGTGCAGTACTTATATACATGTCTCATTGACCCAGATGAACATCAGCTGACCAGCAGGGGTGAGGCACATGAAAGAATTACAAACAGGTAGGAAGCACTCAAAGAAGAGAAAAAAAAAATAAAAATAAATACAGAGAGGATTTAACTAATTATACAACAGTAAAACAGCAGGTTAGCATACCAAAAGCAAAGGGACTTTAAATGTGTATGCAGGTGAGGAGATTAAAGTCAAGTCAGGAAATTCAGATGCATAGAACAACTGGACGGTCATACCTGTGAATGAGACAGATGGATTAACAGAATCAGAGATGAATGGGGACCATGGAGAGTTAGGCCATAGAATTACATTTCATTTCTGGTATATTTCTGACACTTATGAGGCACTTATCCAGAGGCACGCACACAGACCACGGTCATAGACCTAGTGCAGTACTTATATACATGTCTCATTGACCCAGATGAACATCAGCTGACCAGCAGGGGTGAGGCACATGAAAGAATTACAAACAGGTAGGAAGCACTCAAAGAAGAGAAAAAAAAAATAAAAATAAATACAGAGAGGATTTAACTAATTATACAACAGTAAAACAGCAGGTTAGCATACCAAAAGCAAAGGGACTTTAAATGTGTATGCAGGTGAGGAGATTAAAGTCAAGTCAGGAAATTCAGATGCATAGAACAACTGGACGGTCATACCTGTGAATGAGACAGATGGATTAACAGAATCAGAGATGAATGGGGACCATGGAGAGTTAGGCCATAGAATTACATTTCATTTCTGGTATATTTCTGACACTTATGAGGCACTTATCCAGAGGCACGCACACAGACCACGGTCATAGACCTAGTGCAGTACTTATATACATGTCTCATTGACCCAGATGAACATCAGCTGACCAGCAGGGGTGAGGCACATGAAAGAATTACAAACAGGTAGGAAGCACTCAAAGAAGAGAAAAAAAAAATAAAAATAAATACAGAGAGGATTTAACTAATTATACAACAGTAAAACAGCAGGTTAGCATACCAAAAGCAAAGGGACTTTAAATGTGTATGCAGGTGAGGAGATTAAAGTCAAGTCAGGAAATTCAGATGCATAGAACAACTGGACGGTCATACCTGTGAATGAGACAGATGGATTAACAGAATCAGAGATGAATGGGGACCATGGAGAGTTAGGCCATAGAATTACATTTCATTTCTGGTATATTTCTGACACTTATGAGGCACTTATCCAGAGGCACGCACACAGACCACGGTCATAGACCTAGTGCAGTACTTATATACATGTCTCATTGACCCAGATGAACATCAGCTGACCAGCAGGGGTGAGGCACATGAAAGAATTACAAACAGGTAGGAAGCACTCAAAGAAGAGAAAAAATAAATAAAAATAAATACAGAGAGGATTTAACTAATTATACAACAGTAAAACAGCAGGTTAGCATACCAAAAGCAAAGGGACTTTAAATGTGTATGCAGGTGAGGAGATTAAAGTCAAGTCAGGAAATTCAGATGCATAGAACAACTGGACGGTCATACCTGTGAATGAGACAGATGGATTAACAGAATCAGAGATGAATGGGGACCATGGAGAGTTAGGCCATAGAATTACATTTCATTTCTGGTATATTTCTGACACTTATGAGGCACTTATCCAGAGGCACGCACACAGACCACGGTCATAGACCTAGTGCAGTACTTATATACATGTCTCATTGACCCAGATGAACATCAGCTGACCAGCAGGGGTGAGGCACATGAAAGAATTACAAACAGGTAGGAAGCACTCAAAGAAGAGAAAAAAAAAATAAAAATAAATACAGAGAGGATTTAACTAATTATACAACAGTAAAACAGCAGGTTAGCATACCAAAAGCAAAGGGACTTTAAATGTGTATGCAGGTGAGGAGATTAAAGTCAAGTCAGGAAATTCAGATGCATAGAACAACTGGACGGTCATACCTGTGAATGAGACAGATGGATTAACAGAATCAGAGATGAATGGGGACCATGGAGAGTTAGGCCATAGAATTACATTTCATTTCTGGTATATTTCTGACACTTATGAGGCACTTATCCAGAGGCACGCACACAGACCACGGTCATAGACCTAGTGCAGTACTTATATACATGTCTCATTGACCCAGATGAACATCAGCTGACCAGCAGGGGTGAGGCACATGAAAGAATTACAAACAGGTAGGAAGCACTCAAAGAAGAGAAAAAAAAAATAAAAATAAATACAGAGAGGATTTAACTAATTATACAACAGTAAAACAGCAGGTTAGCATACCAAAAGCAAAGGGACTTTAAATGTGTATGCAGGTGAGGAGATTAAAGTCAAGTCAGGAAATTCAGATGCATAGAACAACTGGACGGTCATACCTGTGAATGAGACAGATGGATTAACAGAATCAGAGATGAATGGGGACCATGGAGAGTTAGGCCATAGAATTACATTTCATTTCTGGTATATTTCTGACACTTATGAGGCACTTATCCAGAGGCACGCACACAGACCACGGTCATAGACCTAGTGCAGTACTTATATACATGTCTCATTGACCCAGATGAACATCAGCTGACCAGCAGGGGTGAGGCACATGAAAGAATTACAAACAGGTAGGAAGCACTCAAAGAAGAGAAAAAAAAAATAAAAATAAATACAGAGAGGATTTAACTAATTATACAACAGTAAAACAGCAGGTTAGCATACCAAAAGCAAAGGGACTTTAAATGTGTATGCAGGTGAGGAGATTAAAGTCAAGTCAGGAAATTCAGATGCATAGAACAACTGGACGGTCATACCTGTGAATGAGACAGATGGATTAACAGAATCAGAGATGAATGGGGACCATGGAGAGTTAGGCCATAGAATTACATTTCATTTCTGGTATATTTCTGACACTTATGAGGCACTTATCCAGAGGCACGCACACAGACCACGGTCATAGACCTAGTGCAGTACTTATATACATGTCTCATTGACCCAGATGAACATCAGCTGACCAGCAGGGGTGAGGCACATGAAAGAATTACAAACAGGTAGGAAGCACTCAAAGAAGAGAAAAAAAAAATAAAAATAAATACAGAGAGGATTTAACTAATTATACAACAGTAAAACAGCAGGTTAGCATACCAAAAGCAAAGGGACTTTAAATGTGTATGCAGGTGAGGAGATTAAAGTCAAGTCAGGAAATTCAGATGCATAGAACAACTGGACGGTCATACCTGTGAATGAGACAGATGGATTAACAGAATCAGAGATGAATGGGGACCATGGAGAGTTAGGCCATAGAATTACATTTCATTTCTGGTATATTTCTGACACTTATGAGGCACTTATCCAGAGGCACGCACACAGACCACGGTCATAGACCTAGTGCAGTACTTATATACATGTCTCATTGACCCAGATGAACATCAGCTGACCAGCAGGGGTGAGGCACATGAAAGAATTACAAACAGGTAGGAAGCACTCAAAGAAGAGAAAAAAAAAATAAAAATAAATACAGAGAGGATTTAACTAATTATACAACAGTAAAACAGCAGGTTAGCATACCAAAAGCAAAGGGACTTTAAATGTGTATGCAGGTGAGGAGATTAAAGTCAAGTCAGGAAATTCAGATGCATAGAACAACTGGACGGTCATACCTGTGAATGAGACAGATGGATTAACAGAATCAGAGATGAATGGGGACCATGGAGAGTTAGGCCATAGAATTACATTTCATTTCTGGTATATTTCTGACACTTATGAGGCACTTATCCAGAGGCACGCACACAGACCACGGTCATAGACCTAGTGCAGTACTTATATACATGTCTCATTGACCCAGATGAACATCAGCTGACCAGCAGGGGTGAGGCACATGAAAGAATTACAAACAGGTAGGAAGCACTCAAAGAAGAGAAAAAAAAAATAAAAATAAATACAGAGAGGATTTAACTAATTATACAACAGTAAAACAGCAGGTTAGCATACCAAAAGCAAAGGGACTTTAAATGTGTATGCAGGTGAGGAGATTAAAGTCAAGTCAGGAAATTCAGATGCATAGAACAACTGGACGGTCATACCTGTGAATGAGACAGATGGATTAACAAAATCAGAGATGAATGGGGACCATGGAGAGTTAGGCCATAGAATTACATTTCATTTCTGGTATATTTCTGACACTTATGAGGCACTTATCCAGAGGCACGCACACAGACCACGGTCATAGACCTAGTGCAGTACTTATATACATGTCTCATTGACCCAGATGAACATCAGCTGACCAGCAGGGGTGAGGCACATGAAAGAATTACAAACAGGTAGGAAGCACTCAAAGAAGAGAAAAAAAAAATAAAAATAAATACAGAGAGGATTTAACTAATTATACAACAGTAAAACAGCAGGTTAGCATACCAAAAGCAAAGGGACTTTAAATGTGTATGCAGGTGAGGAGATTAAAGTCAAGTCAGGAAATTCAGATGCATAGAACAACTGGACGGTCATACCTGTGAATGAGACAGATGGATTAACAGAATCAGAGATGAATGGGGACCATGGAGAGTTAGGCCATAGAATTACATTTCATTTCTGGTATATTTCTGACACTTATGAGGCACTTATCCAGAGGCACGCACACAGACCACGGTCATAGACCTAGTGCAGTACTTATATACATGTCTCATTGACCCAGATGAACATCAGCTGACCAGCAGGGGTGAGGCACATGAAAGAATTACAAACAGGTAGGAAGCACTCAAAGAAGAGAAAAAAAAAATAAAAATAAATACAGAGAGGATTTAACTAATTATACAACAGTAAAACAGCAGGTTAGCATACCAAAAGCAAAGGGACTTTAAATGTGTATGCAGGTGAGGAGATTAAAGTCAAGTCAGGAAATTCAGATGCATAGAACAACTGGACGGTCATACCTGTGAATGAGACAGATGGATTAACAGAATCAGAGATGAATGGGGACCATGGAGAGTTAGGCCATAGAATTACATTTCATTTCTGGTATATTTCTGACACTTATGAGGCACTTATCCAGAGGCACGCACACAGACCACGGTCATAGACCTAGTGCAGTACTTATATACATGTCTCATTGACCCAGATGAACATCAGCTGACCAGCAGGGGTGAGGCACATGAAAGAATTACAAACAGGTAGGAAGCACTCAAAGAAGAGAAAAAAAAATAAAAATAAATACAGAGAGGATTTAACTAATTATACAACAGTAAAACAGCAGGTTAGCATACCAAAAGCAAAGGGACTTTAAATGTGTATGCAGGTGAGGAGATTAAAGTCAAGTCAGGAAATTCAGATGCATAGAACAACTGGACGGTCATACCTGTGAATGAGACAGATGGATTAACAGAATCAGAGATGAATGGGGACCATGGAGAGTTAGGCCATAGAATTACATTTCATTTCTGGTATATTTCTGACACTTATGAGGCACTTATCCAGAGGCACGCACACAGACCACGGTCATAGACCTAGTGCAGTACTTATATACATGTCTCATTGACCCAGATGAACATCAGCTGACCAGCAGGGGTGAGGCACATGAAAGAATTACAAACAGGTAGGAAGCACTCAAAGAAGAGAAAAAAAAAATAAAAATAAATACAGAGAGGATTTAACTAATTATACAACAGTAAAACAGCAGGTTAGCATACCAAAAGCAAAGGGACTTTAAATGTGTATGCAGGTGAGGAGATTAAAGTCAAGTCAGGAAATTCAGATGCATAGAACAACTGGACGGTCATACCTGTGAATGAGACAGATGGATTAACAGAATCAGAGATGAATGGGGACCATGGAGAGTTAGGCCATAGAATTACATTTCATTTCTGGTATATTTCTGACACTTATGAGGCACTTATCCAGAGGCACGCACACAGACCACGGTCATAGACCTAGTGCAGTACTTATATACATGTCTCATTGACCCAGATGAACATCAGCTGACCAGCAGGGGTGAGGCACATGAAAGAATTACAAACAGGTAGGAAGCACTCAAAGAAGAGAAAAAAAAAATAAAAATAAATACAGAGAGGATTTAACTAATTATACAACAGTAAAACAGCAGGTTAGCATACCAAAAGCAAAGGGACTTTAAATGTGTATGCAGGTGAGGAGATTAAAGTCAAGTCAGGAAATTCAGATGCATAGAACAACTGGACGGTCATACCTGTGAATGAGACAGATGGATTAACAGAATCAGAGATGAATGGGGACCATGGAGAGTTAGGCCATAGAATTACATTTCATTTCTGGTATATTTCTGACACTTATGAGGCACTTATCCAGAGGCACGCACACAGACCACGGTCATAGACCTAGTGCAGTACTTATATACATGTCTCATTGACCCAGATGAACATCAGCTGACCAGCAGGGGTGAGGCACATGAAAGAATTACAAACAGGTAGGAAGCACTCAAAGAAGAGAAAAAAAAAATAAAAATAAATACAGAGAGGATTTAACTAATTATACAACAGTAAAACAGCAGGTTAGCATACCAAAAGCAAAGGGACTTTAAATGTGTATGCAGGTGAGGAGATTAAAGTCAAGTCAGGAAATTCAGATGCATAGAACAACTGGACGGTCATACCTGTGAATGAGACAGATGGATTAACAGAATCAGAGATGAATGGGGACCATGGAGAGTTAGGCCATAGAATTACATTTCATTTCTGGTATATTTCTGACACTTATGAGGCACTTATCCAGAGGCACGCACACAGACCACGGTCATAGACCTAGTGCAGTACTTATATACATGTCTCATTGACCCAGATGAACATCAGCTGACCAGCAGGGGTGAGGCACATGAAAGAATTACAAACAGGTAGGAAGCACTCAAAGAAGAGAAAAAAAAAATAAAAATAAATACAGAGAGGATTTAACTAATTATACAACAGTAAAACAGCAGGTTAGCATACCAAAAGCAAAGGGACTTTAAATGTGTATGCAGGTGAGGAGATTAAAGTCAAGTCAGGAAATTCAGATGCATAGAACAACTGGACGGTCATACCTGTGAATGAGACAGATGGATTAACAGAATCAGAGATGAATGGGGACCATGGAGAGTTAGGCCATAGAATTACATTTCATTTCTGGTATATTTCTGACACTTATGAGGCACTTATCCAGAGGCACGCACACAGACCACGGTCATAGACCTAGTGCAGTACTTATATACATGTCTCATTGACCCAGATGAACATCAGCTGACCAGCAGGGGTGAGGCACATGAAAGAATTACAAACAGGTAGGAAGCACTCAAAGAAGAGAAAAAAAAAATAAAAATAAATACAGAGAGGATTTAACTAATTATACAACAGTAAAACAGCAGGTTAGCATACCAAAAGCAAAGGGACTTTAAATGTGTATGCAGGTGAGGAGATTAAAGTCAAGTCAGGAAATTCAGATGCATAGAACAACTGGACGGTCATACCTGTGAATGAGACAGATGGATTAACAGAATCAGAGATGAATGGGGACCATGGAGAGTTAGGCCATAGAATTACATTTCATTTCTGGTATATTTCTGACACTTATGAGGCACTTATCCAGAGGCACGCACACAGACCACGGTCATAGACCTAGTGCAGTACTTATATACATGTCTCATTGACCCAGATGAACATCAGCTGACCAGCAGGGGTGAGGCACATGAAAGAATTACAAACAGGTAGGAAGCACTCAAAGAAGAGAAAAAAAAAATAAAAATAAATACAGAGAGGATTTAACTAATTATACAACAGTAAAACAGCAGGTTAGCATACCAAAAGCAAAGGGACTTTAAATGTGTATGCAGGTGAGGAGATTAAAGTCAAGTCAGGAAATTCAGATGCATAGAACAACTGGACGGTCATACCTGTGAATGAGACAGATGGATTAACAGAATCAGAGATGAATGGGGACCATGGAGAGTTAGGCCATAGAATTACATTTCATTTCTGGTATATTTCTGACACTTATGAGGCACTTATCCAGAGGCACGCACACAGACCACGGTCATAGACCTAGTGCAGTACTTATATACATGTCTCATTGACCCAGATGAACATCAGCTGACCAGCAGGGGTGAGGCACATGAAAGAATTACAAACAGGTAGGAAGCACTCAAAGAAGAGAAAAAAAAAATAAAAATAAATACAGAGAGGATTTAACTAATTATACAACAGTAAAACAGCAGGTTAGCATACCAAAAGCAAAGGGACTTTAAATGTGTATGCAGGTGAGGAGATTAAAGTCAAGTCAGGAAATTCAGATGCATAGAACAACTGGACGGTCATACCTGTGAATGAGACAGATGGATTAACAGAATCAGAGATGAATGGGGACCATGGAGAGTTAGGCCATAGAATTACATTTCATTTCTGGTATATTTCTGACACTTATGAGGCACTTATCCAGAGGCACGCACACAGACCACGGTCATAGACCTAGTGCAGTACTTATATACATGTCTCATTGACCCAGATGAACATCAGCTGACCAGCAGGGGTGAGGCACATGAAAGAATTACAAACAGGTAGGAAGCACTCAAAGAAGAGAAAAAAAAAATAAAAATAAATACAGAGAGGATTTAACTAATTATACAACAGTAAAACAGCAGGTTAGCATACCAAAAGCAAAGGGACTTTAAATGTGTATGCAGGTGAGGAGATTAAAGTCAAGTCAGGAAATTCAGATGCATAGAACAACTGGACGGTCATACCTGTGAATGAGACAGATGGATTAACAGAATCAGAGATGAATGGGGACCATGGAGAGTTAGGCCATAGAATTACATTTCATTTCTGGTATATTTCTGACACTTATGAGGCACTTATCCAGAGGCACGCACACAGACCACGGTCATAGACCTAGTGCAGTACTTATATACATGTCTCATTGACCCAGATGAACATCAGCTGACCAGCAGGGGTGAGGCACATGAAAGAATTACAAACAGGTAGGAAGCACTCAAAGAAGAGAAAAAAAAAATAAAAATAAATACAGAGAGGATTTAACTAATTATACAACAGTAAAACAGCAGGTTAGCATACCAAAAGCAAAGGGACTTTAAATGTGTATGCAGGTGAGGAGATTAAAGTCAAGTCAGGAAATTCAGATGCATAGAACAACTGGACGGTCATACCTGTGAATGAGACAGATGGATTAACAGAATCAGAGATGAATGGGGACCATGGAGAGTTAGGCCATAGAATTACATTTCATTTCTGGTATATTTCTGACACTTATGAGGCACTTATCCAGAGGCACGCACACAGACCACGGTCATAGACCTAGTGCAGTACTTATATACATGTCTCATTGACCCAGATGAACATCAGCTGACCAGCAGGGGTGAGGCACATGAAAGAATTACAAACAGGTAGGAAGCACTCAAAGAAGAGAAAAAAAAAATAAAAATAAATACAGAGAGGATTTAACTAATTATACAACAGTAAAACAGCAGGTTAGCATACCAAAAGCAAAGGGACTTTAAATGTGTATGCAGGTGAGGAGATTAAAGTCAAGTCAGGAAATTCAGATGCATAGAACAACTGGACGGTCATACCTGTGAATGAGACAGATGGATTAACAGAATCAGAGATGAATGGGGACCATGGAGAGTTAGGCCATAGAATTACATTTCATTTCTGGTATATTTCTGACACTTATGAGGCACTTATCCAGAGGCACGCACACAGACCACGGTCATAGACCTAGTGCAGTACTTATATACATGTCTCATTGACCCAGATGAACATCAGCTGACCAGCAGGGGTGAGGCACATGAAAGAATTACAAACAGGTAGGAAGCACTCAAAGAAGAGAAAAAAAAAATAAAAATAAATACAGAGAGGATTTAACTAATTATACAACAGTAAAACAGCAGGTTAGCATACCAAAAGCAAAGGGACTTTAAATGTGTATGCAGGTGAGGAGATTAAAGTCAAGTCAGGAAATTCAGATGCATAGAACAACTGGACGGTCATACCTGTGAATGAGACAGATGGATTAACAGAATCAGAGATGAATGGGGACCATGGAGAGTTAGGCCATAGAATTACATTTCATTTCTGGTATATTTCTGACACTTATGAGGCACTTATCCAGAGGCACGCACACAGACCACGGTCATAGACCTAGTGCAGTACTTATATACATGTCTCATTGACCCAGATGAACATCAGCTGACCAGCAGGGGTGAGGCACATGAAAGAATTACAAACAGGTAGGAAGCACTCAAAGAAGAGAAAAAAAAAATAAAAATAAATACAGAGAGGATTTAACTAATTATACAACAGTAAAACAGCAGGTTAGCATACCAAAAGCAAAGGGACTTTAAATGTGTATGCAGGTGAGGAGATTAAAGTCAAGTCAGGAAATTCAGATGCATAGAACAACTGGACGGTCATACCTGTGAATGAGACAGATGGATTAACAGAATCAGAGATGAATGGGGACCATGGAGAGTTAGGCCATAGAATTACATTTCATTTCTGGTATATTTCTGACACTTATGAGGCACTTATCCAGAGGCACGCACACAGACCACGGTCATAGACCTAGTGCAGTACTTATATACATGTCTCATTGACCCAGATGAACATCAGCTGACCAGCAGGGGTGAGGCACATGAAAGAATTACAAACAGGTAGGAAGCACTCAAAGAAGAGAAAAAAAAAATAAAAATAAATACAGAGAGGATTTAACTAATTATACAACAGTAAAACAGCAGGTTAGCATACCAAAAGCAAAGGGACTTTAAATGTGTATGCAGGTGAGGAGATTAAAGTCAAGTCAGGAAATTCAGATGCATAGAACAACTGGACGGTCATACCTGTGAATGAGACAGATGGATTAACAGAATCAGAGATGAATGGGGACCATGGAGAGTTAGGCCATAGAATTACATTTCATTTCTGGTATATTTCTGACACTTATGAGGCACTTATCCAGAGGCACGCACACAGACCACGGTCATAGACCTAGTGCAGTACTTATATACATGTCTCATTGACCCAGATGAACATCAGCTGACCAGCAGGGGTGAGGCACATGAAAGAATTACAAACAGGTAGGAAGCACTCAAAGAAGAGAAAAAAAAAATAAAAATAAATACAGAGAGGATTTAACTAATTATACAACAGTAAAACAGCAGGTTAGCATACCAAAAGCAAAGGGACTTTAAATGTGTATGCAGGTGAGGAGATTAAAGTCAAGTCAGGAAATTCAGATGCATAGAACAACTGGACGGTCATACCTGTGAATGAGACAGATGGATTAACAGAATCAGAGATGAATGGGGACCATGGAGAGTTAGGCCATAGAATTACATTTCATTTCTGGTATATTTCTGACACTTATGAGGCACTTATCCAGAGGCACGCACACAGACCACGGTCATAGACCTAGTGCAGTACTTATATACATGTCTCATTGACCCAGATGAACATCAGCTGACCAGCAGGGGTGAGGCACATGAAAGAATTACAAACAGGTAGGAAGCACTCAAAGAAGAGAAAAAAAAAATAAAAATAAATACAGAGAGGATTTAACTAATTATACAACAGTAAAACAGCAGGTTAGCATACCAAAAGCAAAGGGACTTTAAATGTGTATGCAGGTGAGGAGATTAAAGTCAAGTCAGGAAATTCAGATGCATAGAACAACTGGACGGTCATACCTGTGAATGAGACAGATGGATTAACAGAATCAGAGATGAATGGGGACCATGGAGAGTTAGGCCATAGAATTACATTTCATTTCTGGTATATTTCTGACACTTATGAGGCACTTATCCAGAGGCACGCACACAGACCACGGTCATAGACCTAGTGCAGTACTTATATACATGTCTCATTGACCCAGATGAACATCAGCTGACCAGCAGGGGTGAGGCACATGAAAGAATTACAAACAGGTAGGAAGCACTCAAAGAAGAGAAAAAAAAAATAAAAATAAATACAGAGAGGATTTAACTAATTATACAACAGTAAAACAGCAGGTTAGCATACCAAAAGCAAAGGGACTTTAAATGTGTATGCAGGTGAGGAGATTAAAGTCAAGTCAGGAAATTCAGATGCATAGAACAACTGGACGGTCATACCTGTGAATGAGACAGATGGATTAACAGAATCAGAGATGAATGGGGACCATGGAGAGTTAGGCCATAGAATTACATTTCATTTCTGGTATATTTCTGACACTTATGAGGCACTTATCCAGAGGCACGCACACAGACCACGGTCATAGACCTAGTGCAGTACTTATATACATGTCTCATTGACCCAGATGAACATCAGCTGACCAGCAGGGGTGAGGCACATGAAAGAATTACAAACAGGTAGGAAGCACTCAAAGAAGAGAAAAAAAAAATAAAAATAAATACAGAGAGGATTTAACTAATTATACAACAGTAAAACAGCAGGTTAGCATACCAAAAGCAAAGGGACTTTAAATGTGTATGCAGGTGAGGAGATTAAAGTCAAGTCAGGAAATTCAGATGCATAGAACAACTGGACGGTCATACCTGTGAATGAGACAGATGGATTAACAGAATCAGAGATGAATGGGGACCATGGAGAGTTAGGCCATAGAATTACATTTCATTTCTGGTATATTTCTGACACTTATGAGGCACTTATCCAGAGGCACGCACACAGACCACGGTCATAGACCTAGTGCAGTACTTATATACATGTCTCATTGACCCAGATGAACATCAGCTGACCAGCAGGGGTGAGGCACATGAAAGAATTACAAACAGGTAGGAAGCACTCAAAGAAGAGAAAAAAAAAATAAAAATAAATACAGAGAGGATTTAACTAATTATACAACAGTAAAACAGCAGGTTAGCATACCAAAAGCAAAGGGACTTTAAATGTGTATGCAGGTGAGGAGATTAAAGTCAAGTCAGGAAATTCAGATGCATAGAACAACTGGACGGTCATACCTGTGAATGAGACAGATGGATTAACAGAATCAGAGATGAATGGGGACCATGGAGAGTTAGGCCATAGAATTACATTTCATTTCTGGTATATTTCTGACACTTATGAGGCACTTATCCAGAGGCACGCACACAGACCACGGTCATAGACCTAGTGCAGTACTTATATACATGTCTCATTGACCCAGATGAACATCAGCTGACCAGCAGGGGTGAGGCACATGAAAGAATTACAAACAGGTAGGAAGCACTCAAAGAAGAGAAAAAAAAAATAAAAATAAATACAGAGAGGATTTAACTAATTATACAACAGTAAAACAGCAGGTTAGCATACCAAAAGCAAAGGGACTTTAAATGTGTATGCAGGTGAGGAGATTAAAGTCAAGTCAGGAAATTCAGATGCATAGAACAACTGGACGGTCATACCTGTGAATGAGACAGATGGATTAACAGAATCAGAGATGAATGGGGACCATGGAGAGTTAGGCCATAGAATTACATTTCATTTCTGGTATATTTCTGACACTTATGAGGCACTTATCCAGAGGCACGCACACAGACCACGGTCATAGACCTAGTGCAGTACTTATATACATGTCTCATTGACCCAGATGAACATCAGCTGACCAGCAGGGGTGAGGCACATGAAAGAATTACAAACAGGTAGGAAGCACTCAAAGAAGAGAAAAAAAAAAAAAATACAGAGAGGATTTAACTAATTATACAACAGTAAAACAGCAGGTTAGCATACCAAAAGCAAAGGGACTTTAAATGTGTATGCAGGTGAGGAGATTAAAGTCAAGTCAGGAAATTCAGATGCATAGAACAACTGGACGGTCATACCTGTGAATGAGACAGATGGATTAACAGAATCAGAGATGAATGGGGACCATGGAGAGTTAGGCCATAGAATTACATTTCATTTCTGGTATATTTCTGACACTTATGAGGCACTTATCCAGAGGCACGCACACAGACCACGGTCATAGACCTAGTGCAGTACTTATATACATGTCTCATTGACCCAGATGAACATCAGCTGACCAGCAGGGGTGAGGCACATGAAAGAATTACAAACAGGTAGGAAGCACTCAAAGAAGAGAAAAAAAAAATAAAAATAAATACAGAGAGGATTTAACTAATTATACAACAGTAAAACAGCAGGTTAGCATACCAAAAGCAAAGGGACTTTAAATGTGTATGCAGGTGAGGAGATTAAAGTCAAGTCAGGAAATTCAGATGCATAGAACAACTGGACGGTCATACCTGTGAATGAGACAGATGGATTAACAGAATCAGAGATGAATGGGCACCATGGAGAGTTAGGCCATAGAATTACATTTCATTTCTGGTATATTTCTGACACTTATGAGGCACTTATCCAGAGGCACGCACACAGACCACGGTCATAGACCTAGTGCAGTACTTATATACATGTCTCATTGACCCAGATGAACATCAGCTGACCAGCAGGGGTGAGGCACATGAAAGAATTACAAACAGGTAGGAAGCACTCAAAGAAGAGAAAAAAAAAATAAAAATAAATACAGAGAGGATTTAACTAATTATACAACAGTAAAACAGCAGGTTAGCATACCAAAAGCAAAGGGACTTTAAATGTGTATGCAGGTGAGGAGATTAAAGTCAAGTCAGGAAATTCAGATGCATAGAACAACTGGACGGTCATACCTGTGAATGAGACAGATGGATTAACAGAATCAGAGATGAATGGGGACCATGGAGAGTTAGGCCATAGAATTACATTTCATTTCTGGTATATTTCTGACACTTATGAGGCACTTATCCAGAGGCACGCACACAGACCACGGTCATAGACCTAGTGCAGTACTTATATACATGTCTCATTGACCCAGATGAACATCAGCTGACCAGCAGGGGTGAGGCACATGAAAGAATTACAAACAGGTAGGAAGCACTCAAAGAAGAGAAAAAAAAAATAAAAATAAATACAGAGAGGATTTAACTAATTATACAACAGTAAAACAGCAGGTTAGCATACCAAAAGCAAAGGGACTTTAAATGTGTATGCAGGTGAGGAGATTAAAGTCAAGTCAGGAAATTCAGATGCATAGAACAACTGGACGGTCATACCTGTGAATGAGACAGATGGATTAACAGAATCAGAGATGAATGGGGACCATGGAGAGTTAGGCCATAGAATTACATTTCATTTCTGGTATATTTCTGACACTTATGAGGCACTTATCCAGAGGCACGCACACAGACCACGGTCATAGACCTAGTGCAGTACTTATATACATGTCTCATTGACCCAGATGAACATCAGCTGACCAGCAGGGGTGAGGCACATGAAAGAATTACAAACAGGTAGGAAGCACTCAAAGAAGAGAAAAAAAAAATAAAAATAAATACAGAGAGGATTTAACTAATTATACAACAGTAAAACAGCAGGTTAGCATACCAAAAGCAAAGGGACTTTAAATGTGTATGCAGGTGAGGAGATTAAAGTCAAGTCAGGAAATTCAGATGCATAGAACAACTGGACGGTCATACCTGTGAATGAGACAGATGGATTAACAGAATCAGAGATGAATGGGGACCATGGAGAGTTAGGCCATAGAATTACATTTCATTTCTGGTATATTTCTGACACTTATGAGGCACTTATCCAGAGGCACGCACACAGACCACGGTCATAGACCTAGTGCAGTACTTATATACATGTCTCATTGACCCAGATGAACATCAGCTGACCAGCAGGGGTGAGGCACATGAAAGAATTACAAACAGGTAGGAAGCACTCAAAGAAGAGAAAAAAAAATAAAAATAAATACAGAGAGGATTTAACTAATTATACAACAGTAAAACAGCAGGTTAGCATACCAAAAGCAAAGGGACTTTAAATGTGTATGCAGGTGAGGAGATTAAAGTCAAGTCAGGAAATTCAGATGCATAGAACAACTGGACGGTCATACCTGTGAATGAGACAGATGGATTAACAGAATCAGAGATGAATGGGGACCATGGAGAGTTAGGCCATAGAATTACATTTCATTTCTGGTATATTTCTGACACTTATGAGGCACTTATCCAGAGGCACGCACACAGACCACGGTCATAGACCTAGTGCAGTACTTATATACATGTCTCATTGACCCAGATGAACATCAGCTGACCAGCAGGGGTGAGGCACATGAAAGAATTACAAACAGGTAGGAAGCACTCAAAGAAGAGAAAAAAAAAATAAAAATAAATACAGAGAGGATTTAACTAATTATACAACAGTAAAACAGCAGGTTAGCATACCAAAAGCAAAGGGACTTTAAATGTGTATGCAGGTGAGGAGATTAAAGTCAAGTCAGGAAATTCAGATGCATAGAACAACTGGACGGTCATACCTGTGAATGAGACAGATGGATTAACAGAATCAGAGATGAATGGGGACCATGGAGAGTTAGGCCATAGAATTACATTTCATTTCTGGTATATTTCTGACACTTATGAGGCACTTATCCAGAGGCACGCACACAGACCACGGTCATAGACCTAGTGCAGTACTTATATACATGTCTCATTGACCCAGATGAACATCAGCTGACCAGCAGGGGTGAGGCACATGAAAGAATTACAAACAGGTAGGAAGCACTCAAAGAAGAGAAAAAAAAAATAAAAATAAATACAGAGAGGATTTAACTAATTATACAACAGTAAAACAGCAGGTTAGCATACCAAAAGCAAAGGGACTTTAAATGTGTATGCAGGTGAGGAGATTAAAGTCAAGTCAGGAAATTCAGATGCATAGAACAACTGGACGGTCATACCTGTGAATGAGACAGATGGATTAACAGAATCAGAGATGAATGGGGACCATGGAGAGTTAGGCCATAGAATTACATTTCATTTCTGGTATATTTCTGACACTTATGAGGCACTTATCCAGAGGCACGCACACAGACCACGGTCATAGACCTAGTGCAGTACTTATATACATGTCTCATTGACCCAGATGAACATCAGCTGACCAGCAGGGGTGAGGCACATGAAAGAATTACAAACAGGTAGGAAGCACTCAAAGAAGAGAAAAAAAAAATAAAAATAAATACAGAGAGGATTTAACTAATTATACAACAGTAAAACAGCAGGTTAGCATACCAAAAGCAAAGGGACTTTAAATGTGTATGCAGGTGAGGAGATTAAAGTCAAGTCAGGAAATTCAGATGCATAGAACAACTGGACGGTCATACCTGTGAATGAGACAGATGGATTAACAGAATCAGAGATGAATGGGGACCATGGAGAGTTAGGCCATAGAATTACATTTCATTTCTGGTATATTTCTGACACTTATGAGGCACTTATCCAGAGGCACGCACACAGACCACGGTCATAGACCTAGTGCAGTATTTATATACATGTCTCATTGACCCAGATGAACATCAGCTGACCAGCAGGGGTGAGGCACATGAAAGAATTACAAACAGGTAGGAAGCACTCAAAGAAGAGAAAAAAAAAATAAAAATAAATACAGACAGGATTTAACTAATTATACAACAGTAAAACAGCAGGTTAGCATACCAAAAGCAAAGGGACTTTAAATGTGTATGCAGGTGAGGAGATTAAAGTCAAATCAAGGCCTATCTACCTAGAAGCGTAACTGATCACTCACCACTCCATGTTACTCTTTCATGGGGAAACCCCCTCACCTTGTCTAGGCCTATCTAGAAACTTAACCCCTTCTGGATTCAGCTCATAGGGGGATCTTTACATGATACTATTTTAGAATATTTTCAACTTAATGAGTGCTCTGCACCATCACATATAGTCTGTGACTCTATAAAAGCCGTGGTGAGGGGCATCTATATTAGAGAAATATGCATACGTAAAAACCAAAACAGAAGCTACACCCAAAGTCTGATTCAGGAAGTATCTGTTGCGGAGACTGCGGTGGTGCTCAACCCGACAGAGCAAACGAAAAACACTCTAGAGAAGGCACAAACGTCACTGAAAGAAAATCTCATGTTGGCGGCAGCAAATAAACGTTACTTCCTCAAACAGAAATATTTCATAGAGGGAGAGGGAGTAGGGCACTTACTAGCTATGGTCATTAGGGAACAGGAGGGATCTTCATATATAAATAGGCTGAAGACGGAGTCGGGTGACCTTGTAACAGAGAGTGAGGATATAGTGAGGGAGATAAAGAGGTATTATATGTGACTATACACATCAGACTGTGACCTCACAGAGACTGAGATACAGCAATATTTGGATGCTCTCTCTCTTTCTCTCCCCCCACACTAGCCGACGAAGAAAGGGATTTTTGGATCGAGATATCCCGTTGGAAGAATTGGAGGAAGCACTTGGCCAGACACAAAACGAAAAAGCTCCGGGAATGGATGGCCTGCCTGGTGAGTTTTATAAAACCTATGCACCCTTACTGCTACCTAAAGTACTTAAGGTATTTGAAGAGGCTGAAAGGCAGAGGGTCCTCCCGCCCTCTATGAGGGAAGCTTTAATAGTCTTAATATTAAAACCCGGAAAAGATCCAGAAATCCTGGATTCGTACCGCCCAATCTCTCTACTACCAACAGATGTTAAATTACTGGCCAAGGTGCTCACCAATAGGATGTCCCGAGTCATCTCATCTATTATACAGAATGATCAAACAGGATTTATTCCATGTAGAGCCACATCTATGAATCTCAGGAAATTATACTTAGGGATTCAACATAGTTCTGAGAAGCCAGGGGAAAGGGCAATTTTGTCCTTGGACGCCGCTAAGGCAATCAATAGCTTGGAGTGGGGGTATCTGTGGGCGGTACTTCGGAAAATGGGTTTTGGACACAGATTTATAAATTGGGTGAAGTTGCTATATGAGTCACTGGTGGTGAAGGTTAGGGCTAATGGTAGGGTCTCTGAGTCCTGCTCTCGCCCTTGCTATTTGCTACTGCAGTGGAGCCATTGGCAGTTGCAATACGGAAGTCCAGGGAGATAACGGGATTTAGGTGTGGAACCGTGGAGCAGAAGATATCATTATATGTGGATGTCACAAACCACCGGGGGGGTCACTCAGAAATCCCCCGCGCTGGCTACCAGTACGTCACAATCGGGGGGTAACAAGTGGGGGGTCACCCCTCCTTTATACCTCCCGACCGACAGACAGAGCACGTGACGCGCTCTCTAGCGCCCCTCTTATAGTCAGGCCAATTATGGAATTGCCCGACCATAAGCAAGGAGGCCGCTATACTACTTATGCCGATTATTGAAGGGTCCCCGGTGAGAGTAGGGTATATATTCCCCCGACCTCCGCGGGCGGAATATATAATACCTCCCCGAATCTCACTGGCCTCCCCACAATAATCCTTGGCACAACTCGCTGCCACCAACCGCTTCACGGTAACTATTAGCCGAACACACAGACGTGGGATTCAAGATCGAGATAACAGAACAGCCCAAGATTAATTATATAATTTAATCAGCCTAAAGCACACTAGAAACTACAATATATACAATAGGGAATCTACAGAATATACATAGGTCAGAGTACAGTTACAATCAAAGCATGGGTTACAAACAGGCATACACAGTTCCAGCAGTTACCTTGTTGCGTCTGGCCACAGGGGGGCGCTGTAGACCAGGTTTCCAGGAACTCCCACAGATGTTTCCTACACGTGACCCCCAGCGAAAGAACCCTGGAAAATGGCCGAAGTAGGGTTATCAACCTGGGCAGATCCAGGTCCCCTCCTACCTTCGTGACCTCACAGGGAGCACTGCTCCACCCCTGGCTTGAGTTATGGACAATATCCCAACATGGAATATGGGCCATAACTTTGCCTGGGAGCGTCGTAGGCGGACGCCAATGCTCTCATTGTGACAGTTATGAATTTAGCTACAGAACGAGGGGACTCATGACCTGTCTGCCAGTTCCCCATTGGCTGATATCACGCCTGGGGCATTTCCCAATGTCCTGCTCCCATAAAAAGGGGGTGCCGGCATCGTCCACATGCGGAGACACCATTTTTATGGTTGCCATATTTATCGGAAATATGGCTTGCGAGATATGAACCATTTTTTACTGGAGTCGTTCTGTCTGGCTACTTCCAGAGCCTTGCTAATTAGATAGCAGCTCCTACTACAGGGTGACGGCAGGGAGTCATCCTGTGTCCATTGTCCCTAAGCCACCTAATTTCCATATCACAGGACATGGCCATGGGATTTGTTGCTAAACCAGTTGTGTGAAGGAAAGGGGGGGTGACACCAGGAGAGGGCTTCCTGACATACTTGAATATCATGATTTATCGTCATATCTCCGGATTTACCTCACACCTCCCCCCTTTTGAGGGCGCTAGGGGGCAGCACCCTCCGGTGTTCCCCCGTGCGCCCGTCCGCGACCTCTCCTTGTCGGGACAGCCCGTCTGCGTTACCGTGGTCACGGCCCCTTTTGTGGCGAATGGTGAAGTTGTATTGCTGGAGCGCAAGGCTCCATCGCAACAATCGCCCATTCGTCCCAGAGACGGTGTGCAACCAGCTGAGGGGATTGTGGTCCGTCTCCACGATGAAGTGGCGCCCGTATAGATAGGGTTGCAGACGCTGCAGGGCCCACACTATGGCCAGGCACTCCTTCTCCATCGTGGAATAGGCAACTTCCCTTGGTAACAGCTTCCTGCTCAGGTACAAGACTGGGTGCTCTTGGCTCGCAGAGTCCACCTGGCTGAGCACCGCACCGAGGCCGAAGTCACTGGCGTCGGTCTGTACTACAAACGGCCGCGTGAAGTCGGCTGCCTGTAGCACGGGCGGGCTGGACAGGGCGTCCTTTAGGGCCCGGAAGGCTGTCTCGCAGTCCATTGTCCAATCGACTGCAGAGGGCAGCTTCTTCTTGGTGAGGTCCGTCAAGGGCTTTGCCAGGCTACTATAGCATGGAACAAACCTCCTATAGTACCCAGCGGTCCCCAAGAAGGACATCACCTGCTTCTTGGTCCTGGGGGTGGGCCAGGATGCGATGGCTTCCACTTTCTCAGGCTCGGGCTTCAGTGTTCTCCCACCTACCCGGTGACCGAGGTACTGGACCTCGCTCATGGCCAGCTGACACTTTCCCGGCTTGATGGTCAAACCTGCCCGGTGGATCCGCCTGAGCACCTGTGCTAGATGCTCTAGGTGGTCCTCCCAGGTGGGACTGAAGACGGCAATGTCATCTAGGTACGCGGCCGCGTACCCTTCAAGTCCCTTGAGCAGGGTGTTGACCATCCGCTGGAAAGTGGCAGGGGCATTCCTCATCCCGAATGGCATCACCGTGGACTCGTATAGTCCAAATGGGGTAATAAAGGCAGAGCGTTCCCTGGCCTTGCGAGTCAGGGGGATCTGCCAATATCCCCGGCTCAGATCCATGATGGTCAGGTACTGAGCCCCGGCCAACTGATCGAGCAGGTCATCGATGCGTGGCATTGGGTACGCATCGGCGACCGTGACCGCATTGAGCCCCCTGTAGTCCACGCAGAACCGCGTGGTTCGGTCCTTCTTAGGGACGAGGACTACAGGCGAGGCCCAAGCGCTGTTGGATGCCTGGATCACCCCCAGCTTCAGCATCTCGTCAATCTCCTGGCGCATGTGTTGCTGCACCTCCAGGGAGACCCGATATGCTGAACGCCGGATCGGGGGATGATCCCCAGTGTCCACGTGATGGACAGCCAAGTCAGTCCTTCCGGGCTGGTTGGTAAACAACCCCCGGAAGGGGAGGAGGGTGGCCCACAGCTGGGACCGTTGGTCCTCCAAGAGCTGGTGGCCAACCTCCACATCCTCAATGGATCCGCCTGCCCTAGCCTGGGCTAGCATATCCAAGAGGGTTTCCGCTTCTCCCTCCTCGGGCAGGTTGCACACGGGGAGCGCACATGCCTCCCGCTCATGATGTGCCTTCATCATGTTCACATGGAAGGGCTTCCGCCTTCCACGGGCAGGGTCCAGGGTGACCAGGTACGTCACAGGGTTGAGCTGCTGGTACACGAGGTATGGGCCTTCCCAGGCTGCCTGAAGCTTGTCCTGTGGTACGGGGACCAGTACCCACACCTCTTGACCCACTTGGTAGGTCCTCTCACAAGCGTTCTGGTCGTACCAACGCTTCTGATCGGCCTGGGCTTGAGCCATATTGTCGTGTACCAGTTGCGTCAAGGCCTGCATTTTGTCCCGGAAGCACATGACATACTCGATAACCGACACTCCAGGGGTGGCCAAATCCCCTTCCCAAGCCTCTTTCACCAGAGCCAGGGGGCCCCGCACACGTCGCCCGTACAGGAGCTCAAACGGTGAGAATCCTGTTGAGGCCTGTGGAACCTCCCGGTAAGCAAATAACAGGTGTGGGAGATACCGCTCCCAGTCACGCCCATGGGAGTCGACCAACATCTTAAGCATCTGCTTTAAGGTGCCATTGAACCGCTCGCACAGGCCATTAGTCTGTGGATGGTACGGGCTGGCCACCAGATGTCGCACCTGGACTTGCTTACAGAGGGCCTCCATCAGCTGGGACATGAATTGGGTCCCCCGGTCAGTGAGCATTTCCTGGGGAAAACCCACTCGGGAGAAAATCTCCAGCAATGCGGTGGCCACCTTGTCAGCCCGAATGGACGACAAGGCCACTGCTTCTGGGTACCGGGTGGCATAGTCCACTACCGTCAGTATGAAGCGTTTCCCGGAGCTGCTGGGGATGGCCAGCGGGCCGACCAGATCCACAGCCACCCTCCTGAAAGGCTCATCGATGATTGGCAGAGATACTAGTGGGGCTTTGGGGTGTGGCCCCGCCTTCCCCACTCTCTGACAGGTTTCACACGAACGGCAGTAGGCAGCCACATCGGCCCCCATTTTTGGCCAGTAGAAATGCTGGTTTAACCTGGCCTTGGTCTTAGCGATCCCTAGGTGTCCGGCCATCGGAATCTCATGCGCGATCCGCAACAACTCCGTCCGGAACGGATAGGGTACCACTAACTGTCGGTCCCTGGGCCACGCCTCCGGTGAACCCTGCTGGACCGTGGCCCGGTACAGCCGTCCTTGGTCCCAGACCACTCGCTCCGGGTCCGAGTCCGAGGGAGGCTGGGCCGCCTGCTCCTTAAGAGCTTTCAGGCTGTCGTCAGCTTCTAACGCTGCCTGAAACCCCTGACTAGATGTGGCCAGAATCGACGAGACTGTCACATCTTCAGTCAGTACCCCGGGACCTGTGTCCTGGCCTCCACCTGACTCGGCTGCCACTTGGTCAGAAGGGGAAGAGCTATCGGACCTCCGGGAGGCCCCTTGGCTTCCAGCACTCCCACTGCGGGTGACAGCGGCCACAGCCGCTGCGACCGTGGGTCGTGCCTGCTCCTCCTCCGTTCCTGACCAAGTCGCCGGTTCAGGCAGACCTACCTGGCTTCCTGACACCCCGGTTGTGGGGGAACCATGCACCGAGATCTTACCTGGGAGCACTTCCGCTCCTGGACCGGCCCCAATCTCACCTGCCTGTTCCCCTCCTGCAGCAACAGAACCCCGCTGTGAAATCTCTGGGGACCCCACATTTGCTGTGGTAGCCCCCACCCCACACACTGGTCCTCCCCCTGCAGCACCCTGCTCTCTGCTTATCCCTGCAGAGGGCAACAGATCCCAGCTCACAGGCTGATTACTTGTAGAGGCATTGTCACACCTTTCTCTGACCCCCTCCCCTGTCACAGCTGCAGCTGTGTGTGTGTCTATGGTGTCTATGCAAGCAGAAATATCAGAGTTCACTCCCTCCTCCCTTACATCATTCATAGATAACACATTAACATTGTCCGGAGGCATGTCAGTACTGGCTGAAGGTTCAGCCCTTGGTTGGGGCCCAAACTGGGAGGTTATCTGCCCCAAATCTGTCCCAAGTAGCACGTTTGCGGGGATCCGATCAGTTACCCCCACCTCCCTCACCCCTCGCCCTGCGCCCCAGTCCACATAAATGTCAGCAACAGGCAGCGCCGGGTCAATGCCTCCAATCCCGGAGACAGCGAGGGTTTTTCCAGGGATCAAGTCTTGGGGGGACACCATCTCAGGCCGCACCAGAGTCACCTCCGAGGCGCTGTCTCGCAGTCCTATGGTCACAGACCGGCCGACGGTGACAGGTTGGAAGCTGTCCAGGGACCTACCACCACCCCCACCCACACAATACACCTTGGGCGGCCCTTGGGACGGGGACGGAGCCGGGGCCTTGGGACGCTGAGGGCACATGGCCTTGAAGTGTCCAGGTAGGTTGCACTGGTGGCACCGTCTTGGCTCTGCCACGGGCCTGGAGAGGGGAGTTGAGGGGGACACCCCCTGCAGTCTAGGGGCAGGTGGGGCAGTCGCAGAATTCATCTTACCCCCTCTCCAGGTGCTGCTGGTGGCTGCTCTCCTGGCCTCAGGAGCCCGGTTGTTGGTGTAGTCATCGGCAAGGGCAGCTGTAGCCGTGGACCCCTTTGGCTTCTGGTCTCGGATGAACTGGCGGAGATCCTCAGGGCAGTTCCACAAGAGTTGCTCCGTGATGACCAAGTCCAGGATCTCTGGTCCGGTGGAAAGCTGCAGGCCTTGGGTCCAGTGGTCGGCAGCTCGGGCAAGTGCCCGCCGGTGGTCAGCCCAGGAGTCCTTTGGTCCCTTCTGCAGGGTCCGGAACTTCTTGCGGTAGGACTCCGGAGTGAGGTTGTACTGTTGGATCAGGGCCCGCTTGATGGTGTCGTAGCCCTGATCTGCCTCAGCAGGCAAGTCCCCAAGGATATCCAGGGCCTTACCCCTTAAACGGGGGGTCAGGTATTTAGCCCACTGGTCCTTGTCCAGATGGTGCTGCAAGCAAGTCCGTTCAAAAGCAGTCAAGAAAGAGTCCAAGTCTCCATCCTTCTCCAGCACTGGGAAGTCCTCAACACGGACCTTTGGAAGTTTGGTGTCTCGAAGGTCACGTGTGGCTGATGAGGGCCGGAGCTGAGCTAGCTGCAGCTGGTAGTCACGGTCTGCCTGTCGCTCTCGCTCTTCACGCGCTGCCTGCCGCTCTCGCTCCGCAGCCTCACGCTCTGCGTGCCGCTCCGCAGCCTCAGCGTCACGCGCTGCCTGCCGCTCTGCCCTGCGCTCTGCCAGGAGTTCCTTGTAGCCCTTCTGGTCTCCAGCCTGGAGAAGGGCCATAGCCATTTGAAGAAGGCTATCCGAGCCTCCCAGGCTCGGTGGAATGGCACGTGGTGATCTGCGGCACGCTGCAGAGCTAGGCGATTCACTGTCCCTTTCAGAGCGGAGGGCTGGCATCTGGCTCGTTGAGGAACCTTGGGTGAGCTCCTCCTCATCTTGTCCAGCAGTGCCAGGTTGCGCAATGTCCTCGGCAGAACGGTTTTCTGGCGTCGAGCTCCTGGAGGACTCGTGGGCAACCTCCTCATTGCTGTCCACAGCACCGTCCTCCCTCTCTTCGGCTCCTGCCTTAGCATTGGCCAGTTGCATAGCTCTGCTCCTGGTGCCATCAGCCATTCTTGCAGACTTTTGGTCACTGACACAGAACTGACACCTGATGCCTCCACACACCTTACAGTATCTGCACTCTGACACTCTAGTGTTGAGCTAGTCTGAAGACCCCAGCAGCCACAGCTGCTGCAGGCAGTCTTTAGTGTCTGGGAGTATGGGTCTCACACTCACACACACTATTATCTCGATCCCACCGCTATGCCACCAATATGTCACAAACCACCGGGGGGGTCACTCAGAAATCCCCCGCGCTGGCTACCAGTACGTCACAATCGGGGGGTAACAAGTGGGGGGTCACCCCTCCTTTATACCTCCCGACCGACAGACAGAGCACGTGACGCGCTCTCTAGCGCCCCTCTTATAGTCAGGCCAATTATGGAATTGCCCGACCATAAGCAAGGAGGCCGCTATACTACTTATGCCGATTATTGAAGGGTCCCCGGTGAGAGTAGGGTATATATTCCCCCGACCTCCGCGGGCGGAATATATAATACCTCCCCGAATCTCACTGGCCTCCCCACAATAATCCTTGGCACAACTCGCTGCCACCAACCGCTTCACGGTAACTATTAGCCGAACACACAGACGTGGGATTCAAGATCGAGATAACAGAACAGCCCAAGATTAATTATATAATTTAATCAGCCTAAAGCACACTAGAAACTACAATATATACAATAGGGAATCTACAGAATATACATAGGTCAGAGTACAGTTACAATCAAAGCATGGGTTACAAACAGGCATACACAGTTCCAGCAGTTACCTTGTTGCGTCTGGCCACAGGGGGGCGCTGTAGACCAGGTTTCCAGGAACTCCCACAGATGTTTCCTACACGTGACCCCAGCGAAAGAACCCTGGAAAATGGCCGAAGTAGGGTTATCAACCTGGGCAGATCCAGGTCCCCTCCTACCTTCGTGACCTCACAGGGAGCACTGCTCCACCCCTGGCTTGAGTTATGGACAATATCCCAACATGGAATATGGGCCATAACTTTGCCTGGGAGCGTCGTAGGCGGACGCCAATGCTCTCATTGTGACAGTTATGAATTTAGCTACAGAACGAGGGGACTCATGACCTGTCTGCCAGTTCCCCATTGGCTGATATCACGCCTGGGGCATTTCCCAATGTCCTGCTCCCATAAAAAGGGGGTGCCGGCATCGTCCACATGCGGAGACACCATTTTTATGGTTGCCATATTTATCGGAAATATGGCTTGCGAGATATGAACCATTTTTTACTGGAGTCGTTCTGTCTGGCTACTTCCAGAGCCTTGCTAATTAGATAGCAGCTCCTACTACAGGGTGACGGCAGGGAGTCATCCTGTGTCCATTGTCCCTAAGCCACCTAATTTCCATATCACAGGACATGGCCATGGGATTTGTTGCTAAACCAGTTGTGTGAAGGAAAGGGGGGGTGACACCAGGAGAGGGCTTCCTGACATACTTGAATATCATGATTTATCGTCATATCTCCGGATTTACCTCACAGTGGACGACCTACTTTTATATTTAGACAGGGTACATTCCTCGATTTTGCCGATAATGGATATTATTCAAGAATTTGGGCGGAAGTCTAGCCTTCGGATTAATTGGTCCAAATCGGCTTTAATGCTGTTAGACCCTCTCCCGGTGGATTTCTCGGATTTGCAAATACCGGTTCCTGTAGCCCGAGAGTTTAAGTATCTGGGAGTAACTGTTAGCCCAATTCCGAAGGATTTCCAGGCCCTAAATCTGGAACCCCTGTTGCAGCGGTTCAGAGCAAAGGTACATACCTGGTGCCGCTTGCCGCTATCAAATATCGGTAGATCTAACTTAATCAAAATCGTAATAATTCCACAATTACTATATTTTATACATAATTCTCCAGTGGGGATACGTAGGGAATTTTTTGCAAAAATGAATACATTATTCCGGGAACTTCTCTGGAAGAAAAAACAGGCTAGGATTTGATTGGAAGCGCTACAGCGGGGAAAGGAGGAGGGAGGATTGGTGGTACCAAACCTATATATAATATATTTATATATTATAGCCTGCCAGATGCAACATCTTAGGGGTTGAGGCAAAGAAGGAGCGTATGATAATAGTGGTGATATAGTGAGAGAGGGATCGGTATGGACATTTCAGAGTTGCCGGTTGGATGTGGGACAAAGACGGATAAATGGGGCACGATATCCTATGCTGGCTATGATATTTAACAGAAAGCAAAGGAGCGAGGTGTTCAAATGCCGCGCCAATAGATCACTTCAGCAGATGTTCAGATCAATGTCATTTTATTGTTATTCAGGTCGACGTGTTTCTGGAGCAGAAACGCGTCGACCTGAATAACAATAAAATGACATTGATCTGAACATCTGCTGAAGTGATCTATTGGCGCGGCATTTGAACACCTCGCTCCTTTGCTTTCTGTTATCTACCGGTATTGGTGGCTGCAGCCTTGGATCTACGATACATGCGTTCATAGTAGTTGTGGCTTTTCACAACTGCAATTGGTGAGTAGATTTACTCCCCCCTCCCTGCCCCTCATATATTGGGGTAAGACCCTATTGCGCTTGTTTTTCCACAGCCTTTTTCCTTGTGGCTATGATATTTAGGGTATGAGACAGAGGTAAGGCTCTTTTTAAGATAAATGGGCCTACGGCGTTCTGGCCACTGTGGCGGAATCCGGATTTGCCAGAAATTAAAAAATTAGTGGGGTTCAGAGGATGGGAAGATAAAGGGATCCATTTAGTGTCACAAGTACTACGAAATAATACTCTTAAGAGTTTTGAGCAATTGAGAACGGAGTTTCACCTCCCGCATGTCTTCTTTTATTAATACTTACAGCTGAGACACGCACTGGAAAGACAGGGAGGACAAATCTGGTGACAGTGACACATAATCAAACATTACATATGCTACTTACATCTGAGTCCTCTAAAGGTCTTATTTCAGAATTATACAAAAGATTATTTTTTTTTTTAACTTCATTTTATTAACAATTTCAAACATGGTACAACTGACATTTGCCATATAAAGATAGCTCAGTATATAGAAAGTAATATTTAAATATAACAATGAACAGTCATATAAAGTCCATAATATCTTTAGCACTTAACATAGAACAATGTTATTATCCAAACTTCTTATCATTTGCATATATATCTAATTTTATATTGAGCATAAGAACAGCTCTATCTATCAGCATGACCATATTTTGAAAACAAGATAGAAAAAGGAAGAGAAAAAGGAGAAAAGAAAGAACAACAACAGCCACATTGCATTATTATATCTCAATATACCATTGGACAGTGTTTCATATCCCAACATCTAGCGGGAACCACCATTATTCGCATAATCTCCCTCAAACCTCCGCAAGTGTGTCTGGAGAAGAATTCCACAAACCCCAGATTTTGTTAAAAATTTCCCGGGCACCCCCTATTATAATATACCACCCGCTCATAGACTATGGTTGCATTGACTAGTTTAACCCAGGACCGCACAGTTGGATTTGAATCTCCCATCCATCTCAGAGCTATTAATTTCCTAGCCAGAAACAATGCCTCTCTGAGGAATATTGTCATGTAATGATCCCAGGACTCTTCGTCCACCACCCCAAACAGGCATATCAAAGGGTCACACATAACAGGAATCGACACAATCGATATCAGCAGAGATGTCACTCCCCGCCAGTACAAAGATATATTGGGACAGCTCCAAATCATATGTATGAAATTTGCCCCTGAGAGATGACACCTCGGGCACTCCGATGTACGAGAACAGCCCATACTAAATAATCGAGTTGGAGTAAGGTATGCCTGGTGGACAATGTAGCATTGAATCAACTTATTATTAACTGATGGGGATACCGCAGTCGGAGATTCCAATATCTCTTCCCATTCCTCTCCCTGTAGAGAGGGAATTAGAGATTTCCATCTATCCTGGGCTGGCAAGGGGTCCGACTCCACCCCCACCGACAACAGGTAAGTATATATAGCTGAGATGAGGCCTCGAGGACCTTGTGATTTTAGAATACCTATCATAGGAAGTGATGATATCAATTTCCTCACTCCAATTTTCTGTATGTGGGATTGAATCGCTGTGCGAATCTGCAGGTATCTAAAAAACTGTGATCTTGGAACATTATATTCAATCTGGACTTGTTCAAAGGACTTGAAGGTTGTGGTTCCCGGGACAAAAAGATCACCTAATGCACTGACGCTGTGAGTGGCCCAGAATTGCGCCGAGGGGTGATCTCTCAGAGTATGGAAGTGGCTATTCCCCCATAATGGGAGTTCCGCCACCACCCCTTCGAAGTGTACCACCCTCTTGGCTTGTCGCCAGACTAATCTTGCCAACCTGAGGAGGGGTAATTGCCGTGGTGTTCTCAGTCCATCTGATTCCAGAAAACCCACTAAACAATCAGTCCCAGCCACGTGTGCCAAGTGACTCTCAGAGTTTGGCAGCTGACATCCAGGCATCCAAGTCTCTAGTGCCCTAAGCTGTCCCGCGAGGTAGTAGAGGAAGAACTCCGGTAAAGCCATCCCTCCCAGTCTTTTGGATCTCTGTAAAATTGATAACCGAAGTTTGGGTCTGGATTTCCCCCATATGAAAGAGGTAGTAAGCGAGTTCAACATTGAGAAGAAGGATTTGGGTACTGATACTGCACTATGTTGTAGTGTATAACTAAGCTTTGGAAGTAATATCATTTTGATTAAATTTATTCTGCCAACCACTGACAGGGGTAGCTTGCTCCACAAGTTATATTTAAGTTTAACGTGCTCCAGAAGTGGTGTTATACTCATCTGCAGGTCTAGTGTATGGTCTTTCTGTATGTGTATTCCCAGGTATTTAAAGCTAGTTACCACTTGCAAAGGTGACCTACCCTCCATTGAAATTCCAGACCCGTTCATTAATGGCATCAAAGCAGACTTATCCCAGTTGATGCGTAGTCCCGAAAAGTCCCCAAATTTGTCTATAGTGTCTATAACCACCGGTAGAGTCTCTTGCACTCGATCTACCGTCCCCCAGGCTCACCCACCCAGTTCCTTGACCACTTTTCAGCCTGGCTGCCACACTTCATGTCCTCAGAGTTACCAACCCTGATCCTAGGAGACTTTAACATCCCCATGAACAGCCCCTCCTCCCCATCTGCATCCCAGCTTCTATCTCTCACCACCTCCCTTGGCCTCTCACAGCTCTCATCCTCTGAGACACATGAAGATGGTAACACCCTTGACCTGGTCTTTATCCGCCTCTGCTCAGTCTCTGACTTTGACAACTCACCTCTTCCCCTCTCTGACCACAACATCCTCTCCTTCAAGCTCACAAACCCTCGCCCGCCCCAGCACACTCCCACCAATCACACATTCAGAAACCTACAGGCCATCGATTCTCAGACACTTTCAGACTCTTTACACGCATCACTGTCCCCTATATCCTCACTTTTCTGTCCTGATATGGCTGTAAAGCACTACAATGACACACTCAGGACTACACTAGACCAAGTAGCGCCCCTCACCTTCAGAAAGACCAAACACCGAGTAAAACAGCCCTGGCTCACATCACAAACTCGATTTCTCCAGCGATGCTCCAGGAGCGCCGAACGCCTATGGAGGAAAACCCGCACACCAGAAAACTTCATCCACTACAAGTTCATGTTAAGGACCTATAACTATTCCCTTCACCTCGCCAAACAGACCTACTTCACCAACCTTATTTCCTCACTTGCCAACAATCCAAAAAAACTCTTTGACTCCTTTCACTCCCTCCTCAGTCCCAAAGCACAGACCCCTGTCACAGCCCTTCATGCTGATGACCTGGCCTCGTATTTCACAGAGAAAATTAAAAACATCCGCCAAGAGATCAGCTCCCAGCCACCAAGCCCTGTGAATCCCATCCCTCCCCATATCCCATCCAGCTCACTTTCCACATTTGACCCAGTCACAGAGGAGGAAGTCTCCAGGCTCCTATCCTCCTCTCGTCCTACCACTTGCCCTACTGATCCCTTCCCCTCACCTTTACTCCAGTTACACTCTCCGGTTGTCGCCACTCACCTAACTAAAATCTTCAATCTCTCTCTCTCTTCGGGTATCTTCCCCTCCTCCCTCAAACACTCTATCATTACTCTATTATTAAAAAAACCTTCCCTTGATCCGTCCTGCACAAGCAACTACAGACCAGTCTCTAATCTCCCCTTCATCTCCAAACTCTTGGAGCGCCTGGTCTACTCTCGTCTCACCCACTACCTCTCCTCTCACTCTCTTCTAGATCCTTTACAGTCTGGCTTCCGCCCTTTACACTCAACAGAAACTGCCCTTGTCAAAGTGACCAATGACCTATTGACAGCAAAACGTAACGGTGACCACTCTCTGCTTATTCTTCTTGACCTTTCTGCAGCCTTCGACACTGTTGACCACCATCTCCTTCTCTCTATGCTCCATTCTATCGGCCTAAAGGACACTGTTCTTTCCTGGTTCTCATCCTATCTTTCTGGCCGCTCATTCAGTGTATCATTTGCTGGCTCCACATCTTCTCCTCTTCCTCTCACTGTTGGGGTCCCTCAAGGTTCAGTCCTTGGCCCTCTTCTTTTCTCCCTCTACACTGCCCCAATTGGAATGACCATCAGCAGATTTGGCTTCCAGTACCATCTTTATGCTGATGACACACAGCTATACACCTCATCCCCTGAGCTCACCCCCGCTGTACTACAGAACACAAGTGACTGCCTGACTGCAGTTTGCAATGTCATGTCTGCTCTCTATCTGAAACTTAACCTTTCCAAAACTGAACTTCTTCTTTTCCCTCCATCTTCCAACTTTCCTCAACCTGACATCTCCCTCTCTGTGTGTGGCACAACGATAAGTCCTAGGCCGCAAGCCCGCTGCCTGGGGGTTATACTTGACACTGGTCTCTCCTTCACCTCCCACATACAATCTCTTGCCCGCACCTGCCGCTTACACCTCAAGAACATCTCTAGAATCCGCCCCTTTCTCACTATGGAAACAACAAAAACCCTCACCGTGGCCCTGATCCACTCTCGCTTGGACTACTGTAACTCTCTATTAATTGGTCTCCCCCTAACTAGACTCTCTCCTCTACAGTCAATCCTTAATGCAGCAGCCAGGGTTACCTATCTGGCTAACCGCTACTCGGATGCCTCTGCTCTGTGCCAATCATTGCACTGGCTGCCCATATATCACAGGATCCAATTCAAACTGCTTGTTCTCACCCACAAAGCTCTCCACAGTGCAGCACCCCCCTACATCTCCAACCTCCTCTCTGTCTATCAGTCCACCCGATCTCTACGCTCTGCAAGCGACTTTCGACTAACATCCACACTAATTCGAACCTCCCACTCCCGGATCCAAGACTTCTTCCGAGCTGCACCAACCCTCTGGAACGCTCTACCCCAAGAAGTTAGGACAAATCACAACTTACTCAGCTTCAGACGCACCCTAAAGACGCATCTTTTTAGGGCGGCCTATCACACTCCCTAATCAGATTCGATTCACATAGTCCCTCTAAAACCTCTCACAACATAGCTCCACATCAAACTCCATGGCACCCAAAGGCATCTCAAGGCTCGGGCCCACTGGTCCAGGAAACCATTATCCAGCCCCATTTCCGTGAGATGGTTGGATTGTCATTGTAAATAAGCACCTGAACCTTGCCTCTCCCCCCATCTCATTGTAGATTGTAAGCTCTCACGAGCAGGGTTGTATTTTTTTCCCTCTAAACATTGTATTTCTATAACTGTTACTTGTTTGTATATGATCCTCCTGAATTGTAAAGCGCTACGGAATATGTTGGCGCTATAGAAATAAAGATTATTATTATTATTATTATTATCTAAGAAGACAACCATGTCATCCGCATACAATCCTATTTGATCTGTGCGGTCGGCTATAGTGATTCCAGTGATCTGTGGATGAGAGCGGATTCTAATTGTCAAAGCTTCAATAACTAGTGCAAACAATGCTGGAGACAGAGGGCATCCCTGTCTTGTGCCCCGGTTCAATGAGAAGGGTGTAGACATAGCACCATTGACTAGTATCCTGGCTGTCGGGGACCTATACAACATATGAATCAAGTTACTGAATTTAGGCCCAAAGGCGAATCTCTGGAGGCAGGCAAATAAAAATGGCCATTCTACCGAGTCAAATGCCTTGGCCGCGTCCAGCGAGGCCAAGGCCCACTCATTCTCCTGGACCAGTGTGCTATATTGCACTATGGACTGGACCCGTCTTATATTTATAGAGGTGTTTTTCCCAGGCATAAATCCGGTTTGATCTGGGTGAACTATACTCAATATGACTGAATTAAGCCTCTACGCCAGTATTTTGGTAAAGATTAGTGATGAGCGAGTACTAAAATGCTCGGGAGCTCGAGGCTCGGGCCGAGCATCTCAAAATACTCGTGTACTCGGCCCGAGCACCGAGCCCAATGTTATCCTATGGGAGACCCGAGTATTTTTCTGAAATGACCCCCGGCAGCATGTAGAAACCATAAAACTGTAAATTAAAAAAAAAAAGTGCGTGTGTGTGTAAGCGTGCATATATATATACGCGCGGAGTGGAGTGCGGGAGGGGCCGTAGCCGAGCGGGGAAGTGTCGGGCTAAAGGCACGGTCACGCTGTGCGGGCTGGCCAATCACTGCAATTCCACAACAGGGCTGTGGCATTGCAGTGGTCTGCCAGCCAATCCCTGCATAAGGGATGGCTGTAAAAAGAGCGCCAACATGAAGACCACGAGTACAGCACGAGTATCGCGAGATTACTTGGTCCCCGCCGAGTAGCCCGAGTACATTGATACTCGTGCGAGTACCGAGTAGTAACAAGCATACTCGCTCATCACTAGTAAAGATCTTGTAATCCACATTAACTAAGGATATAGGACGGTATGAACCGCAGTCTAGTGGGTCTTTACCCTCCTTCCTCAGCACGACTATATGTGCTTCGTATAAGGAGGCAGGTAGAGAGTCGCCGGCTGAAAAATGTGAGAAAACCTCTAAAAGAATCGGGGCCAATACGTCACAATATTTACTATAGAATTCTATGGGAAGGCCATCTGGACCCGGAGATTTCCCCCTAGCCATATCCGAGATGGCAGTAATCACTTCATCCAGTGTGATGTCCGCCTCCAGAGACTCCCGTTGTGATCCACTCAAAGTGGGAAACTCCAAATCTGACAAATATATCATGCAACTTTGAACTTCATGAGGATTTCTAGATGTGTATAGGGTTTTATAGTATTCACAAAAGCACTCTAAAATATCCTCAGGGGATGTAGCTATTGAGCCATCCATCCTCCGTATACCCAATATTGTATTTGAAGTGTTGTGTTGCCTAACCATATATGCCAATAATTTACTGGATTGATTTCCAAGCTCAAAATATGATTGTCTGGTAAAGAACAATTTGCGTTTGGACTTGGTCTCAGAGTGCTGTATATATAACCTATATGATTGCATCCAGGCCGCCCTATTTCCTTCGGTTGGGGCCGATATGTATATTGCCTCTGAGTCCCTAAGTCTCCCCTCTACTATATCATCCTCAGTTTTAGTCACTCTTTTAAGATATGTTATGGTTGAAGACAAACACCCTCTAAGGTAGGCTTTAAGAGTGTCCCACACCAAGTTAATATTCCAGGGTTTAGGGTGGGCTTCCAGGAAATCCTCTATTTGGGTCAGAGTTCTATCACTTTGATCTATTAGTTTCAGCCAAAAGGGGTTTAACCTCCAAAAGGGTTTACCAACACCTTGGTTAGTCTTCATAGTAAGAATCACTGGGCTGTGATCTGATATGCCCCTGACCCCATGTACCACGTCATCCACCCAGGTTGCGATATTGCTCGACCCAAAAATATAATCCAGTCAGGACAGCGTGCGTCTAGTAGAAGAATGACATGTATATTCTCGGGTGTTAGGATGCCGGAGTCGCCAAAGGTCAATCCACCCTCCTCCCTCCGCGCATTGCTGCAAATCAGTCAAGTGTGTGGCCGAATGTTGTCCCCCTCCATCCATCCGAAACCTGTCCTGCTCCTCATTCATCACAAGATTAAAATCCCCCATACATAACACATACGCATCTGGATAATTGAGGGCAAAGCTCAGTGCTTGTTTAAGAATGGAGATGCGAGCTGGCGGGGGTTGTAAATACATAATAGCACATAATCTCTAGAGTTTATAGACGCATATATAAACACAAATCGCCCCTCCGGGTCACGCCTCACCACCTTCACTTCCCAACGGATATGTCTATGGACCAATAGAGAGACACCCCTGGAGTAGCTGGTGTGGAACGCATGTGCCGACCATTGTACCCACGGTTTGTTTACTAGTCTGGCTGTGTCCCGTGTGAGGTGAGTCTCTACCAGTACCACCAGTTGGGCCTTGACTTGCTTAATTTGGGAGAATACCTTAATACGTTTTTTGGGCGATTTAAGGCCTCTGACATTCCAGGTCATAAATATTAGCTCTGACCCCATATCACATAGATCTTTTTATAGAACCAGGATCCCAGGTATAAGACGCTTTCTGCCCTGCAATTAAGTGTGGTTAACCCTCCAACAGTAATAAGCCTGTCCCTGCAAAGAAATAAAGTTAATGCAATTGCAGCTGTAAACATAAAGAACCAATATCGAACTTCAGGACCTTTCCGATAAATCCTGTAAAACATTTCAAACATCAATGGGGATACCACCACTGAATACAGTGTCCTGGTATAGGTGGTATAAGGGTGCACAAGATAGGGCTCCCATTTCACAAGAACCAATTCCTGGCCAATTCCTCCATCACTCGAGGCACGGGGAAGTCCCATCTGTCTCCAAAGGGGGCTTCAAGCAACCATGGAAGAAGAGGGTCGCCAGGGGGTACAGAAAATGTCACCTAGGAAAGTAATCTCATTGCTTCTGCCCCTTAGGTTTCGGGTGTACCTGTAGCCAGTCCTCAGCCTCAGCAGGTGTAGCAAAAAACAGAGGCGACCCTTCATGCACTATGCGGAGCCGGGCAGGATACAGCATAGAGTAGATGATGTTCCGCTCCCTTAATTTCTTCTTCACCTCCATGAAGTGGGCCCTCTGTTTCTGGAGGTCCACCGAAAAGTCCGGAAAGATCGAGAGCGCAGCATTATTGAACTCCCGTTTTCGTGGGGAGGGGGTGAGGGGGGTCTGATTGGCTGGTGTGTGTTTGTGTGTGGGAACCTCCCCAAGGGAGAGTGAAATCAGCATCAAAAACATGGATGCAGACCTCTGTGACACCCTGGTTTTGCCAGGGTGGCACAGTGCTCTTTGTGCTGACAACTACTGCTCAGGGTGATGTATATGCCCCATACTCTTATGGGATGTATATGACGCAGCCTCTCCTGGGATGTATATGCCTCCGTGTCTCCTGTGATGTAGATGCCCCAGCTTCTCCTGTGATGTGTATGCCCCCAGCCTCTCCAGACCAAGACAAACCTGGAAAAGCAGTTGTGAGCAACAAAATGATCAATATCACCGAACATCACAGTCGCTACAGCCACCACTAGGGTGAGTTAATTAATTCATTGACCAAATATAGCCAGGTCGTTTTCAAGTTGAAAATTTTTAGTGGTCCCCGAAGGTTGGTAGAAAATTACAAATGTCCCCCGGCAGTAAAAAGGTTCCCAACCCCTGTTTGAAAGGTTTTTCAAAAAATTGACACAACACCGAATATAAACTTGAAAGATTTATGTGTAATAAAAAAAAAAAAAACCTGTTTACAACAAATAATAAGAAATTTAGTGGCCCTGTGGTTGGCTTGCCACAAACTGGTTTAACAAATCACCTTGTCGGCGTATGGCTTGCGACAGACGCCTATGTGATTCCAGCATCTGCGTGTTTGACTCGATCAGGTCCTGTAGTGTGGGGATTTCTGTGGAGGGAATGGTAAAAGTTAACCAGGCTTGTTCAAACATCGAACTGACAGGTATATGTTTTTTGTTGACCACTTACGGTTTTGTGGTCATCCTCCGAGGCGCTGACGGCCCAACCAGATCCTGTGGCTAGGGAACACAAATCAATTATTAGTACACGACAGCCCACCATCATTTTAACATCCATGTATCCTTTCCAACTTGTAGGGACACCATGTTATGTGCATAAATTACAGGAAGGGTAGCCTGCACCAAACTCACCAACTGATGCGGGGGAAAAGGCATCGGGAGACAGTGAATGATGAGGAGACAGGGTATAAGGTGGTGATGGGGTTGATTGAAGTGATGGGGTTGCAGCAGGTGATGGGTTTGGAGAAGGAGAGGGTGGCCCAGCAGGAGATGGTGCAGCAGGTGGAGGTGGGGTAGACGCAGCTGATGCTGGACCAGGAGATGGTGGAGCCGGTTGCGGTGGTGGTGCAGCTGGGGGTGGTCCTAGGTATAGGAGAAAACTTCTATTGAGTGGATAACTCCAGGCCTCCATGGCTTAAGCCCGCTTTACACCATACAATTCTGCATACAATATCGTATGCGATGTGACACGCCCCCATCGTATGTGCGACAAGTTACATTAGTTTCCCTTTCATTTTTTAAACAGACATAACTATTCAGATTTTAAGACATCGTAGTGTGTGAAGCCTAGATGATACGATTAACGAGCGCATAAAGCATCGTAATCGTATCATCGGTGCAGCGTCGGCGTAATCCATAATTACGCTGACGCGACGGTCCGATGTTGTTCATCGTTCCTGCGGCAGCACACATCGCTGTGTGTGAAGACGCAAGAGCGAGGAAAATTTCCTATCGGCGTCACCGCGGCTCCCGTAGGATATGCGGAAGGAAAAAGGTGGGCGGGATGTTTACATCCCGCTCATCTACGCCCCTCCGCTCCTATTGGCAGCCTGCCGTGTGACGTCGCAGTGAGTCCGTACGACCCGCCCCCTTAATAAGGAGGCGGGTCACCAACCAGAGCGACGTCCCAGGACAGGTGAGTCCATGTGAAGCTGCCGTAGCTATAATGTTCGCTACGACAGCTATCACAAGGATATCGCAGCTGCGAGGGGGGCGTGGACTATCGCGCTCGGCATCGCGGCATCAGCTTGCGATGTCGCAGCATGCAAAGCACCCCTAAGGCCATTATATACTGCCATTATATACTGCATTCTAACATGCTGTATATAAGAGCCCTGGCCGCTGTGACAACATAAAAAATACTTTATATAACTTACCTAGCCGTCGCGCTGCTGTGGAATAGGAGGACGGAGATGGCTGAAAGAGGCGCCGGCGGAACTGAACAACGTACACGTCTCCGTGACCCTATTCCACTGTAGCGCGACCGTAAGGTAAGTTATATAAATTGTTTTTTATTTGCTTTGTCTGGTGTTGTTTAGGGGTTAACAAAACCAAACCAGGCCAAAGCCGCAAAACAACACTCACCACGACGCCTCATGATGTCTGCCCGGATGCTGGCGAACAGATCACTTGACCTGTATCGCAGGTCCGCCACCTTCTTTCTGATTTGGGTTGTGGACCGCTCCAGCCCAAATCGACGGGACAGGCCTCTCCTGATCTTCTCCAGCACTGCCTGCTTATGCAGTATGGGATGCTCACGGGGGGCCTCACAAAGGTAATCCAGTTTTACCACCATTTTCACTAGATAGTGAACCTCCACAGACCCCCAGGGAGAAGAGCGCCTCCTTGCCGTCATGTTCCCGCCTCTGGGCATAGTAAAACATCCACGCCGCCCACCAGACTTCAAAGACGACGGGAGCAACGTCATCACGTCACGTTATGAACAGCGTCACAGTAGCGATCCCGCTTGCGGTCTCATTGTCAGCTAGCCCGCTCTAACCGTGTCAGCACAGCTGCGCCTCCGTCTGCCGGGAACGCAGTAGCGTCGCCGGCCAGAAGTGAATGCTGGTGTGGGCACTGTTAATACTACTAATATAAAAATCCAATACACAAACATAAATCAATGATTTAAGTGCTATCTATGCAATTTGCTGTCTGACTCGGTTACAGCCGATATCGCAGACGGGAACGCTACTGTGATTCTGTGCTAGCTTTATTCAGACCGCTAGTTTCACGAACGGGAACGCTACTGTGACGCGGTTCGAGCGGCTCGTTGAAAACGAGACCGCTAGCGGGATCGCTACTGCGACGTTGTTCAGAACGTGACGTGATGACGTTACTCACGTTGCCTTTGAAGTCTGTTGGGCGGCGTACATGCTCAGAGGCGGGAACATGGCGGCCAGGAGACGCAGTTCTCCATGGGGGCCTGTTGAGGTGCATTATCTGATTCGGATGATGATAAAAAAAGATTATTTTTGTGAGGCAGAGCATGAACATCCCATGCTTCACAAGCAGGCTGTGCTGAGGCTAATTAGCAGAGGCCTGGCCCGTAGATTTGGGGTGGAGCGATCCACAACCCAAATCCGGAAGAAACTGGCAGACCTGCGCTATAAGTCCAGTGAACTCCTCGCCAGCATCCGAGCAGACATCGAGAGGCGTCATGGTGAGTGCTGTTTAGCGGCTTTGGTCCTGTTCGGTTTTGTTTACCCATGAACAACCCATGACTTTATGGTTCATGGATCATGGATCGAAACATCGGTGTTACCATTTAGTAAACATGTTAAATATAATATCCCCAAAATTATATTGTAGGATCACCTTTTATGGCCTAGAGCAGACCTGGGCAAGGGGTGGCCCGCGGGCCACATCCGGCCCGCCTACTCTCTGTGACCGGCCCGCCTGGCTCCGGGCATCCTTGCTGGCCGGTCACTGATGAGGGTAATCTGACCTGTTGTCTGGAGCTCCAGGCTCCGGCCGGCCCGTGGTCAGATTGCCCTCATCACACGCTGCGTGCCGGCAAGGAACAGAGGACAGATACTGCAGCACCGCACAGTGAAGCAGCGGAACGCAGGAATCTGTCCTCTGTTTCCTGCCGGCACTTTCTCTGTGACACACACGCACGCGCCCTGATGTCGTCAGTACGTCGTCGGGTTCATCAGAGTTCATTGGGAACTGTGACAAGTCCCCGAGATGCTCCGGCTTCCAGGTTCTCAACATACACACACACCTGTATACTCACCCAGCGATGCGGTCCCCAGCACTGTCCCTTCTTCCAGCTGCTCACTCCAGTGAATATTCAGTGAGTATACTTACAAGCGATAAGGAGCGGGAGGCAGCAGAGTCAGAGACAGCAGCGCTGGAGAGAGGTAAATATAGAAAATCTTTTTATTAAAAAGACCCGTGTTTTCTCTGGTATTTGTCACACTGATGTCACACAGATCACATCAGTGTGCGATCCGTGTGACACCTGTGTGCTGCCAGAGAAAAAAAGGATATGTGTGCGTGCAGGTCCACGAGGGGTCACACAGTCCGTAACTTACTGTTTGTATCTGAAGGGATAGTATATATGCTATATACAGTATTGGGTAAAACTGAGTTAATTATATTAGTCCGGCCCTCTAAAACCATCCCAATTTCTCATGCGGCCCCATGAGAAAATTAATTGCCCACCCCTGGCCTAGAAAAATAAAAGGAATTGAGGACCCAAAGGAGGGTATATATTATATTATATATATATTTTTCTCCTATACCTAGGACCACCTCCAGCTGCGCAGGCACCTCCACCTGCTCCACCATCTCCTGGTGCAGCATCTGATGCGGATCCCCTACCTCCACCGGCTCCACCATCTCCTGGTCCAGCATCAGCTGCGTCTACCCCACCTCCACCTGCTGCACCATCTCCTGCTGGGCCACCCTCTCCTTCTCCAAACCCATCACCTGCTGCAACCCCATCACTTCAATCAACCCCATCACCACCTTATACCCTGTCTCCTCATCATTCACTGTCTCCCAATGCCTTTTCCCCCGCATCAGTTGGTGAGTTTGGTGCAGGCTACCCTTCCTGTAATTTATGCACTGTCGTGTACTAATAATTGATTTGTGTTCCCTAGCCACAGGATCTGGTTGGGCCATCAGCGCCTCGGAGGATGAAGGTGATGAACCACAAAACCGTAACTGGTCAACAAAAAACATATACCTGTCAGTTCGATGTTTGAACAAGCCTGGTTAACTTTTACCATTCCCTCCACAGAAATCCCCACACTACAGGACCTGATCGAGTCAAACACGCAGATGCTGGAATCACATAGGCGTCTGTCGCAAGCCATACGCCGACAAGGCGATTTGTTAAACCAGTTTGTGGCAAGCCAACCACAGGGCCACTAAATTTCTTATTATTTGTTGTAAACAGGTTTTTGTTTTTTTTTATTACACATAAATCTTTCAAGTTTATATTCGGTGTTGTGTCAATTTTTTGAAAAACCTTTCAAACAGGGGTTGGGAACCTTTTTACTGCCGGGGGACATTTGTAATTTTCTACCAACCTTCGGGACCACTAAAAATTTTCAACTTGAAAACGACCTGGCTATATTTGGTCAATGAATTAATTAACTCACCCAAGTGGTGGCTGTAGCGACTGTGATGTTCGGTGATATTGATCATTTTGTTGCTCACAACTGCTTTTCCAGGTTTGTCTTGGTCTGGAGAGGCTGGGGGCATACACATCACAGGAGAAGCTGGGGCATCTACATCACAGGAGACACGGAGGCATATACATCCCAGGAGAGGCTGCGTCATATACATCCCATAAGAGTATGGGGCATACACATCACCCTGAGCAGTAGTTGGCAGCACAAAGAGCACTATGCCGCCCTGGCAAAACCAGGGCGTCACAGAGGTCTGCATCCATGTTTTTGGTGCAGATCTCACTCTCCCTTGGGGCTCAGTCCTATATACAGTATATACGGGCTTTTTGAAGGTATGTGAAATAACGTGTGAATTTATATACACTATTGTCTGAAGTCCTTATTCACCCCCAAAAAAACATCTTTCATCACTCTCAACCATTATTTCATTCATGCCCACAGGCCACAATTTTGAAACAAAATAAAATGTTTTATTTTTAACAAAACACATATGGTATCAATACAATCAATAAAGTGAAGAAAAAACCAAACATCAACACAACATATCAAAAGAAGTATGGAAAACTGATAATTTACAATACAGCTACAACTCTTGGTAGTAGCCGTCTGAGTTTCCATATTGTTGGCTGGGCGTTGAGCGTAACTGGGAAGAGCTTGGAAAGAGTGGAAACTGTGGGGGGCCAGGGTGCGATGGTGGCGGAGGCTGCATTATATGCATGGGTGTGCTGTACTGTGGGTACTGGGAACACATATTTGGCTGAATGCTCTCAGTTACAACGGAAGTGTCTTTTAGTTTTCCTGCTGCTGCTTTCGCCAGTGCATCCAGGACGATCCTTTCCAGGTGGTTCCTTTGCGTGTCTTCTAGCTTGGACATTCTCTCGTCCATAAGTTTTGCAAAGCAGCCAACAGTGGGGCTGTTCTACACGCTTAAGATTTTGTTGGCCAAACCAATTAGATCTGGAGATGGTGGCCGGCCAGCCTTTCGTTTACGCGATGCTATAAGGCGTTGAGGTAATGGACATGGTGGAGCTTTGTCAGGAGTGTCCTCGCTTGAAATTTGCGTGCTGGCTATGTCACTGTTTTCACTTGTGGACAATTCTTCTTCAGCATCTTGCATATGCTCCTGCGTGAACAGAAAATTCATGTTAACGCCAAACCAAAATATTACTTCACATCTTTCAACACCAACCCACCACAGAAATGTGTTTGCATTGGATATCGTGAGCAGCATTCACAAGGGTACACGTGCACTGGAAATCAATGGTAGGCTGGGATTAGTTCTACGGGATTTGAAATAGTAGTATAACGGGATATGGAATACTACTTGGACGGGCTATGAAATGGCATTTTACGCTATGATAACTGAGTGGGCAGAAACTAGTGAAGGGGTATACTTTTAGTAAGTGAAAGGGATAACTTTAGGAATATGCAAAATTTATCATTGAAACCCATAGTTCAAAATCTTCTAGTAAAGTTAACCATATACCTACAAACTTTTTTTTGAATTTGTTTGAAATGCTGTTTCAAGGTCTAAAATAAGGTACTTACATCACCCGCAAGGGGCAAACTCCCCGTGTCAGGGTTTTCATCCATGAGGTCTTCCATTCTCCGTGGTAGCTCTTGGTCTCTAGTGAAGGAAAGAAGCTCATAATACCACAACGTTGGTGTATATACGTCCTCCGTTCCGGTACCGGACTTAATTGACTGCTCCACCCTTTTTAGCTCTCTCCTATAAACTGTACGTAGAGCTTGAATTTTTCTTTTTACCACATTTTCATCTACGGGGTCATCTGGCTGGTGTAGCTTAAAAAAGGCTACAAGCTTTTGATAGGCCTCCTTTTTTTTATATCTATTGGTATAATCTGCCGATTTTATCTTCCATAAACAAGGCAGTGAGCGATATAACTCAATAAGTTCTCTGGTAAATTCCTGAGAAGAGGGCATCTGAAAAAAATAAAAATAAACATTGAGAACGGAACATACTTATTACATTTTCCAAAAGTGCAGAAAATGCCCATGGCCGCCAACGCTAAAGGGAATGTACAGTAAAGTCAAGGCCTCCATTTCCTTTTCATAGTACCAAAAAAACAAGTCAAACCGCACTAGTGTTTGTAGGACGTGGCAGAAAATAGCCGCCCATGCTAAAATGGCCGCCCATGCTAAAATGGCCGCCCATGCTAAATGTACAGTAAATTAAGCATAATCGCAAAGTTAAGTAGGAACAACGGAATCGCTACAGAGACCTCAAATGATTTGTCAGCCTGATCGCAGATTACTATAAAGTAGTAATAACGGAATCGCTACAGAGACCTCAAATGATTTGGCAGCCTGATCGCAGATTCCGATAAAGTAGTAATAACGGAATCGCTACAGAGACCTCAAATGATTTGGCCGCCTGATCGCAGATTCCGATAAAGTAGTAATAACGGAATCGCTACAGAGACCTCAAATGATTTGGCCGCCTGATCGCAGATTCCTATAAAGTAGTAACAACGGAATCGCTACAGAGACCTTAAATGAGAAAGGGGAAAAAAAGGAATCGCTAAAAAAAATCATACATATTTGAGACCCTGTAACGATGCTTACCTTGTAGATGGAGTTGAGTATTGTATAGAAGCTGTATTGATGCTATATAGATGCTATATAGATCAGTGTAGAGTCACCGCATACAGAACTCTACAAAGATCCGCTAAGCAATGCAGAAGCTCAGGACCAAGCTCAGGAGAACGCCCTAGCGTTAACCAATCGGAGCTGAGGGGGGCGTGTAAAAAGGACTCTACCACGCCTACACATAGGTGGGAGTCGTCAAGTACCTGCTGTGTGACACGTCCCCAAAGACCAGCGAGGTTGTTCGGCAGGTCTGTATCGCTGCTGAGTTGTTGGCCAGGTTTGCCTGTTTGACAGCTCACCAGCGACTCAACAGAGACTTAGGGAGGTCGCTGTTACGTCACAAAACCGGTGACGTTACAGCGATGTCCTTTGCGATGTTGCAGTGTGTAAACCCAGCTTCAAGGTCTGACTGCCATGTCCAAATTATCTGGAATGTCGTGTGTGCACGCGAGGTAGATAATAATTGAATAGACCAATTATGACTCTCTCTCACGACTGGCGCAATCAACTCTACTTCTTTATTCCCAGACAAAGCTTTCATAGTAAGGGTGTAGACAAAAGTATAATCCAATCAAGTATCGCAGGTCATGCTCAGGACGTATAGGAATTTGCATTGTCTCTGCTGGATTGGTCAGTCCAAACTTCATCTGTCTTCCATATGGTAGTCATTAGTTGGGCACTGGACAGGATGCAGCAGACATCTTCAAGTTACATGTGCTGGTATATTGTATTAAGGAAAATCACTGAATATGCAGTATATATATATATATCTATATGTGTTAGTAAAAAACAAAAGCATGCATAAATATGTGTTAGGTTACATCAATCTAAACTACATACCTAAGTCTATGAAATGGCTGAATTAAGTATTTTTGGTTACTCAATTCTTATCCTCAACAGTCCCCCCTAAAGCCTTATTTCTGCCATTTCTGAATTCTAAGGGTACTGTAATCCCTTAGGAAGAGAGGTAGAGATGTGTCTGTGCGAAAGACCTGCCTAACCAAACGTTGAGGCATGAGCGGAGAGGGGAAAGGGTTTTCTTCACCGGTTTGAGACCAAGGATTCCTAGGCGAGTCCTCACCCTTTGTAGTGGGGCTTTCCCATGTCCCAAGGTTCTCTAAGTCCTCTCTTCTTCTGTTTATTCTAGCAAAGTCATTTTGTAACTGGGGGAAAGGGTCGTGTTAGTCTTTATGGGCATATCGTCTGTCATACTTAGGTCTTCTGTTTCGAGTAAAGGAAAGGTCCCTCCTAATATGACTTCAGCTGTTTTGGAAAATATTTTCTTTAAACACGGAATTACACAAACCAGAATGACTAGTAATATAACTAATACTTTACTTATGGCGGTCTCTTTCTGGATCAACCAGCCTTTATAAGAACTCGTTCACCCAAAATAGTCTCCCCAAGGGTCGGTTACTCCTGAATTCTTCTTTAATTCTTCAGACAGTGTAGTGAGTTTCTTTATAGCTAGAGTGACCTTCCCATCCACCTCAGTGTTATCTGGTATATATGTGCAACAAACATCCCCTATCATTTTACAGACTCCACCTTTCTCTGCGAGGATCACATCTAAGGCCATTCTATTTTGATAAGCCATGATGGAGGTCAGATCTAGTTGTTCTGCTAGTCCCTGTAAGGCGTCTCATGTATAGTTAACAAAACGTTGTTGATTATAGTAGATATAATTAATCCAGTCTACATTTTTATTTACAGTAATTATGGGATTAATGGATTCGAATCCCGCCCTGACTTGATCTCTAGCTTTATATTCGTCAGGGACCCCCCCTGGGCACTCCGATAGCGTCATTGTAAACATGTGGGTCAAAAGAGCCTTTAGGTGTATTTCTACCGGTACGGTCGTCGTCTGTACTCCGTCGATTCCTTAAAGGGGTGGTTCACCCATTTTTTTTATTTTCTGTAGGAGTTCTACTTACCTTTCTAGGTGTTTTCTCCTTTGGCTTCTGTTTCCATTTCTGGCACTGAGCGGCGCTATCCTGCACGCTCAGTGCCGGTCACATGACCCCCTGGAGCTGTGGCCGCCAGCATCCTCTGACGTCCCGGCATTTCCAGGCTCTCAAACTGGACGGGTACGTCAGAGGAGGCTGGCACCACTCAGATTGAGTGACAGGGCTGTGGGCGGTAACTACCGCACATCACAGCCCAGCATCGAGGGGAGGAGACGGAGGACGTCAGTGTGGAGCCGGCGTCCTGCAGATGGTGAGGCACGGGGCGCCAGTGTGCAGTACAGGGGGGGGTTCTTCAGCTGAATCCCCCCCTGCATGTAAGTATGTGATCACACTGTCCACCCGCCCGCTCTGCTGCGATGTCAGGAGAGCGGCCGGTGTCGGGCAGTGTGATCATCTGCTCCTCCCAGCAGCAAGACACTGACAGGCATGTCACCGCTGTGCTCTGCCATCTGTCCTGCTGCATGGGACCAACTGTCTGCACTCTGTCAGCTGCACCACAAGTCACAGAGTGGAGACAGTTGGTGACAGAGCACCTCTGCCCCCCCGTTCTTTCCCCACTCTCTTCTCTCCCCCCACTCTTCTCCCCCTCCCCTCTTCCCCCTCTTCTCTGCCCCCCTCTTATCCCTCTCTCCTCTCCCCTCTCTTTTCCCTCGCTCTCTTTTGCTCCCTCCTCGCTCTCTTTTCCTCCCCCTGCGCTCTCTTTTCCTCCCCCCGTGCTCTCTTTTCCTCCCCCCTCTCTCTTCTCCCCCCCTCTCTCTCTTTCCCCCCCTCTCTCTCTTCTCCCCCTCTCTCTCTTCTCCCTCCCTCTCTCTCTTCTCCCCCCTCTCTCTTCTCCCCCCCTCTCTCTCTTCTCCCCCTCTCTCTCTTCTCCCCCTCTCTCTCTTCTCCCCCCTCTCTCTTCTACCCCCCTCCCTCTCTTCTCCCCTCTCTCTCTTCTCCCCCCCTCTCTCTCACCCCTTCTCTCTCCCCCCCTCTCTCTCTTCTCCCCCCCTCTCTCTTCTCCCCCCGCTCGCTCTCTTCTCCCCCCCGCTCGCTCTCTTCTCCCCCCTGCTCGCTCTCTTCTCCCCCCGCTCGCTCTCTTCTCCCCCCCGCTCGCTCTCTTCTCCCCCCCGCTCGCTCTCTTCTCTCCCCCCCGCTCGCTCTTTTTCCTCGCTCTCTCCTGGCATGGTCAGTACAGAAATCTCTCCATCGTGGAGGGGTGAGAGGGAGTAATAAACATGGAGTCCCTACTGTGTCTGTGTATTTATTTCTAATAAAGTATTTTTCTCTGTATGATGTCTTTTTTTTTTTTTTTTTTAAACCCTTTGTTGGAGATTCTTAATGGCCAGGTTAAACTTGGCCTGAAATTAAGAATCTCGGGCTTTATACCAGCTGGTAAAACATAGCTGGTATTAACCCCTTATTACCCAGCGTGCCACCTGCCACCAGGGCCACTGGAAGAGTTGGATACAGCGCCTGAAGATGGCGCTTCTATGAAAGCGCCATTTTCTGGGGCAGCTGTGGACTGCAATTCGCAGTGGGGGGCCCAGAAAGTTTGGGAACCCTGCACTGTGGATTCCAATCCCCAGCTGCCTAGTTGTACCTGGCTGGACTCAAAAATTTGGCGAAGCCCACATCATTTTTTTTTTTTAATTATTTCATGAAATTCATGAAAAAAAAGGGCTTCTCTATATTTTTGGTTCCCAGCCGGGTACAACTAGGCAGCTGGGGGTTGGGGGCAGCCCGTAGCTGCCTGCTGTACCTGGCTAGCATACAAAAATATGGCGAAGCCCACGTCATTTTCTTAAAAACGTTTTCAGGGAAAAACCTTTATAAAAAAAATGCTTCCCTGCATTTCTATTGCCAGTGAAAGTAACACCAAGCAGCGGGGGCTAGCAGCCAGTAGCTGTTTTGGTTTCCCTTAGCAATAGAAAATGCAGCGGGAGCCCACAAACAATGTGATTTTTTTTGTTTTTTTATTTTTAATGAATTTTTTAAAAAAAAAAATCGGCATGGGCTTCGCCCATCGAGCACCAGAGCATTTTACTTCTCATTCATCCCAAGTAATCAGATGACTCCAGTGTCGGCCGATTACTTGTTCTGTGTCCCCCTGCATCCATCGCAGCGTGTACGGGCTGTGAGGTCAGCGGAGTGGAGACAGTGACATGCTCTGCTCTGACACATAGTGTGCTGCATGTCACTATCTTTCTCCACTCTGGTACTTGTTGTGCAGGTGACCGGATGCTACATGTCACTAACTGTCTCCACTATGGGACTTGTTGTGCAGGTGAGAGTGTATACAGTTGGTACTATGCAGCAGAAATCACAGAGTGGGGCAGTTAGTGACATGTATCATCCGGTCACCTGCACAACAAGTCCCAGAGTGGAGACAGTGACATGCTCTGCTCTGACACATAGTGTGCTGCATGTCACTATCTTTCACCACTCTGGGACTTGTTGTGCAGGTGACCGGATGCTGCATTTCACTAAATGCCCCACTCTGAGACTTGTTCAGGTGAGAGTGTATACAGTTGGAACAATGCAGCAGAAGTCACAGAGTGGAGCAAGTTAGTGACATGTATCATCCGGTCACCTGCACAACAAGTCCCAGAGTGGATACAGTGACATGCAGCACACTATGTGTCAGAGCAGAGCATGTCACCAACTTGCTCTGCTCTGTCCCCTGCGGTGCTGCATGTCACGCTTTTGCCGCGATTTGGTGCGTTTTTTGCTGCGTTTTTGCTCACTGCGTTTTTAATCAGTGCACAATGCCATTAAAGATTGTTGATGAAAAAAAAAAAAGGTCTGATGTCATTTCCTTATTCAAAATGTTCATTGTATGCAGGAGAGGAGACAGCAGCTGCAGAACTACAAGGCTCAGCATCCTCCATTCAGTAGTGTATGCAGGAGAGCAGACAGCAGCTGCAGAACTACAAGGCTCAGCATCCTCCATTCACTAGTGTATGCAGGAGAGCAGACAGCATCTGCAGAACTACAAGGCTCAGCATCCTCCATTCACTAGTGTATGCAGGAGAGCAGACAGCAGCTGCAGAACTACAAGGCTCAGCATCCTCCATCCAGGACTGTATGCAGTTTTTTACCCAAAAAGAAAAAAAAATATGAAATGGGCTTCGCCATATTTTTGTATGCTAGCCGGGTACAGCAGGCAGGTACGGGCTGCCCCCAACCCCCAGCTGCCTATTTGTACCCGACTGGGAACCAAAAATATAGAGAAGCCCTTTTTTTTTAATTATTTCATGAATTTCATGAAATAATTTTAAAAAAATATGACGTAAGCTTCGCCTAATTTTGGTGTCCAGCCGGGTACAACTAGGCAGCTGGGGATTGGAATCCACAGTGAAGGGTGCCCAAGCTTTCTGGGCACCCCCACTGCAAATTGCAGTCCGCAGCCACCCCAGAAAATGGCGCTTTCATAGAAGCGCCATCTTCTGGCGCTGTATCCAACTCTTCCAGCTGCCCTGATGCCGGGTGGCTAGCTGGGTAATAATGGAGTTAGGGATAGCTGTATATTATCAGCTAGCCCTAAGCCCGAAATTCATGGTGTCACGCCAATATTAGACATGGCCACCATGAATTTCTAGTAATGATAAAAAAAAAAAACACAACAACCAGAAAAATATTTTTATTAGAAATAAAACACAAACACAATTAGTGACTCCATCTTTATTGAAATAAACCCCCCTCCGCAGTAATCCTGGGTCAAGGGTCCCGTGCCGTCCAATCCGGATCCAATATCATCTGATCGGTTTGCTGGAAGGCAAAGCGATCAGATGATGTGTCAGGTTAAACTACGTGAATCACATCACACATCAGCTTATTGTATAAAAGCCGATTATACAATGAGCTGATGCATCAGTAGAAAAAAAATAAAATAAATACTCACGTCTGTGCTGATTACCGGCAGCTCCTGCAGCGGAGTCTGATCCTGGCCCATCACTGCAGGAGCTGCCGGTAATCAGCTGATGAAGTCCCCTGACGGCAGGATCAGCTGATAGCCGGCCGGGCGCGAAAAAGCCGGCGAGACTACGATCAGCTGATGCGTCAGGTGACTGCATCAGGTGATCCACCGCCAGGTCCTGCAAGCAAGGTCCTGCCCCAGGGAGACTGCACACAGCCAGAGCGGCGGTACCGAGACAGGGGCTGGAAGCAGGCATGGCACCGGGACCCCGCAGACAGGTGAGTATGACATACACACACACACATACACACTCTCACACACACTGTATATATACAGACACACACACTGTATATATATATATACACACACACACTGTATATACGCGCACACATACACTGTATATATACACACACACACACTGTATATACGCGCACACATACACTGTATATATACACACACACACACACACACTGTATATATGCGCACACACACTTTCTTCCCCTGGCTGTGTAGAGCTGCTGCTGTCTCTGTGTGATTGCTCTCAGTGCACATCCACTGGGAAGAGGCAGGGAGGAGGGTTTGGGTGGGAGCAGAGTGGGTGTATTAGACACAATAGGTGTGTTAGATAAGCTAGACACCGCCCTAGAGCCACAAAGAATTCTGGGACTTGTAGGAACTGAACACAGGAAGTCAGAGGAGAGATTTAACCCCATCAGAGCTGGAGCCAGCAATGAGCATATGCTGCTAGTGCACAATAAAAGGAAATTTTGCTGAAAAAACATAATACAGTTAGGTCCAGAAATATTTGGACAGTGACACAATTTTCGCGAGTTGGGCTCTGCATGCCACCACATTGGATTTGAAATGAAATCTCTACAACAGAATTCAAGTGCAGATTGTAACGTTTAATTTGAAGGTTTGAACAAAAATATCTGATAGAAATTGTAGGAATTGTACACATTTCTTTACAAACACTCCACATTTTAGGAGGTCAAAAGTAATTGGACAAATAAACCAAACCCAAACAAAATATTTGTATTTTCAATATTTTGTTGCGAATCCTTTGGAGGCAATCACTTCCTTAAGTCTGGAACCCATGGACATCACCAAACGCTGGGTTTCCTCCTTCTTAATGCTTTGCCAGGCCTTTACAGCCGCAGCCTTCAGGTCTTGCTTGTTTGTGGGTCTTTCCGTCTTAAGTCTGGATTTGAGCAAGTGAAATGCATGCTCAATTGGGTTAAGATCTGGTGATTGACTTGGCCATTGCAGAAGGTTCCACTTTTTTGCACTCATGAACTCCTGGGTAGCTTTGGCTGTATGCTTGGGGTCATTGTCCATCTGTACTATGAAGCGCCGTCCGATCAACTTTGCGGCATTTGGCTGAATCTGGGCTGAAAGTATATCCTGGTACACTTCAGAATTCATCCGGCTACTCTTGTCTGCTGTTATGTCATCAATAAACACAAGTGATCCAGTGCCATTGAAAGCCATGCATGCCCATGCCATCACGTTGCCTCCACCATGTTTTACAGAGGATGTGGTGTGCCTTGGATCATGTGCCGTTCCCTTTCTTCTCCAAACTTTTTTCTTCCCATCATTCTGGTACAGGTTGATCTTTGTCTCATCTGTCCATAGAATACTTTTCCAGAACTGAGCTGGCTTCATGAGGTGTTTTTCAGCAAATTTAACTCTGGCCTGTCTATTTTTGGAATTGATGAATGGTTTGCATCTAGATGTGAACCCTTTGTATTTACTTTCATGGAGTCTTCTCTTTACTGTTGACTTAGAGACAGATACACCTACTTCACTGAGAGTGTTCTGGACTTCAGTTGATGTTGTGAACGGGTTCTTCTTCACCAAAGAAAGTATGCGGCGATCATCCACCACTGTTGTCATCCGTGGACGCCCAGGCCTTTTTGAGTTCCCAAGCTCACCAGTCAATTCCTTTTTTCTCAGAATGTACCCGACTGTTGATTTTGCTACTCCAAGCATGTCTGCTATCTCTCTGATGGATTTTTTCTTTTTTTTCAGCCTCAGGATGTTCTGCTTCACCTCAATTGAGAGTTCCTTAGACCGCATGTTGTCTGGTCACAGCAACAGCTTCCAAATGCAAAACCACACACCTGTAATCAACCCCAGACCTTTTAACTACTTCATTGATTACAGGTTAACGAGGGAGACGCCTTCAGAGTTAATTGCAGCCCTTAGAGTCCCTTGTCCAATTACTTTTGGTCCCTTGAAAAAGAGGAGGCTATGCATTACAGAGCTATGATTCCTAAACCCTTTCTCCGATTTGGATGTGAAAACTCTCATATTGCAGCTGGGAGTGTGCACTTTCAGTCCATATTATATATATAATTGTATTTCTGAACATGTTTTTGTAAACAGCTAAAATAACAAAACTTGTGTCACTGTCCAAATATTTCTGGACCTAACTGTATATGTTAAAACAAAAAGCCAGCACCAAATGTGCACTACAGCACTAAACATTCCAAACTGTACTTATTATAAAAAATTTTTTGAGATTTTTGGCAAAAAATTGCAATTTCTTGAGCTGCTTCGCCACGTCACGGCAAATCTCATTTGAAGCAGTCCTACACTAAAATATTTTTATAAAATGTGCCATACGGCCTCACATATGAATAGTAGAACTGCTCTTAGCAGCACTCACCTGGTCTATTTCAATCCCGTACCCATGACCGAGTCATGGCTGTGGGCGGGACAGGTCCAAGCAAATGCTGCATGAAGTAAATAGCCTGTGGACAAAGCCTGATGACTTAATGTGAACAGTCACCAACCGCCAAAATCCAGACAGATGGAATACATCCCAAATTGGGGTGCATAGCAAGGTGGAGGTCAACCACCGACCAATTCAATGAAGAAAAAACAAAAAGCCAGCACCAAATGTGCACTACAGCACTAAACATTCCAAACTGTACTTATTATAAAAATTTTTTTGAGATTTTTGGCAAAAAATTGCAATTTCTTGAGCTGCTTCGCCACGTCACGGCAAATCTCATTTGAAGCAGTCCTACACTAAAATATTTTTATAAAATGTGCCATACGGCCTCACATATGAATAGTAGAACTGCTCTTAGCAGCACTCACCTGGTCTATTTCAATCCCGTACCCATGACCGAGTCATGGCTGTGGGCGGGACAGGTCCAAGCAAATGCTGCATGAAGTAAATAGCCTGTGGACAAAGCCTGATGACTTAATGTGAACAGTCACCAACCGCCAAAATCCAGACAGATGGAATACATCCCAAATTGGGGTGCATAGCAAGGTGGAGGTCAACCACCGACCAATTCAATGAAGAAAAAACAAAAAGCCAGCACCAAATGTGCACTACAGCACTAAACATTCCAAACTGTACTTATTATAAAATTTTTTTTGAGATTTTTGGCAAAAAATTGCAATTTCTTGAGCTGCTTCGCCACGTCACGGCAAATCTCATTTGAAGCAGTCCTACACTAAAATATTTTTATAAAATGTGCCATACGGCCTCACATATGAATAGTAGAACTGCTCTTAGCAGCACTCACCTGGTCTATTTCAATCCCGTACCCATGACCGAGTCATGGCTGTGGGCGGGACAGGTCCAAGCAAATGCTGCATGAAGTAAATAGCCTGTGGACAAAGCCTGATGACTTAATGTGAACAGTCACCAACCGCCAAAATCCAGACAGATGGAATACATCCCAAATTGGGGTGCATAGCAAGGTGGAGGTCAACCACCGACCAATTCAATGAAGAAAAAACAAAAAGCCAGCACCAAATGTGCACTACAGCACTAAACATTCCAAACTGTACTTATTATAAAAATTTTTTTGAGATTTTTGGCAAAAAATTGCAATTTCTTGAGCTGCTTCGCCACGTCACGGCAAATCTCATTTGAAGCAGTCCTACACTAAAATATTTTTATAAAATGTGCCATACGGCCTCACATATGAATAGTAGAACTGCTCTTAGCAGCACTCACCTGGTCTATTTCAATCCCGTACCCATGACCGAGTCATGGCTGTGGGCGGGACAGGTCCAAGCAAATGCTGCATGAAGTAAATAGCCTGTGGACAAAGCCTGATGACTTAATGTGAACAGTCACCAACCGCCAAAATCCAGACAGATGGAATACATCCCAAATTGGGGTGCATAGCAAGGTGGAGGTCAACCACCGACCAATTCAATGAAGAAAAAACAAAAAGCCAGCACCAAATGTGCACTACAGCACTAAACATTCCAAACTGTACTTATTATAAAAAAATTTTTGAGATTTTTGGCAAAAAATTGCAATTTCTTGAGCTGCTTCGCCACGTCACGGCAAATCTCATTTGAAGCAGTCCTACACTAAAATATTTTTATAAAATGTGCCATACGGCCTCACATATGAATAGTAGAACTGCTCTTAGCAGCACTCACCTGGTCTATTTCAATCCCGTACCCATGACCGAGTCATGGCTGTGGGCGGGACAGGTCCAAGCAAATGCTGCATGAAGTAAATAGCCTGTGGACAAAGCCTGATGACTTAATGTGAACAGTCACCAACCGCCAAAATCCAGACAGATGGAATACATCCCAAATTGGGGTGCATAGCAAGGTGGAGGTCAACCACCGACCAATTCAATGAAGAAAAAACAAAAAGCCAGCACCAAATGTGCACTACAGCACTAAACATTCCAAACTGTACTTATTATAAAAAAATTTTTGAGATTTTTGGCAAAAAATTGCAATTTCTTGAGCTGCTTCGCCACGTCACGGCAAATCTCATTTGAAGCAGTCCTACACTAAAATATTTTTATAAAATGTGCCATACGGCCTCACATATGAATAGTAGAACTGCTCTTAGCAGCACTCACCTGGTCTATTTCAATCCCGTACCCATGACCGAGTCATGGCTGTGGGCGGGACAGGTCCAAGCAAATGCTGCATGAAGTAAATAGCCTGTGGACAAAGCCTGATGACTTAATGTGAACAGTCACCAACCGCCAAAATCCAGACAGATGGAATACATCCCAAATTGGGGTGCATAGCAAGGTGGAGGTCAACCACCGACCAATTCAATGAAGAAAAAACAAAAAGCCAGCACCAAATGTGCACTACAGCACTAAACATTCCAAACTGTACTTATTATAAAAAATATTTTGAGATTTTTGGCAAAAAATTGCAATTTCTTGAGCTGCTTCGCCACGTCACGGCAAATCTCATTTGAAGCAGTCCTACACTAAAATATTTTTATAAAATGTGCCATACGGCCTCACATATGAATAGTAGAACTGCTCTTAGCAGCACTCACCTGGTCTATTTCAATCCCGTACCCATGACCGAGTCATGGCTGTGGGCGGGACAGGTCCAAGCAAATGCTGCATGAAGTAAATAGCCTGTGGACAAAGCCTGATGACTTAATGTGAACAGTCACCAACCGCCAAAATCCAGACAGATGGAATACATCCCAAATTGGGGTGCATAGCAAGGTGGAGGTCAACCACCGACCAATTCAATGAAGAAAAAACAAAAAGCCAGCACCAAATGTGCACTACAGCACTAAACATTCCAAACTGTACTTATTATAAAAAATTTTTTGAGATTTTTGGCAAAAAATTGCAATTTCTTGAGCTGCTTCGCCACGTCACGGCAAATCTCATTTGAAGCAGTCCTACACTAAAATATTTTTATAAAATGTGCCATACGGCCTCACATATGAATAGTAGAACTGCTCTTAGCAGCACTCACCTGGTCTATTTCAATCCCGTACCCATGACCGAGTCATGGCTGTGGGCGGGACAGGTCCAAGCAAATGCTGCATGAAGTAAATAGCCTGTGGACAAAGCCTGATGACTTAATGTGAACAGTCACCAACCGCCAAAATCCAGACAGATGGAATACATCCCAAATTGGGGTGCATAGCAAGGTGGAGGTCAACCACCGACCAATTCAATGAAGAAAAAACAAAAAGCCAGCACCAAATGTGCACTACAGCACTAAACATTCCAAACTGTACTTATTATAAAAATTTTTTTGAGATTTTTGGCAAAAAATTGCAATTTCTTGAGCTGCTTCGCCACGTCACGGCAAATCTCATTTGAAGCAGTCCTACACTAAAATATTTTTATAAAATGTGCCATACGGCCTCACATATGAATAGTAGAACTGCTCTTAGCAGCACTCACCTGGTCTATTTCAATCCCGTACCCATGACCGAGTCATGGCTGTGGGCGGGACAGGTCCAAGCAAATGCTGCATGAAGTAAATAGCCTGTGGACAAAGCCTGATGACTTAATGTGAACAGTCACCAACCGCCAAAATCCAGACAGATGGAATACATCCCAAATTGGGGTGCATAGCAAGGTGGAGGTCAACCACCGACCAATTCAATGAAGAAAAAACAAAAAGCCAGCACCAAATGTGCACTACAGCACTAAACATTCCAAACTGTACTTATTATAAAAAAATTTTTGAGATTTTTGGCAAAAAATTGCAATTTCTTGAGCTGCTTCGCCACGTCACGGCAAATCTCATTTGAAGCAGTCCTACACTAAAATATTTTTATAAAATGTGCCATACGGCCTCACATATGAATAGTAGAACTGCTCTTAGCAGCACTCACCTGGTCTATTTCAATCCCGTACCCATGACCGAGTCATGGCTGTGGGCGGGACAGGTCCAAGCAAATGCTGCATGAAGTAAATAGCCTGTGGACAAAGCCTGATGACTTAATGTGAACAGTCACCAACCGCCAAAATCCAGACAGATGGAATACATCCCAAATTGGGGTGCATAGCAAGGTGGAGGTCAACCACCGACCAATTAAATGAAGAAAAAACAAAAAGCCAGCACCAAATGTGCACTACAGCACTAAACATTCCAAACTGTACTTATTATAAAAAAATTTTTGAGATTTTTGGCAAAAAATTGCAATTTCTTGAGCTGCTTCGCCACGTCACAGCAAATCTCATTTGAAGCAGTCCTACACTAAAATATTTTTATAAAATGTGCCATACGGCCTCACATATGAATAGTAGAACTGCTCTTAGCAGCACTCACCTGGTCTATTTCAATCCCGTACCCATGACCGAGTCATGGCTGTGGGCGGGACAGGTCCAAGCAAATGCTGCATGAAGTAAATAGCCTGTGGACAAAGCCTGATGACTTAATGTGAACAGTCACCAACCGCCAAAATCCAGACAGATGGAATACATCCCAAATTGGGGTGCATAGCAAGGTGGAGGTCAACCACCGACCAATTCAATGAAGAAAAAACAAAAAGCCAGCACCAAATGTGCACTACAGCACTAAACATTCCAAACTGTACTTATTATAAAAAATTTTTTGAGATTTTTGGCAAAAAATTGCAATTTCTTGAGCTGCTTCGCCACGTCACGGCAAATCTCATTTGAAGCAGTCCTACACTAAAATATTTTTATAAAATGTGCCATACGGCCTCACATATGAATAGTAGAACTGCTCTTAGCAGCACTCACCTGGTCTATTTCAATCCCGTACCCATGACCGAGTCATGGCTGTGGGCGGGACAGGTCCAAGCAAATGCTGCATGAAGTAAATAGCCTGTGGACAAAGCCTGATGACTTAATGTGAACAGTCACCAACCGCCAAAATCCAGACAGATGGAATACATCCCAAATTGGGGTGCATAGCAAGGTGGAGGTCAACCACCGACCAATTCAATGAAGAAAAAACAAAAAGCCAGCACCAAATGTGCACTACAGCACTAAACATTCCAAACTGTACTTATTATAAAAAAATTTTTGAGATTTTTGGCAAAAAATTGCAATTTCTTGAGCTGCTTCGCCACGTCACGGCAAATCTCATTTGAAGCAGTTTTATGCACCCCAATTTGGGATGTATTCCATCTGTCTGGATTTTGGCGGTTGGTGACTGTTCACATTAAGTCATCAGGCTTTGTCCACAGGCTATTTACTTCATGCAGCATTTGCTTGGACCTGTCCCGCCCACAGCCATGACTCAGTCATGGGTACGGGATTGAAATAGACCAGGTGAGTGCTGCTAAGAGCAGTTCTACTATTCATATGTGAGGCCGTATGGCACATTTTATAAAAATATTTTAGTGTAGGACTGCTTCAAATGAGATTTGCCGTGACGTGGCGAAGCAGCTCAAGAAATTGCAATTTTTTGCCAAAAATCTCAAAAATTTTTTATAATAAGTACAGTTTGAAATGTTTAGTGCTGTAGTGCACATTTGGTGCTGGCTTTTTGTTTTTTCTTCATTGAATTGGTCGGTGGTTGACCTCCACCTTGCTATGCACCCCAATTTGGGATGTATTCCATCTGTCTGGATTTTGGCGGTTGGTGATTGTTCACATTAAGTCATCAGGCTTTGTCCACAGGCTATTTACTTCATGCAGCATTTGCTTGGACCTGTCCCGCCCACAGCCATGACTCAGTCATGGGTACGGGATTGAAATAGACCAGGTGAGTGCTGCTAAGAGCAGTTCTACTATTCATATGTGAGGCCGTATGGCACATTTTATAAAAATATTTTAGTGTAGGACTGCTTCAAATGAGATTTGCCGTGACGTGGCGAAGCAGCTCAAGAAATTGCAATTTTTTGCCAAAAATCTCAAAATTTTTTTATAATAAGTACAGTTTGGAATGTTTAGTGCTGTAGTGCACATTTGGTGCTGGCTTTTTGTTTTTTCTTCATTGAATTGGTCGGTGGTTGACCTCCACCTTGCTATGCACCCCAATTTGGGATGTATTCCATCTGTCTGGATTTTGGCGGTTGGTGACTGTTCACATTAAGTCATCAGGCTTTGTCCACAGGCTATTTACTTCATGCAGCATTTGCTTGGACCTGTCCCGCCCACAGCCATGACTCAGTCATGGGTACGGGATTGAAATAGACCAGGTGAGTGCTGCTAAGAGCAGTTCTACTATTCATATGTGAGGCCGTATGGCACATTTTATAAAAATATTTTAGTGTAGGACTGCTTCAAATGAGATTTGCCGTGACGTGGCGAAGCAGCTCAAGAAATTGCAATTTTTTGCCAAAAATCTCAAAAAATTTTTATAAGTACAGTTTGGAATGTTTAGTGCTGTAGTGCACATTTGGTGCTGGCTTTTTGTTTTTTCTTCATTGAATTGGTCGGTGGTTGACCTCCACCTTGCTATGCACCCCAATTTGGGATGTATTCCATCTGTCTGGATTTTGGCGGTTGGTGACTGTTCACATTAAGTCATCAGGCTTTGTCCACAGGCTATTTACTTCATGCAGCATTTGCTTGGACCTGTCCCGCCCACAGCCATGACTCAGTCATGGGTACGGGATTGAAATAGACCAGGTGAGTGCTGCTAAGAGCAGTTCTACTATTCATATGTGAGGCCGTATGGCACATTTTATAAAAATATTTTAGTGTAGGACTGCTTCAAATGAGATTTGCCGTGACGTGGCGAAGCAGCTCAAGAAATTGCAATTTTTTGCCAAAAATCTCAAAATTTTTTTTATAATAAGTACAGTTTGGAATGTTTAGTGCTGTAGTGCACATTTGGTGCTGGCTTTTTGTTTTTTCTTCATTGAATTGGTCGGTGGTTGACCTCCACCTTGCTATGCACCCCAATTTGGGATGTATTCCATCTGTCTGGATTTTGGCGGTTGGTGACTGTTCACATTAAGTCATCAGGCTTTGTCCACAGGCTATTTACTTCATGCAGCATTTGCTTGGACCTATCCCGCCCACAGCCATGACTCAGTCATGGGTACGGGATTGAAATAGACCAGGTGAGTGCTGCTAAGAGCAGTTCTACTATTCATATGTGAGGCCGTATGGCACATTTTATAAAAATATTTTAGTGTAGGACTGCTTCAAATGAGATTTGCCGTGACGTGGCGAAGCAGCTCAAGAAATTGCAATTTTTTGCCAAAAATCTCAAAAAAAATTTTTATAATAAGTACAGTTTGGAATGTTTAGTGCTGTAGTGCACATTTGGTGCTGGCTTTTTGTTTTTTCTTCATTGAATTGGTCGGTGGTTGACCTCCACCTTGCTATGCACCCCAATTTGGGATGTATTCCATCTGTCTGGATTTTGGCGGTTGGTGACTGTTCACATTAAGTCATCAGGCTTTGTCCACAGGCTATTTACTTCATGCAGCATTTGCTTGGACCTGTCCCGCCCACAGCCATGACTCAGTCATGGGTACGGGATTGAAATAGACCAGGTGAGTGCTGCTAAGAGCAGTTCTACTATTCATATGTGAGGCCGTATGGCACATTTTATAAAAATATTTTAGTGTAGGACTGCTTCAAATGAGATTTGCCGTGACGTGGCGAAGCAGCTCAAGAAATTGCAATTTTTTGCCAAAAATCTCAAAAATTTTTTATAATAAGTACAGTTTGGAATGTTTAGTGCTGTAGTGCACATTTGGTGCTGGCTTTTTGTTTTTTCTTCATTGAATTGGTCGGTGGTTGACCTCCACCTTGCTATGCACCCCAATTTGGGATGTATTCCATCTGTCTGGATTTTGGCGGTTGGTGACTGTTCACATTAAGTCATCAGGCTTTGTCCACAGGCTATTTACTTCATGCAGCATTTGCTTGGACCTGTCCCGCCCACAGCCATGACTCAGTCATGGGTACGGGATTGAAATAGACCAGGTGAGTGCTGCTAAGAGCAGTTCTACTATTCATATGTGAGGCCGTATGGCACATTTTATAAAAATATTTTAGTGTAGGACTGCTTCAAATGAGATTTGCCGTGACGTGGCGAAGCAGCTCAAGAAATTGCAATTTTTTGCCAAAAATCTCAAACATTTTTTATAATAAGTACAGTTTGGAATGTTTAGTGCTGTAGTGCACATTTGGTGCTGGCTTTTTGTTTTTTCTTCATTGAATTGGTCGGTGGTTGACCTCCACCTTGCTATGCACCCCAATTTGGGATGTATTCCATCTGTCTGGATTTTGGCGGTTGGTGACTGTTCACATTAAGTCATCAGGCTTTGTCCACAGGCTATTTACTTCATGCAGCATTTGCTTGGACCTGTCCCGCCCACAGCCATGACTCAGTCATGGGTACGGGATTGAAATAGACCAGGTGAGTGCTGCTAAGAGCAGTTCTACTATTCATATGTGAGGCCGTATGGCACATTTTATAAAAATATTTTAGTGTAGGACTGCTTCAAATGAGATTTGCCGTGACGTGGCGAAGCAGCTCAAGAAATTGCAATTTTTTGCCAAAAATCTCAAATTTTTTTTATAATAAGTACAGTTTGGAATGTTTAGTGCTGTAGTGCACATTTGGTGCTGGCTTTTTGTTTTTTCTTCATTGAATTGGTCGGTGGTTGACCTCCACCTTGCTATGCACCCCAATTTGGGATGTATTCCATCTGTCTGGATTTTGGCGGTTGGTGACTGTTCACATTAAGTCATCAGGTTTTGTCCACAGGCTATTTACTTCATGCAGCATTTGCTTGGACCTGTCCCGCCCACAGCCATGACTCAGTCATGGGTACGGGATTGAAATAGACCAGGTGAGTGCTGCTAAGAGCAGTTCTACTATTCATATGTGAGGCCGTATGGCACATTTTATAAAAATATTTTAGTGTAGGACTGCTTCAAATGAGATTTGCCGTGACGTGGCGAAGCAGCTCAAGAAATTGCAATTTTTTGCCAAAAATCTCAAAAATTTTTTATAATAAGTACAGTTTGGAATGTTTAGTGCTGTAGTGCACATTTGGTGCTGGCTTTTTGTTTTTTCTTCATTGAATTGGTCGGTGGTTGACCTCCACCTTGCTATGCACCCCAATTTGGGATGTATTCCATCTGTCTGGATTTTGGCGGTTGGTGACTGTTCACATTAAGTCATCAGGCTTTGTCCACAGGCTATTTACTTCATGCAGCATTTGCTTGGACCTGTCCCGCCCACAGCCATGACTCAGTCATGGGTACGGGATTGAAATAGACCAGGTGAGTGCTGCTAAGAGCAGTTCTACTATTCATATGTGAGGCCGTATGGCACATTTTATAAAAATATTTTAGTGTAGGACTGCTTCAAATGAGATTTGCCGTGACGTGGCGAAGCAGCTCAAGAAATTGCAATTTTTTGCCAAAAATCTCAAAAATTTTTTATAATAAGTACAGTTTGGAATGTTTAGTGCTGTAGTGCACATTTGGTGCTGGCTTTTTGTTTTTTCTTCATTGAATTGGTCGGTGGTTGACCTCCACCTTGCTATGCACCCCAATTTGGGATGTATTCCATCTGTCTGGATTTTGGCGGTTGGTGACTGTTCACATTAAGTCATCAGGCTTTGTCCACAGGCTATTTACTTCATGCAGCATTTGCTTGGACCTGTCCCGCCCACAGCCATGACTCAGTCATGGGTACGGGATTGAAATAGACCAGGTGAGTGCTGCTAAGAGCAGTTCTACTATTCATATGTGAGGCCGTATGGCACATTTTATAAAAATATTTTAGTGTAGGACTGCTTCAAATGAGATTTGCCGTGACGTGGCGAAGCAGCTCAAGAAATTGCAATTTTTTGCCAAAAATCTCAAAAATTTTTTATAATAAGTACAGTTTGGAATGTTTAGTGCTGTAGTGCACATTTGGTGCTGGCTTTTTGTTTTTTCTTCATTGAATTGGTCGGTGGTTGACCTCCACCTTGCTATGCACCCCAATTTGGGATGTATTCCATCTGTCTGGATTTTGGCGGTTGGTGACTGTTCACATTAAGTCATCAGGCTTTGTCCACAGGCTATTTACTTCATGCAGCATTTGCTTGGACCTGTCCCGCCCACAGCCATGACTCAGTCATGGGTACGGGATTGAAATAGACCAGGTGAGTGCTGCTAAGAGCAGTTCTACTATTCATATGTGAGGCCGTATGGCACATTTTATAAAAATATTTTAGTGTAGGACTGCTTCAAATGAGATTTGCCGTGACGTGGCGAAGCAGCTCAAGAAATTGCAATTTTTTGCCAAAAATCTCAAAACATTTTTTATAATAAGTACAGTTTGGAATGTTTAGTGCTGTAGTGCACATTTGGTGCTGGCTTTTTGTTTTTTCTTCATTGAATTGGTCGGTGGTTGACCTCCACCTTGCTATGCACCCCAATTTGGGATGTATTCCATCTGTCTGGATTTTGGCGGTTGGTGACTGTTCACATTAAGTCATCAGGCTTTGTCCACAGGCTATTTACTTCATGCAGCATTTGCTTGGACCTGTTCCGCCCACAGCCATGACTCAGTCATGGGTACGGGATTGAAATAGACCAGGTGAGTGCTGCTAAGAGCAGTTCTACTATTCATATGTGAGGCCGTATGGCACATTTTATAAAAATATTTTAGTGTAGGACTGCTTCAAATGAGATTTGCCGTGACGTGGCGAAGCAGCTCAAGAAATTGCAATTTTTTGCCAAAAATCTCAAAATTTTTTTATAATAAGTACAGTTTGGAATGTTTAGTGCTGTAGTGCACATTTGGTGCTGGCTTTTTGTTTTTTCTTCATTGAATTGGTCGGTGGTTGACCTCCACCTTGCTATGCACCCCAATTTGGGATGTATTCCATCTGTCTGGATTTTGGCGGTTGGTGACTGTTCACATTAAGTCATCAGGCTTTGTCCACAGGCTATTTACTTCATGCAGCATTTGCTTGGACCTGTCCCGCCCACAGCCATGACTCAGTCATGGGTACGGGATTGAAATAGACCAGGTGAGTGCTGCTAAGAGCAGTTCTACTATTCATATGTGAGGCCGTATGGCACATTTTATAAAAATATTTTAGTGTAGGACTGCTTCAAATGAGATTTGCCGTGACGTGGCGAAGCAGCTCAAGAAATTGCAATTTTTTGCCAAAAATCTCAAAATTTTTTTATAATAAGTACAGTTTGGAATGTTTAGTGCTGTAGTGCACATTTGGTGCTGGCTTTTTGTTTTTTCTAACTGTATATGTTGCCCATCTTTATCCCATCCCGGTATATATGATCCCCATTTTGGTATATATGGCTTTTGTCCTAGTATATGTCCCCATTCTTGTATATATGGCCCTCATCTCGGGCCCATTCTTGTATATATTTCCCCATCACGCTGCACACATAAGAAAATAAATGATTATACTCACCATCCCTCCGCTCTCCCTGTGCACGGTGTTCTCTTCTGATGCTTCCAAGTGACTTTAGCATGTAAGCAGGGCAGCGCATGACATTACTACCATGCGCCCCCAGATACACGCAGACGTAAGCTGCCAGAATATTCACTGCTCCCCACAGCCGGGATTTTGGGCTTGGGGAGCAGTGAATATTCATTCTCTAATAGATACATGTGATTGCCAAGCCACAGCAGTAAGCTGGCGGCTGGGTCATCATGTGTACCCGATATTAAGGAGAATGAATATTCACTGCTCACCACGCAAATAATACAGCCCACCTCTTGGTTGGCGCTGGCTTCACTGCCAAGAGGTGGGATTATGCCATGGGGAGCAGTGAATATTCATTTTCTTTTTTAGCTGGACCTAACTGTAGATGTGTTGAGGGGCACATATTAGCAAGATTTATCAGAAAAAAAAAATCAGTTTTGGTAACTGGACAACTTCTTTAAGTTGACTTTAATGTGTGCTAAAAAGTCACTTTCTTTGCAAGTGTGGTCAGCTGGGCCTATGTGTATAGGCATAAGTGCCTTGGCTAAAGTACATTCTCCCGTCCAATTCCCTTCTACTCGTGATCGAATTTTCATATCCCCACAAATCCAAAACACATCTGCCACGGACTGTACCTGGTTAATTAAGCGATCACAGGTGAGATTGCTATAGGACCCACATTATCTCCCTTGACCACTCACATTATAACAGGTATAGTTGCCAGGATATATAGTGATGCCTTTCCCAGGGGAGGAGGCCTTGACTATTATAGGGTATCTCTTTTTCCATTCTTCACATGCATTTCCTTCAGTCATACTTGTAAACAGACTAACAAGACATAATTCGGCTTCGCAATCTAAATTTAGTGGGACAGTTCCTAAATGAGGTCTGGCTCCTGCACAAACATAACAGTCTGACCTGTTGACTTGGTATACTGTATATTTCATCCATTCTAACTACAGGTTGGTGTCTGTATAACCCTGTTTGACCGCATATACGTCTTCCATGGTGAAATTAATTATAGCTACCATACTGTGAAAGATCTGAATATGTGTAAGTATTCGAAATACTGGTAGTATTTTTGTTATCTGTGATAACCTGAATTTTCCCAACTGTGTACAACCATTGTGTCCACCCTTTATATGTGTACCCAGAAGGTATATACCTTCATCCTGAGGTTGGGGGTGTTCTATGTTAAGGACTAAAGGCTTACACTGGTTAATCATAGATATGTTCTAGTGACTGGTGCACGGGAGAGTGTCATCCTGGTAAGTAAATATCTACCCTTCTCATCGCGTTTATTTAAGGCTACACTAAAGGCCGCTTTACACGCTGCAACATCGCTCAAGCGATCTCGTTGGGGTCACGGAATTTGTGACGCACATCCGGTCGCTTTAGCGATGCCGTTGCGTGTGACATCTATGAGCGATTTTGCATCGTCGCAAAAACGTGCAAAATCGCTCATCGGTGACATGGAGTCCATTCTCGATTATCGTTGCTGCTGCAGTAATGATGTAGTTCGTCGTTCCTGTGGCAGCACACATCGCTATGTGTGACACCGCAGGAACGAGGAACCTCTCCTTACCTGCATCCCGCCCGCAATGCGGAAGGAAGGAGGTGGGCGGTATATTCGTCCCGCTCATCTCCGCCTCTCCGCTTCTATTGGCCGGCCGCTTAGTGACGTCACTGTGACGCCGCACGGACCGCCCCCTTAGAAAGGAGGCGATTCGCCGGTCACAGCGACGTTGCTAGGCAGGTAAGTAGTGTGACGGGTGCGGGCGATGTTGTGCGCCACGGGCAGTGATTTACCCGTGTCGCACAACCGATGGGGGCGGGTACGCACGCTATTGATATCGGTAACGATATCGCAGCGTGTAAAGCGGCCTTTAGTTTGTATCCCCAATTTTCACCAGTATTCCACCCAACAGCCTTCCATGAGCTACATGTATCTCCATATCCACCTCCTGTAACACATATGTACTGTTGTCCCTGTCTCAAGTGTGCCTGACATCCCATTTTGGGGACTCGTCCTATTTCACATTTCACAATATCACAGTAATCAAACTTGAAAGTGACAACTTGTGTCGTACTATTGTACCAAAACGTAACCACCTCATTTGTTTTGGTAATGATGGCCTGAGACCATACAGGTTTTTTGAAAAGGATAAGTACAAGCAGGACACTCAGTACAGCTGTGGTAGATCGACCCTTCTGCAATGCGATGCTTGGATCCATGTTGCCCTGCCTTTGAGTTTCACAGAGGTGGGAGTCACCAATACGGAACGGGAACGGGCCTTCGTATCTGGGCTCCAGACAATTCTTCCTGACGTGTTTGTTAACCACCATCCACTCTCCTAGTTTCAATGTGTGGGTGGCTAGATCTGTCTCAGGATCTGGAAGAGAAGAAAAAACTGCTGCATGTGTTTTAGCTAACTCTCGACTTAGTTCAATAAGAAACTGCACCACCGACTCATGGTGGTCAGACAAATTTTGAGGGAAATAACATCCGAATCTGGGGACGGAAGCGAAAAGTATTTCAAAGGGGGTCACGCCATGTTTTTCAACAGGGGTGTTTCTGACATGGTACAGGACTATATGGAGAAGTTCTGTCCAGGGTAGTGCACTGTCTTGTGAGGCCTTGAGCAGTTTAGTCTTCAGAGTTGAGTTCATCCTTTCCACTTTTCCACTGCTCTGGGAATGATAAGGAGTATGCAGTCCTAGACTTGCTCAGAGCATATTCCACAGTTCTTGGTAAATGTTAGCTGTGAAGGCTGGTCCTGGATCGCTTTCAATGACTTATGGTATTCCGAACCTGCACACGGTTTCTGTGCTGAGTCTTTGAGCTGTGACTCTAGCAGTCATGTTGACTACTGGGCAGGCCTCGGGCCAGCTGGAAAAGATATCGACAACTACCAAAACATACTCGTACTTCCCCACTTTAGGTAGTTGGATGTGGTCCACTCGTATCCTTTGGAATGGATAAAGAGGCTTCGCCAGATGTTTTTGTGGGGTCTTCTCTGTTCGTGCAGGATTATATGTTATGCAAGTTTGGCAGCTTCTAGTGTACGTGGATATTGCTGAGGAAATTCCTGGTGCATAGAAGAAGTTCTGGATGAGTGCCAACATTTGGTTCTTGCCTCTGAGTGTACAACCACGAGCCCATGCTACTACTGCAGGGAACATTCTTCTTGGTAGACAGACTCGATTCTCTAACTTCCAAAGTTTCCCATCTACCTTGGCTCCCATCTTCTTCCATTCTCTTATTTCATCAGGTGGAGCATGGATCTGCTCTGATGTTAGTTTATTGTACAGTGTCCTCTCCACTTTATCATCTAGTTCTACTGGTTGTGTGGTTTTCTCCATTCTGGTTGTTACCATGAGTAGAATACCCGCCAATTCTTCCGGTTTCTCTCGTGCTGCCGTCTTCGCTAGTTCATCAGCATAATGATTGCCAAGTGCTTCTGGGCTGTCTAGTCGTCCGTGTGCTCTAACCTTCATGACAGCTATTTCTCTGGGCAATTGAGCTGCCTGCAACAGTCTGGATAAGTGCCGCATTCTTCACTGGAGTTCTAGCTGCGGTGATGAATCCTCTGTGCAACCATAGCAGTCTAAAGTCATGTACGGCCCCAAAAGCGTACCTGCTGTCAGTATAGATGTTAACTCTTTACCCTTTTGCCGCTTCACACGCTTTGATGAGGGCTATTAATTTTGCTTCTTGTGCTGAGATGTGGGGTGGTATGGCTCCTGATGCGATTGACTGATCGAGAGTGGTCACAGCAAATCCTGTGTAGAACTTGCCGCCATCCGCGTACCGAGAACCATCTGTCCAAGAAGTAAGATCTGCATCTGGCAAAGGTGTTTCAGATACTTGATGAGGTGTAGTAGTTTCTTTTTCCACCTCCTCTAAGCAATCATGGCTGCAAACAGGGACATCAAGCATGTCGCAGGAGCTGCAGCGTTCGTGGGCTTCATGTTGACATATGGGGTAGTCCGCCCTAGAAAGCGGAAGAAGAGTGGCGGGATTCAAGGTGGTACACCGCTGTAGAGTAACGTTGTCAGGAAGTAGTAGGGAGCACTGAAGACGAAGATGACTTTGGGCAGACAGGTGTCTTGGTTGAGTCTGATTAAGAATTGCTTTCAGGTCAAGAGATGCCTGAACTACCGTGGGGTGGCCAAGGGTAATGTCGGCCGTTTTGTCAAGAAGAAAATGAACCACACGAAGACAGGTAGGTGAGGCCCTTGCCACAGGGTCCAGTCTGCAGGAGTAGTAACCAACTGGGTGTTTTCTGGAGCCATGGTTTTGTGTTAACACCCCGGAGGCATGGCCATCGATCTCGAGATGAAAAAGAGTAAATGGCAAGGCGTAGTTCGGGAGACCCAATGCTGGGGCTGATGAGATGGCATCTTTAAGTTTTTCAAAAGCCCAGTATCGTTTGTCATAATCCTCAGGAGAGTCGTTGTATGTGATATGGTTTGTCTTGACAGCATCGTACAATGGTTACATGATCCTGGAAGCGTCCGGTACAATACAATAGATGATAAGCCCTAAGAAGGATTGCAATTGTTTAATTCTCCTGGTGAAAGGTATGGCTTTGATGACTGCTTTTCTGTCCTCCGTCAGATGTTTGGAGCCTGGTGACCAAGGAATACGACTATGGATTGGCACCACTGAACCTTTGCTTCAGAGACTTTACAGTTCTGAACTGCAAGGAACTTTAGTAAAGATACAGAGAAGTCATAACAGTCTTTTTCACTTGCTGCACAAAGGAGGAGATCGTCCACGTACTGTAGAAGAGACACTTCCAGGTGCTCTTGTTGCCATGGTGAGAGAATGATAGACATTGCTTGAGTGAACTGATTAGGGCTGTTCTGTGCTCTTTGTGGCATGACTGTCCATGTATACTGGCTCCCTTGGAAGTTGAAGGCGAACAGATATTGACAGTCTGGATGTAGAGGCGCACTGAAGAAAACATTGGCGAGATCAATAACAGTGAAAATGGTCGCTGAGGGTGGGATCTGACTCAGAAGAGTATGTGGATTGCGTACCACTGGGGTCTCCAACAGAGTGACAGCGTTGACGGCCCTCAAGTCTTGCACTAACCGGAACTTAGGAGCTTCTCATTTAGACGTCTTCTTTTTAACTGGAAACAACGGCGTATTACATGGCGAAACACAGCGAATGAGGGCCCCGTTGGTGAGGAGGGCAGATATCTGCAGTTTGAGTGATTCTTCTTGGATGGATTTCAGAGGATACTGCAGCACTCGGGGTAGCAGGGCCCTGGTTTTAAGATGCACCACGACAGGGGGTACTTGCAGGCGACCAGTATCATCGGATCCCGTTGACCATATAGACTGTGGTATAAGGGCTATAGCACTGTCAGGTATTCCATACATGGGATTGTCCCAATATAGGAGCATTATGGGCAATGCTGAGACAATACACACGTCTTCAATTCCCTCTGACGTATTGGGATTGTGAAAAGTTACTGTCATGCCATCAGAGTCGAAATTGATGTTAGCTTGGAAATGGTGTAAGAGGTCAGCACCCAGAAGATTAATGGGACAGGAGTCTAGTCAAAACTTCAGGGAAAGGGCCGATTGGGACCGGCACTGTGAGTTGGTTTCTAGTTGGTGTGCCATCTACACCAACACAAGTAAAAGTATCTGAAGTAAGAGGGACTGATAAAGGTAGGTCTTGTTGTCTAATAACCGTTTTGGCCGCACCTGTGTCCACCATGAATTTGATTGGGTTCTCATCTACCAGTAGGGTGACTGTAGAGCAAGGGGAAAAGGCACTTGTAGTATAAGCCATGGTAAGTTCAAGCGTGCCTAACCATCATTGTTGTTGAGCCTGATCTCGGTCACCTTGTTCAAGTGCTAAGTATTGTCTTCTTGGTTGCCGGCTATCAACATTCCGTGGGTAACACTTATTGGATGGTGTTCGACAATCACGTTTGATATGTTCTTCCCTTCTGCATCGGAAGCAAGGGCCTCTGACCCATCTCTGGTCAGGTTAGTTTTGAAATTGTGGTGAAGGTTTGGCTGTAGTCTGATAGATAGCGGGAGGGTACACTTGCATAGGAAATGGTGATACATTAGACATGACGTATTGAGGGTCCTCAGAGTCCTTTTCCGTCAGGACAACCATCGCCTACTTGGAGGGCTTCATATTCTTCTGGAAGCACTTTGCTATAATAATAGCATCTGTCATGGTGGCATTTTCAATTTCAGGGCGAGTCTTCATTATATTATTCCTAAGCTCCTCCCTCAGACCAGCGACAAAGGCTTGTGACAGAAGCTGAGCTTGAGGCTTAATTTGTTGTGAGAATCCGAGGTCTGCAAACATCTGTGTGAGCCTGGAAGCGTACTTTTCAACTGACTCTGCTTGTTCTTGAATCACATCCTTAAGGCTAGTAGCTTGATCAGATAAACGGTCTTGTGCCCAGGATTTCAACTGTTCGCAAAAAGTGACACCGGATTGCCAAGTTTCTTCAGAAGACAGGCGAGAATCATTCAGTGCCCCTTTCATAACTGGTCTCCTGCTTTATCTTGGGCCAGTGACATTAAATCTTGCCATGTAGCTGCATACATCTTCTAGATTTGTATGATACAGCGGTAGAATGGCATAGGTTGGGCCTCTGGGTCTGGCAGTGTGGAGACTAAGGTGGATGCCTGTCCAGGAGTAAAGTTTATATACATCAAGGGTTCTGGGTCGTCCTTATCAAGTATGGCTTTCTGTGTCCGGATTGGTACTTGATCATCACTTGCATCTTCAACCATAATAGGTAGTCTCCTGGAGGTGGTAGTGGGTTTGGATGGGCGAACATATCCTTGAAGGGCGTCCTGGATGACCTTAACAGTCGTTTCCAAACTTCCAACTAGACGAATTTCTTGCAAATTCAACATTTGACTATGGATTAGGGGCATTATAGTTTTAACAATCTCATTTGCACAAGCGCTGATAGGAAATCTGAAAACTCCAGCTGAAATGGGGGGCAAGGCTATTGACCGTAAAGTCATCTGGGTCTGAGAGGTCCTGGAAGCGTGTAGGATGGCTGCTTCGACTGCCTCTCGGAGGATCCGGCAACTGGTGTCATGTTGATTGGATTGCAGGGCAGGTTGCCAGGGCCTGTTATAGCAATGCGTCCCGGTTGGACAGGGCCTTGTGAACGTACTAGGGCTTCTGAGTCACGTTGAATAGATTCGCCCCCAGCTTTGACTATACGGGCTGCTAGGCCACCTCTTTGACGCAGGTGGCCATCGGCAGGATTAACCACGGCTCCTACAGGCATGGTGGTGATGTCTCCTTTTCTAACTGAGAGGAGGAGGGTGGTGCTTTTGGCACCGGCATAATGGCGCTCAAAGAGAGGGTCCCACTCCTCGGATTCCGTAGAAAATGAATCCTGTGATCCTCCATCTGTAGTGGGGTTATCATAAGCCTGTGCATAAGTTACACCCTCTTGTCCGGGTGGGTCGAGCTCAATAAGCTCATGTGACAGTACAGAACGGGTAATATGTGGTGGGGGCCTATGAGGTTTCAGAACTGAAGGTGCCACTGAGGGTACTGGAAGATTGGGACAAAGTAAACCGGGTTCAGGCACCGGGCTATCATAGGTGCCGGCTGGGGTGATGACTGGACAAAGAAGTTGTGGTTTATGAGGTGTAATGCCATCAGTGGGTGTAGCAAGATGGCCACCACAGGAAGTTCCAGGCACCTGACTTCCGGGAGTACTTCCATGTTGGGACACTATGGGTGTAATGGGAGGGGCTGGAGCTATGGACTGAACCAGGGGTGTTACCTTTAGTGCCTGTAAACCAGTATGCATTCCAGTATACGAAGGAGGGGTTTGATTAGTACCAGATGTAATGATTCTAAAGGAGGACAATGAGCCACTACTGGAGAAAGACATTTAGTGATTTCAGAAACAGCAACAGGCAGAGGGGGGTAATGAGAGGGGCTGTAAGAAGGGACAAGCACCGAATGGGGTCTTTGTGCTCCACAATCATAACAAACATCACAATAATCAGGATTTTGGTAATCACAAACAGGACAAATTCACCCTCCTGGACCGACCACGGTACCATTGTAGGACGGCGGAAATAAGGTGGGTAAATCTGTCACTTGAACCTTTTGATTTTTCACTTAAAACATAACTATACAGCTTAACATTTCCTTGGTCCACTTCTATCTCCTCCCAACCTTCTTTCTGCAAGACTGCAGCTGTCCGAAACCAAGCTTTTGCCGTATCTAACAGATTATTGTCTTCAAGTATACCCTTATTGGAGGTCAATATGGACTTCCATACACTGGGCTGCAGCCTGCCACCTGGTGGTAGTCCAACTACTTACACAATTTCTTACAATCCTTTGTATACTTTTTTCCCTCACGTCTGTTGACTAGGGCGATAGCATTTTCAGTCCCTTCCGGAAAAAACGATTTCTTTTTGAACAGAGTATGCATAGTGCTCTAATTGGATTGGCCAAATCCAATTTAAATCCTTTCCCACCTCGTTTTGAATCTTCTAATACGAACAGTGGTGCGTGTCTGAATACACAGGGGAGTATGCTGATTCTAACACTATTAATCCACCTGAACCCTTTCCCTTCTCGCACGTGTGATTTACACGAGCAGTGAATGTGTCATATACAACATAGGGGAATCGCTGGTTCCCACACTTCTGTTCAAAAACAAACTCACAATTGTAAAATACTGAAAACGTATAAGCCAACTACTTTCTCTCTAAGTAAAGACTGCAGCAGTGGCTGATTGACCCCCCCCTTCTTGCTCGTTCTTAGTGTAAAGATTGCAGCGGTGTCCCTGTGTTCTGACCCCCCCTCTCTCTGCCTAACTCAATTAGCCATGGGTAACTGACCCCCCTTCTTGCTGCTGGTGATTCCAACAGCTGCAACTAATTAACTCTTTGAAAACTAAGTCAGAGTGAAGAATTTACAGCCCTCTCACTGTGGAGCTCAAAGCCCTCCTCCCTACTCCTAATTAATCACAAAAAGTCCGCTGCATACAAATCTGTGGGCAGCTGCTACTCAAAAAGCCCCCGTTTTCTGCCTCACTTACAGCAACTCAATAATACAGACAGCCAGTCAGATCCCATACATATGATATCCACCTGATGAAGATATTGTGTATATCGAAACGCGTTGTGGCTGATAGAAAACAATAAATTCTAAAAAAATTAATCTAATACTGTGGCCTCCTTAGCGCTCTATTAGACCGTGCTTCTATACTTTACTGCAGATCCCATACAATGACCTAGACTCAGGTTCTCAGGAAGTCTTAGTTCTTCCCTTCTTAAGGTCACCCGTGAGCGACAATCACAATGTTAGGTCTCCGGTGCACTACCATTCTCCGGACTAGTGACCACTCCCTTTCACCAAGTGTCTCTCGAACCACAGATACAACAACACATACAATGTATATGAAGCGTACCTGTAGATCGATGAGGGTGATCAATCCTCGATATCGAGCGATACTTGGATACTTGTGGAGTAGCCCCAGACGTCAGGAAAGTGGAAGATCTCACTCTTTCGGTACCCCACGTTTGGCGCACCAGCTGTTGAGATGGTGATGATGAGACTCAAGCGGTCTCCCGGGATCCGACTGCTGTTCCACATTGTAATGTCATGTGTGCACACGAGAAAGAACAATAAAAGACACTATATCAGTTATGAACCTTCTCCATGACAGACGCCAACCAACCAATCTTTATTTTTAGACAAAGCCTTTATAGGACCAGGAAGTAAAGGGTGTAGACAAAAGTATAGTCCAATCAAATAACGCAGGTCAGGGCTTCAAGACGTATAGGAATTTGCATAGCCTCTACTGGATTGGTCAGTCCAAACTTTATGAATTCTCCTTTGTTCATCATCTTGGGTGTAGACAGGATGTGGCAGCCATCTTCAAATTACATGTGCTCATATATATATTGTATTAAGGAAAAAACACCGAATATGCAATTTATATATATATATATATATATATATATATATATATATATATATATTAGTAAGAAACAAAAGCATGCATGAATATGTGTGTCAGTTTACATCTACTAAACTATGTACCTGAGCCTATGAAAGGCTGAATTAAGTATTTTTGGTTACTCAATTCTTATCCTCAATAAGACCACTGGTTTTACATCATGATCCCCGACCAATTCTTCCAAATTACAATCCTCATCCATTTAGTTTAGCATTACATTGGCCTCCTGTTCAGAGAAGGAGAATCCTTCCAATTCATTACACATTGTAAATTTATTACTAGAGTAATTCTGACCTGAAACATTTCTATCCTCAGCAAATAAATGCTACTGACAAAATTTAAGCCCCTGGCCAGGACTTCTATCTGCTCAACCGTTAAGACTGTGATTGTCAAAACCAAAACATTATGTTATGCCAGAGCATACAGACACTCAGCATGCAATGTAACACAAGGGTTACAACAGGAATGGTAAAAAAGGAAGACCCTGATGATGGGGAGAGGGGACACCTCCAGCAACTCACCTGAGTCTGTACTCTATTCTCCCTAACGTCTCTATACGGGTCCTTCCCCCTGTTGTCATCATGTGCCTGATGTGCCTAGGTCTTCACTAAGCCTGGCTAGTGAGAAGGTCGGCGAGAGCAGTATTCTCACCACTGCAATACTACAACACAAGGTAAATGAGACAGGGGGAAAATAGACACAAAAAGGAAAAATACTTCAAACTCTTCCAATGCAGCTAAACATCACAGCTGCAATAGTCACAACTCCTCAACTTCTTCCAGAGACAGGCTCCTTTCAAAGAGGTCAGCATGGAATGAGAATCTATAACTGGCATCAGATGGTAAAATACATGACTTTTTAAATTGAAGGGGAGTGGTCACAAAAGAGATGCACCTGAGATTAAGGCTACAAAGGATAGCCAGATTGGAAAGAGTTTTTAACCCCTACAGTATTAAAAGAAAGTAGATTGACTCAAATAATGTTGTAGACCTATGAACAATAAAGTGCTGTGATCTTCTGATCCTAGAGTCACCAGAGGTCTCCCCAGAGCGTGACACACTCATGACACATGATCCATAAATTCATTCATAGTCAAGTTCATTTTTTCTTGTTCCGTATTGGAGATCTTTTCATATCCTTCTTATTGGTTCTCGTTTTTCTCTTTTTCTGAATCCTGAAATTCTTTGCATGATGTATTAGAATGAACATTTTCTATTTAAATTATCAGGATTACAGTCTGAAGATTCCAGATCTGTAGATTTTTGCAGCGTCCGTGCAATAGTTATTGTGTGAGGTTTTCTTTAAGATTTAGGCTATGTGCACACGTTGCGTTTTTTCTTGCGTTTCTGCAGCGTTTTGAGCTGCAGCGTTTTAATGCAAAAATACAGGCGTTTTGATTTCCAAGTCTATGGGAAATAGGCATATTTTGTGCGCACTACGCGTCCAAAAACGCAGCATTTTTTGTGACAAAAATTTGTCAAAATCTCTGCGTTTGAAGAAGCAACATGTCAATTGTTTTCTGCGTTTTGGCAGCGTTTTGGTAACATTGAAGTCAATGACAGTTGTGAAAACGAATCCAAAATCAAAATTCAAGTGTTTTACATGCTTTTTTTATGCAAAACGCATGCTTTTTTGTCAAAAAGCATGCGTTTTTGGCATTATAGTGAGGGCAAGAGGTTTCCTTTTGCCCTCACATGCAGCCCGACTTAAAAAAAAAAAAAGGGTCAAACAATAAGATACATTTATTTTTAATATAAATATTAAATCTCAATAATCTTTTTATGAAAATTATCATTATAGTGTATGATTTAAAGCATGATTTTTTTTTCCTCATTTTTTTCCTAGTGTTTGAATGTTCAAATGTTATTTAGTAGTGTCTTTGTCTTGAAAATGCACCCCATTTTAAGCACTGAAAAAGCATGTAAAACGCGGTCAATACGCGGCAAAAACGCAAGACAAACACATGCATTTTTCCTGCGCACATGGCCTCACTTTTGTGAAAGAAGGTGTTTGCCCGACATTGCGCTATGAGACAAATATCTATCATGGTGCAAAGAAAGGCAGCAATCGCTCTCCCCTAGAAGTGGGACTCCTGGGACAAACCGGGGACAAATTTGGAGTGGGAAAATGTGTGGTCAGTGTTGGACAGAAATAAAATCCATTTTAGTATAGGTTATTACTTATGTTGTGCTCTGATCTGGAAGAACAGGAATTGTGAGCACTTTGGGAATTTCACAGAATGGATTGATAAAGGTGTAACTAGATTGTACCCATTATTAGAGGAATGTGATATGTACATTGTGTAATGTTCAGCAGAGATTTGGGTAACAGAAGAATGACTTTCACTATCTGCAATTATTATTTTACTTGATAAAGGATAAAAATAAATGGTATTCACTGATAAAGGGGAGAATAGATCAATAGAAAACTAATAAATAGATGTAAGGGGAAGAAAAATTCAGAGTTGTCACAATTTCATTGATCATTGTTGGATATTTGGCTGAGAACATCCACTTGTTACACGCCTGTCCCGTGTCTGGGATCTGCTCCTTCCCCCGCTCTGCTAAACTTTCCTGTGCTCCATGTTGGGCTTTGCAAGTAGCCGGACACGCTCCATGTGTAGAGCTTAGGCTGCATTCACACCTCCGTTTTTTGCAATCAGGCACAATCCGGTTTGTTAAATATAATAGAATACAGGAATTCATGATATACATAATAAATATTGCTAAATGACTAAGATCACCATATAATACATTATTGGAAAAAATTGACTCAGTCTAAAGTTTATAAGATATTAATGAGGGCAACAATGCACACAATAATTGAGAAAATACAAAAGTATTTATTATTATGCGTGACACATAAAGGACATACACAGACAATGATGGTTTAAAATCAACACAGCAGAAAATTGGGTGATGTGACAAAAAGTGGGGCTTATCATGTATTGCACATTGCATGTAAGGTAAATAAGAGCTCTATAGAAACAACTGCTACAATACAACTGTCAGCAATAGTAATCAGATGAGGAGATCTATGCAGGGCCGGATTATAGGCGGGGCAGGCGGGGCTTCAGCCCCGGGGCCCCCACCATAAGAGCTTCCAAGGGGGCCCCCACCACCAGGGCCATACTTGCCACCCGTCAGAATTTTTTTTTTTTTTTTTTACACCCTCTCCCCCTCCGTAAAGACAGTCTAATACATCAGCTGTGTTTTCGGGGGGGGGGGGGGGGGTGTGCACACCTACATTTATTTGTATCTGCGTCTCTAAGACGCAAAAACAAACTGCGGGCGCAGGACGCTGATTGACCCCGGAAGTAGTTTGTACTTCCGGGGTCAGAGGTATGCCTGCTCCCTGCTCTGCTGCGGGGTCCAATGCCGCGGCCGTCACAGCAGGACGCCGCCCAGGCCGCGGATGAGAAGACCGGCGCCGCGGCCGCGGATGAGAAGACCGGCGCCGCGGCCGCGGATGAGAAGACCGGCACCGCGGCCGCGGATGAGAAGACCGGCGCCGCGGATGAGAAGACCGGCGCCGCGGATGAGAAGACCGGCGCCGCGGCCGCGGATGAGAAGACCGGCGCCGCGGCCGCGGATGAGAAGACCGGCGCCGCGGCCGCGGATGAGAAGACCGGCACCGCGGCCGCGGATGAGAAGACCGGCGCCGCGGATGAGAAGACCGGCGCCGCGGATGAGAAGACCGGCGCCGCGGCCAGGAGAGGAGACTCACCGGAGCAGGAGGATGGCCGCGGCACCGGAACAGCAGCAGGAGGACGGCGGCCTATACCGGAGCAGCAGGAGGATGGCATCAGAGCAGGTAAGGGCAGAGCTGAAGAAAAATGTGTGGTGTGTGAAGCAGAGCTGTGTGTGTGTGTGAAGCAGAGCTGAAGAAAGATGTGTGGTGTGAAGCAGAGCTGTGTGTGTGTGAAGCAGAGCTGTGTGTGAAGCAGAGCTGTGTGTGAAGCAGAGCTGTGTGTGTGTGAAGCAGTGCTGAAGAAAGATGTGTGGTGTGAAGCAGAGCTGTGTGTGTGTGAAGCAGAGCTGTGTGTGAAGCAGAGCTGTGTGTGAAGCAGAGCTGTGTGTGTGTGAAGCAGAGCTGTGTGTGTGTGTGAAGCAGAGCTGTGTGTGTGTGAAGCAGAGCTGTGTGTGTGAAGCAGAGCTGTGTGTGTGAAGCAGAGCTGTGTGTGTGAAGCAGAGCTGTGTGTGAAGCAGAGCTGTGTGTGTGTGTGAAGCAGAGCTGTGTGTGTGTGAAGCAGAGCTGTGTGTGTGTGTGTGAAGCAGAGCTGTGTGTGTGTAGCAGAGCTGTGTGTGTGTGTGAAGCAGAGCTGAAGAAAGATGTGTAGTGTGAAGCAGAGCTGTGTGTGTGTGTGTGAGAAGCAGAGCTGTGTGTGTGTGTGTGAAGCAGAGCTGAAGAAAGATGTGTGGTGTGAAGCAGAGCTGTGTGTGTGTGAAGTAGAGCTGTGTGTGTGTGTGAAGCAGAGCTGTGTGTGTGTGAAGCAGAGCTGTGTGTGAAGCAGAGCTGTGTGTGAAGCAGAGCTGTGTGTGTGAAGCAGAGCTGAAGAAAGATGTGTGGTGTGAAGCAGAGCTGTGTGTGTGTGAAGCAGAGCTGTGTGTGAAGCAGAGCTGTGTGTGAAGCAGAGCTGTGTGTGTGTGAAGCAGAGCTGTGTGTGTGTGTGAAGCAGAGCTGTGTGTGTGTGAAGCAGAGCTGTGTGTGTGAAGCAGAGCTGTGTGTGTGTGAAGCAGAGCTGTGTGTGTGAAGCAGAGCTGTGTGTGTGAAGCAGAGCTGTGTGTGTGTGAAGCAGAGCTGTGTGTGTGTGTGTGAAGCAGAGCTGTGTGTGTGTGAAGCAGAGCTGTGTGTGTGTGTGAAGCAGAGCTGTGTGTGTGTAGCAGAGCTGTGTGTGTGTGAAGCAGAGCTGAAGAAAGATGTGTAGTGTGAAGCAGAGCTGTGTGTGTGTGTGTGAGAAGCAGAGCTGTGTGTGTGTGTGTGAAGCAGAGCTGAAGAAAGATGTGTGGTGTGAAGCAGAGCTGTGTGTGTGTGAAGCAGAGCTGTGTGTGTGTGTGAAGCAGAGCTGTGTGTGTGTGAAGCAGAGCTGTGTGTGTGTGAAGCAGAGCTGTGTGTGTGAAGCAGAGCTGTGTGTGTGTGTGAAGCAGAGCTGTGTGTGTGTGTAGCAGAGTGTGTGTGTGTGTAGCAGAGTGTGTGTGTGTGTGAAGCAAAGCTGTGTGTGTGAAGCAGCTGTGTGTGGGAGAAGCAGAGCTGTGTGTGTGTGTGTGTGTGAAGCAGAGCTGTGTGTGAAGCAGAGCTGTGTGTGAAGCAGAGCTGTGTGTGTGAAGCAGCTGTGTGTGTGTGTGTGTGTGTGTGTGTGTGTGTGTGAAGCAGCTGTGTGTGTGTGTAGCAGAGCTGTGTGTGTAGCAGAGCTGTGTGTGTAGCAGAGCTGTGTGTGTAGCAGAGCTGTGTGTGTGTGAAGCAGAGTTGTGTGTGTGTGTGTGTGTGTGTGTGAAGCAGAGCTGTGTGTGTATATGTGAATCAGAGCAGTCAGTGCGGCACCCCAGAGCGCTAAGCCACCCATCCCAGTAATGTGTACGCCACCAGAGCTGTTTGCCACTCCAGTAACATCTATGTCCCCTCCTGTAATGTATATATTGTAGGCCCTAGCCCCTCCTGTGATGTATATACAGCAGTGCTGTGTCAGTGTGCATGGTGTGCAGTCATGTTAGTGATGGCCATCATGCAACACAGCCACATGTCCTGGAGGAGCTGGACGGAAACAAGCGGGGGAGGTGAGTGATGCTGCTTGTGACTTCTCCATATTAACACCTGTAATGCGTCTGTGTCTGCATGTGTGTCAGTGTATATGACTGTGCATATATTTGTCTGTTTAAATGTATTTTTGTGAATTTGTCTTCAAATATGTATATGTACGTATGCCTGTATGTGTATGTGCGTGTCTGTGTGTGGATGGGGCCCACTAAGACTCAACCGGGGACCACAAAAACCTGGAGCCGGCCCTGGCTGCCTTAACATTGGGATGAATAAAAAAATATGTGAGCAACTCTACTTTCTGTGTATAAGTGATGGCTGTGAGTGATCCTGGACTGTGTCTGTATTGTACTGTGTATAAGTGACAGCTGTGAGTGATCCTGGACTGTATCTGTATTGTACTGTGTGTATAACTGACAGCTGTGAGTGATCCTGGACTGTATCTGTATTGTAGCACTGTAAATCTGAATGTGGCAGAACAGGAGAAGATAAATGTTCATTAAATTTATATCTAAATGCTACAGTTCGCGCTCTACTGTTATGGCTAAAAATGTTAACGTTTATGGGGCCCCCACCAGATTTTCTGCCCAGGGGCCCCCACCAACCTTAATCCGGCCCTGGATCTATGTATTAGTCTACAAAAGGTAAAAAAACCTATAACCACAGTAATCAATGAATATATATATCTAATAATAAGACAATAAATCAGCACTGGACATTAATAAGTAATGATTAAGTCATATAGTAGAAGCTACCAAGCAAATAATCATAATGCCAGTTCGCATCAACAGATTAGATATGGATACAGTTGCAGCCAGACAAGGTAAAAAAAGCCTGATTAAATACACAATAAATGCTAGCCAGGGCTGCTGCAGAAAATAGAAAGACACCTCCGACGAAGCCGTTGCGAAACGCGCGTCAGGTGTGGGCGGTGTGCTCTGGTGGGGCTACTATATTGGTGGGTATCTTCCCAACTGAGCTCTCTCTTTATTGGGTACATAACCCTTACAAGCGGTGATCGTTGTTTTTGGCTTATTCCCTTGGTTACTTTATTGCAGCCTGCTTTTGTATCTTCATCATTTTAAGCCTGTCAATGATACTTACCGTTATTGCTGCTATGGCTAGCAGGACTATTTAGTCCTTAACTCTTTCTATTTTCTGCAGCAGCCCTTTAGACTGAGTACATTTTTTCCAACAATCCAGTTTGTGCCTGATGCAACGGATCCGACAGCAAATGTGCAAAAAACGGACCAACCAGATGCGTTTTTCCCGGATCCGTTGTGCCGGATCCGGAAAAAACGGATCTGGTTGGTTCGGTTTTTGCATCCGTTTGGTCCGTTTTTTGCATCCGTTTGGTCCATTTTTTGACGGATCCGTTTTTTGAAAGAGAAGAAAAAAAAACCCACAAAAAAAACAAAACGTTGATTGGCCAATGAAAAACTATATATACAGTGCTTTCACAGCACAAGACAGCTTAAAGACAAAGAGGGAGACATGGATGCTATAATAGCAAATATCTTGAGGATTTCCGTGGACTTCAATTTTGAGGCTAATCGGTTAGCAATAATTGTGCGGGAGAAAGAGCAACAGCGCATAATGCGTCAGCGACTGTGGCGCTTTTGGATGCACCCATTGACAGCCCACAGAATGTCCCGTGGGGTTTATTGCACTCTATATTTAGAGTTCAGGGTGTCTTCTGAAAGGTTTGCCAGCTATGTACGGATGACCCCGGATTCCTTCGACATTCTGGTTGGCTACGTGGAAGAACGAATCCGGAAGTCTGACACTTACTGCCGGTTCTCCATTTCACCAGCGGAGCGTTTGCTGGTGACTCTTAGGTAAGGCATTTTTACTGTATCATCTTCTGTTAGGAGACTTTAACCCCTTCAGCCCCTGGGCATTTTGCGTTTTTCCGTTTTGTTTTTTACCTCTTTGTTCAGAGAGCCGTAACTTTTTTATTTTTCCATCAATCTTGACATATTAGGGCTTGTTTTTTGCGGGACAAGTTGTACTTTTAAATGATAACATAATTTTTAACATCTAGTGTACTGGAAAGTGGCAAAAAATTTTCAAGTGTGGAAAAATGTCAAACAGTGTTATCGCACAATAGTTTTTTGGATATTTTATTCACTGTGTACACTGTATCGTAAAAATTATGTGTCATTGTGATGCCTGAGGTCATTGAGAGTTTTTAGACACCACACATGATTAGTTTTACTTGTATTTAAGGGGTTAACGAAAAGTCCAAAAAAAAGGCCACACGTTTTGCGCCATTTTCAGAAACCCATAGCGCTCTAATTTTTCTGGATCTATGAGTCAGTGACGGCTTATTTTTTTGCGTCTCTAGCTGACGGTTTTAACTGGAACATTTTGTTGCAGATGCTCCATTTTGATCGCCGGTTATTGTATTTTGCGCACTTTGCAACGATCAAAAAACGGATTTTTTGCTTTTATTGATTTTTGGCCGTTACACAGTTTACTAATCAGATAATTGATTTTATATGTTGATAGATCGGGCATTTCTGAACGAGGCTATACCAAATAGCTGTATGTTTTTATATTTTTTTAACCTTTTAATTTTTCTGCCATATTATTATTATTATTATTATTATTTATTTATAGAGCACCATTAATTCCATGGTGCTGTACATGAGAAGGGGGTTACATACAAAATACGTATACAAGTTAAAGTAGACAGACTAGTACAGAGGGAAGAGGGCCCTACCCTTGCGGGCCATATGTCAAGATCACAGCTACAGAGCTCAGAACTGCAGATATTGTGTTTAACTTTCAATGCTGGCTGTATTCCGGCATTGAGAGGACGTGACTCATGTTAGCTGCAGGCGTCATCATATGACCCTGTGCTACCATGGCAACGTGATCATGTCACGTGACTTCCAAGGGGGGCGGGGTAATTCACTGTAATGGCAGAGCGCATATACATCTCCCTGCCAGATTTGGGCAGCGAGATGTAAAGGGTTAATAGTCGCCGGTGGAAGCGATTCCACTCACGATTACCAGGCACACATGCCAGCTGTTGAAATCAGCTGATATGTGCGCGGATGGCCACGACCTGCCCACGGCAGGGGGTGGGGATTAACCTCACACGATCCATGATGTAGCCAGTACGTCATGGTTCGTTAAGGGGTTAAACTGTTGTTATTTTTTTTATTAATTATTGTCTTACTTTTGACAGATTCCTTGCAACAGGAGAATCACTATCTTCTCTCCACTTCCAATTCCAACTTGGGGTCTCCACAATATCCGGAATTGTCCGCCATACCTGCAGAGCATTGTGGGACTGTTTGCAGGAAGAATTTATTCCACAACCCACAAGGGACACTTCGCTGCAAATTGCAGATAGCTTCCAACAAATCTGTCAGTTTCCAAATTGCTTGGGTGCTTTGGACTGGAAGTACATCAGGATTGTGAAACCAGTGGCATCTGGATCGGAGTTTTACAATTATAAAAAGTACTTTTCCATTCTACTTATTGCCATCACAGATGCACATTACAAATTTGTAGCAGTGGACATTGGTGCCTATGGCCGCTCCAACGATTCCCAAGTGTTCAAGATGTCAGTGATGGGGCGGCAGTTGTATGGGAACACCCTTGACTTTCCAGCAGAAAGACCACTTCCGGACACCACTGGGCCACCAATGCCATTTGTGTTCGTAGCTGATGAAGCTTTTCAACTTTCAGAACACCTTCTAAAGCCCTACTCGAGCAGTGGATTGACACAAACCAAAAAAGTATTCAACTATCGATTATCCAGAGCGCGTCGAATGGTTGAGTGCTCTTTTGGTATTCTAACAGCTAAATGGCGGGTTTTATTGACCGCCATTAACCTGAAGACTGAAACTGTTGATGAGGTAATTAAAGCATGTGTTTGTCCTCCACAATTTTGTCATATCTAAAGAAAGTATAAATGTTGATGAGAATGCTGAGCAAAGTACTTTGCATGATTACACTAATGTTAGTGTAAGAAGAAGTGTTCCTGTTTGTCGATTAAGGGACAAGTTTGCCGATTACTTCATGTCACCTGAAGGAAGACTGGAATGGGAGGATGACATTATTTAATCTTTGTAGGTATATACCAAACTTCTTAGGGTACCATCTCACAAAACGACGTACCAGCGATTCCGACCACGATATGACCTGGTCAAGATCACTGGTGCGTTGCTACATGGTTGCAGGTGAGCTGTCAATCAGGCAGATCTCACCAGCCACCAGCAACTCGTGGAAGCGATGCTGCGCTTGGTAACCAAGAAAAATATCAGGTAACTAAGCAAAATGCTGTGCTTTGTTACCCAATGTTTACCTTGGTTACCAGCGTACACCACTTAGCGCTGGCTCCCTGCACTCATAGCCAGGGTACACATCGGGTTACTAAGCAAAGCATAGTTACCCGATGTGTACTCTGGCTACGTGTGCAGGGCACAGGCAATGGCAGCCTGAGAGCGGCGTACGCTTATAACCAAGGTAAATATCGGGTTTCTTAGTTACCCGATGTGTACCTTGGTTACGTGTGCATGAAGCAGGCAGCCCGGCTTCTGGCAGCTGCGGACGCTCGTAACCAAGGTAAATAGCGGGTAACCAAGCAAACCACTTTGCTTAGTTACCCGATGTGGACCTTGGTTACCAGCGTCCGCAGCTTCCAGACGCTGGGTCCCTGATCCCTGCACGTTAAGATCGTTGCTCTTTCGCTGTCAAACACAGCGATGTGTGCTTCACAGCAGAAGAGCAACGAGCAACAAAAAGAACCATAGCTGTGTGCAACAAGCAGCGATTTCACAGCAGGGGCCAGATCGCTGCTCAGTGTCACACACAGCGAGATCTCTGATGAGGTCACTGGTGCGTCACACAAACCATGACTCAGCAGCGATCTCGCTATGTGAGAAGTACCGCTTAGATTCGTAATATTTCTGATTACTGTTTTAAAGTTTACTTCCTTTTATTATACCTTGTACCTTTTTTTTTAAAAATTTGTTTTATTGTTAAACCACATTTTACCTTCATAACATAACATTTTTGCTTATGATTAAAAAAAAAAAAACACACAATAAATCATTAAACCAATAAAGTATTATTTATTATATAACTTAATTTTTTTAATGGAAAAATTATAAATTTAAAAATTCTTGAGTGGAGATAGTACTGGAGGGGCTGGGGCTGTCAGATGGGAACACTTGGACAGTGGGAGTATGGAGGGTGGATTTTGGTGAGGGTGAAGGAAAACAAGAAAGAAAAGGTAAAGTAGTGGTGGTGGAGAAACAAAGAGGAAAAACAGGAGATGGGATGGGATTTGGTAAGGATTTGAGGGGTGGAGGGATTGGGGGACAGAAGAGGTGGTGGTTGAAGAAGAGTGTGGTAGTTGGGGCAGGATGGGTATGGAAGGAGACGGGTGGTACTGGGCAGGGAGTACAGGTGGGGCAGGGAGTGGACGCACAGATGTTGGGAACTGGTATGGGGCTGGATGCTGGAACGGGACAGGATGCTGGTATTGTATAGGAGAGGGAGGAGGGACAGTGGCTGGAGGGGAGGCAGGTGCGGCAGGAATTAGGGTGGTTGGAGGTGGTTGGGAGGTAACCTGTGCCAGAGCATACTGGGTGGCTTGCATTACATGCATCTGCTGCTCAGGAAAAGGGTTTTCCATGCGCTCGAGGACTGCTTGGAAAAAACAATGAGTGGTCGACTTTCTAACATCTAAATGCAGCCTGTCCAGACGCGTGCACCATTAGTGCGTATTATTTTGAATAGTGTTTTGAACCAGTCTGAATGCAGCACTGGTTTGCTCGGAGAGCAATTTGATTGCGTTCTGGAAGGCTGCATTTAGAAGCAAGAACTCGGGCGCATAGCTCCTATCCAGAGCCCTCTGACGCTGACGCCTAGAACCCAAAGGTGTTCTACTGAGGGCAGCAGTGTCAGAGGGGTGGGGTAGGGGAAATCTACCTCGTCAGCAGCAGCTTCATGTAATGAAGCCTCACCAGATGCTCCAGCGCTGGTGGATGGGACAGAGGGACCAGAAGATAGGGAAGGTGCAGAAGGGTGGGGTCTGTCCAAGTGTTCTCCGGTGGATGACTGTGTTGGGATCGCTTCAGGACGGTTTGATGCTGGCTCCCAGGTGCTGCAGACAATGCTGTGGAAGAAAGGAAACAAAAAAAAATAAATTAATTATATTGCTATTGCCTGTCTCTTGCTGAAACTCAAAAAAAGGTTACACATGTAAACAGTTTAACTTTGTAGATGTTGTGTGAAATATTTACCTTCTGTACGCCATTGTTGTCCGGAGGAATGCCAACACTCTGAAATACTTATATCTTAATACGCGTCCTCCGGATCCACTCGGGGCCAGCATCTCTTTGTTCAACTCCTTCTTGAAGCGATCCCTGATGGACCGCCACCGGTTCTGAACTTTTTCCCCTGAAAAGTGAAAACACAATGGTTAGTATACAAAACATTACATCCTGCAACATAACCTACTGAACTGTGAATACTTACTTGCTCGATTCTGGGCTCTAGGATTGAGGTCCTCCCAACCTGTCACCACTTCACGGCAAACCTCCTCCCATAGTCTACGGGTTACAACCGAATCAGCGTGGCGGCGGTCACCCATATTCCACAGGGGCTCCCGCTCTCGAACTTCATCGATGAGGAGGTCGATGTTGTTGATACATCCTGCCTCCTCACCGTCCGAGTCAGGATCCCGCTGTGAAGCCTGTTGAAAACAGATAAACAAAAAAAAATTACACAAAAATGACAATGAAATAGATACAAACAAAATAACAACTTACACTGTGACCGCCGCGACGATTATGCCGACGACCATGGGAGGAGGGGTTGGGAGCAACTCTACCACGAGCCCCAGAATCGGAAGCCTGAATAAAACAAAAAAAATAATAAAATAAGCTTGGATGTGTTGGGTGTAGTGTGGATCTGTTGGGTGTACTGTGGATGTGTTGGGTGTACTGTGATCTTTCTGTGATGCATGTAAAATAAACTTACACTCTGTGCGCCCACTCCTTGTATCTCTCCACCCCTCGCGTCCCCTTCTGGAAGCGCCTCACGTTGTTCATATTCCTGTTAAAAAAAAAGGTAAATCGATATGTAATTTATTTTGATTGTTAACCTTTTCAGGCCCAGAGCATTTTCCCTTTTTTTATTTTTCCTCCTACGAGGGCTTGTTTTTTTTGCGGGACAAGTTGTACTTTTAAATGAAACAAACCATAAAATTTACCATATAGTGTACTGGAAAACAACCAAAAAATTCCAAGTATGGAAAAGCTGCAAAAAAAGTGTTAATGCACAATATTTTGTTGGATATTTAATTCACCATGTTCACTATATCGTAAAACTAATATGTTGTTGTGATGCCTGAGGTCGGTGCGAGTTTGTAGGCACCAAACATGTATAGTTTTACTTGTATGTATGGTGTATAAAAAAAATGCCACGCGCACATACAACTCGCTGCCAGACTTTGGCTGCGAGATATAAGGGGTTAAAAGTTGCGGGTGGAATAATGCGATTCCACTCAACTAGCAGGCACACATGTCAGCTGATAAAAACAGCTGATATGTGCGCGGATCTTCGCGACCTGCCCACGGCAGGGGGCGGAGATTAACCTTACACAATCCATGACGAATATATCTGTCGTGGGTCGTAAATGGGTTAAAAAAAAAAAAATAAATAAATAAAAAAAAAACAAACCTCATTTTGCTGAGAAGGAGCAGGAGGGTTCCCAGAAGAAGACATGCTGGCTGGCTGGCTCTCTGCGGCGGCTGGCACTCAGTTGGTGGCTGGCCCGGCAGTTGGTGGTTGGTCCGGCAGTTGGTGGCTGGCACTCAGTTGGTGGCTGGCCTGGCAGTTGGTGGCTGGCCGCTCAGTTGGTGGCTGGCCCGGCAGTTGGTGGCTGGCCTGTCAGTTGGTTGCCTGGCAGTTGGTGGCCTGGCATTGGTAGGCGGTCTGTGCGGCCTGGCTCTCGGTGGCAGGCGGGCAGGCAGCCTGGAACTCTGCGGCGGGCAGGCTGTTTCTCTCCGGCGGGCGGGCAAGCTGGTTCTCTCTGGCGGGCGGCCTGGTTCTCTCCAGCGGGCGGGCTGGCTCTATGCGGCGTGCGGGCTGACTCTCTGCAGTGGGCTCTCTGTGGCAGAAAGTCTTGCCGTGTTGGCAAGAAGTAGTCAGGGACAATAGGCATGCTCAGTTAAAAAAAAAAACGATCCGGCGACCGTATCCATTTTTTTCTGCATTGGGCCGGATCCTCCGGCGTCCTTAGGCTTCCATTATAAATCACGCTGTATGGCGCCGGATCCGGTGCGATGCGTTTTTTCGCCGCAGACAAAGAACGCTGCAAGCAACTTTCCATCCGGCCGCCGCAGCGGCTAAACATGCCGCATCTGGCAAAAAACGGATGCAACGCAAAGCCATACGGCACAATCCAATGATGAAAAAACGCATCCGGCGGCAAAAAAAACGGATGAGTTTTTTCTGCAAAGCGCCGGATTGTGCCTGATTGCAAAAAACTGATATGTGAAAGCAGCCTTATATTGTGTAAAAACTGATGTGACGGATCCGGTAGAAAAACGGATTTTTTTTTATTTGTTTTTATTTTCAATGCCAAATGAGGAGAGAGAGAGAGAGACTCCATCATCACCGGCTTGATGTTGAGTTGGCTACAGATTCTATGCTAGGGATGGGCTGCATCTTAATGGGGAGGGTGCAGCTCTGCTGGGGCAGAAAATGGCTAAAAGGTTGGAGGAGTGTTTAAACTAGGAATGGGGGGCGAGGGTATTCACTTTATAGAAGTGGAATGTAGTGCAGATAGTGACCAGGGCACAAGTAATGAAATTGGGGGTGGTACGGGGGGAAGGGTTAGGACAGTTAATACAGTAAGCAGGAATACAGGTACATAGTCATACGTAACGTGCATGTACACTAATGCCCGAAGCCTCACAAATAAGGTGGAGGAATTAGAATTAATATTGTTGGAAGAAAATTATGATATAGTGGGGATATCAGAGACATGGCTGGATGAGAGCTATGACTGGGCTGTTAATTTACAGGGTTATAGCCTATTCAGGAATGACCGTACAAATAAGCGAGGGGGAGGTGTGTGTCTATATGTAAAATCATCCTTAAAACCCATCCTGCGTGACAACATATGTGAGGGTACTGAGAATGTAGAGTTCCTATGGGTGGAGATAAGGGGGGGAGAATGAATAATAAAATACTGATAGGGGTGTGTTATAAGACGCCGAATATTATGGAAGAGGTAGAGAATCTCCTCATAAAGCAAATTGATAAAGCAGCGAGTCTCGGAGATGTAATTATTATGGGGGACTTTAACTATCCTGATATAAATTGGGGAACAGAAACTTGCAGTTCCAGCAAAGGAAATAGATTTTTGATAACAATGAAAGATAATTACCTTTCACAAATGGTACAGGACCCCACAAGAGGGGGAGCACTACTAGACCTTGTACTAACCAATAGGCCAGACCGCATATCAAATATACAAGTTGGGGGTTACTTGGGGAATAGTGATCACAAAATAATAAGTTTTCATGTATTCTTTAGTAAGATGTCTAGCAGAGGGGCTACAAGGACACTAAACTTCAGGAAAGCAAATTTTAAACGGTTGAGAGATGATCTTAGTGCAATAAACTGGGATGATGTACTAAGTAATAAAAGTACACAAAGCAAATGGGAGACTTTTATGAGCATCCTGAATAGGGCTTGTGCAGAAAATATACCCTATGGGAACAAACATGCTAGAAATAGGAGGAAACCCCTATGGCTAAATAGAGCTGTAAGGGAAGCAATAAAAGAAAAACAGAAAGCCTTAAAAGAATTAAAGAGGGTAGGTAGTGATGAGGCATTATATAATTATAGAAAATTAAATAAAATATGTAAAAAGCAAATTAAGTTAGCTAAGTTTGAGACAGAGAGACTCATTGTGAGAGAAAGTAAAAATAATCCTAAAATATTCTTTAACTACATAAACAGTAAAAAACTGAAAAGCGATAGTGTTGGCCCCCTTAAAAATAGTCTTGGTGAAATGGTGGAAGGGGATGAGGGTAAAGCCAACCTGCTGAATGACTTTTTTTCTACGGTTTTTATACAAGAAAATGCCATGGCAGATGACATGACCAGTGATACCATAAATTCACCCTTGATTATTACCTGCTTAACCCAGCAGGAAGTACGCCGCCGCCTCGAAATCACTAAGGTTGACAAATCTCCGGGCCCGGATGGCATACACCCCAGAGTACTACAGGAATTGAGTTCTGTGATAGATAGACCATTATTTTTAATCTTCTCAGATTCCTTAATAACAGGGTCGGTACCGCAGGACTGGCGCATAGCAAATGTGGTGCCAATATTCAAAAAGGGGACAAAAACTGAGCCGGGAAATTATAGGCCGGTAAGTTTAACCTCTACGGTTGGTAAAATCCTTGAGGGTTTCTTGAGAGATGCTATACTGGAGTATCTCAAGAAAAATAACCTTATGACAAAGTATCAACATGGGTTTATGAGGGATCGATCCTGTCAAACTAATTTGATCAGCTTCTATGAAGAGGTAAGTTCAAGCCTGGACCAGGGAAATGCAGTGGATGTTGTGTATATGGACTTTTCAAAAGCTTTTGATACGGTGCCACACAAAAGGTTGGTACATAAAATGAGAATAATGGGGATAGGGGAAAATATGTGTAACTGGGTTAAAAACTGGCTCATTGATAGGAAACAAAGGGTGGTTATTAATGGTACGTACTCGGACTGGGTCTCAGTTCATAGTGGGGTACCACAGGGGTCAGTATTGGGCCCGCTTCTTTTCAACATATTTATAAATGACCTTGTTGGGGGCATGCAGAGTAGAATTTCAATATTTGCAGATGATACTAAACTCTGCAGGGTAATCAATACAGAGGAGGATAATTTTATATTACAGGGAGATTTATGTAAATTGGAGGATTGGGCTGAGAAGTGGCAATTGAAGTTTAATGTAGATAAATGTAAGGTCATGCACTTGGGTAGAGGAAATAACATTTATGATTATGTACTTAATTGTAGAACACTGGGTAAAACAGAAACAGAAAAAGACTTGGGTGTATGGGTGGATGGTAAACTTCACTTTAGTGGACAGTGTCAGGCAGCTGCTGCCAGGGCTAATAAAATAATGGGATGTATTAAAAGAGGTATAAGTGTTCATGAAAAAAATATAGTTCTACCTCTGTACAAGTCACTAGTGCGACCGCACTTATATACTGTGTACAATTCTGGTCACCGATATATAAGAAGGACATATCTGAACTGGAGAGGGTGCAGAGAAGAGCGACCAAGATTATTAGAGGAATGGGTGGGCTGCAATACCAAGACAGGTTATTAAACTTGGGGTTATTTAGTTTGGAAAAACGAAGGCTTAGGGGGGATCTAATCACAATGTATAAATATATGAGGGGACAGTACAGAGACCTTTCCAAAGATCTTTTTACACCTAGGCCTGTGACTGGAACACGGGGGCATCCGCTACGTCTTGAGGAAAGAAGGTTTAATCATAATCACAGACGAGGATTCTTTACTGTACGAGCAGTGAGACTATGGAACTCTCTGCCGCATGATGTTGTAATGAGTGATTCACTACTAACATTTAAATAGAGCCTGGACGCCCTTCTTGAAAAATGTAATGTTAGTAGTTATGTATATTAGATTTTATGACAGGGTATTGATCCAGGGAACTAGTCTGATTGCCGGATGTGGAGTCAGGAAGGAATTTTTTTCCCCATTGGAGCTTGTTTGCCACATTGGGGTTTATTTTGCCTTCCTCTGGATCAACACGTTAGGCTACGGGTTGAACTAGATGGACTTTGGGCGGCTTTGCACATTGCGACATCGCACGTGCGATGTCGATGGGGTCAAATCGAAAGTGACGCACATCCGGCGTCGCAGTCGATATCGCAGCGTGCAAATCCTTTTTGATACGAGGAACGAGCGCAAAAGCGTCGTTATCGTATCATCAGTGCAGACTCCGACATTTCCATAATGCCGGTGGAGCGACAGGTACGCTGTTGTTTCTCGCTCCTGCGGCAGCGCACATCGCTGTGTATCTAGCCGCAGGAGCGAGGAACATCACCTTACCTGCGTCCCGGCTGCAATGAGGAAGGACGGAGGTGGGCGGGATGTTTACGTCCCGCTCATCTCCGTCCCTCCGCTTCTATTGGCCGCCTGCCGTGTGACGTCGCTGTGCTTAGGAAGGAGGCGGGTCGCCGGCCAGACCGATGTCGTAGGACAGGTAAGTGCATGTGAAACTGCCATGTTCGCTACGGCAGCTATCACAAGATATCGCACCTGCGATGGGGCGGGGACTATTGCTGCAGCATCGGTAACACATTGTTACCGATGTCGCAACGTGCAAAGCCCACCTTAGAGTCTCCCTTCAACCTTAAAACTATGATACTATGATGACATTTATTCCTTTACCATTTATTATTGGGAATTTGACTTAATTTATTACAGATTATTGTTTCCTTTATATAAATGGCCCTTCACTTTTTTTTTATATTCAGCGCTTGTTATGTCACTTCAATAATATAATTATTATCCCACATTTATTATGTTGTGCGCTATCACCTCACAGCCCAGCAGTCCTGCATACACTGAGGAGCTGACCATGTGACCCCTGACTCCTCCCCTCCATGTGACATCATCACAGGTCCTGTAAGCACAGAGCAGCCATATATCTAGTGTGCGGCTCTGCAGGTGGAGGTAGGTGCAGGGTATTATATATCTAGTGTGCGGCTCTGCAGGTGGAGGTAGGTGCAGGGTATTATATATCTAGTGCGCGGCTCTGCAGGTGGAGGTAGGTGCAGGGTATTATATATCTAGTGTGCGGCTCTGCAGGTGGAGGTAGGTGCAGGGTATTATATATCTAGTGTGCGGCTCTGCAGGTGGAGGTAGGTGCAGGGTATTATATATCTAGTGTGCGGCTCTGCAGGTGGAGGTAGGTGCAGGGTATTATATATCTAGTGTGCGGCTCTGCAGGTGGAGGTAGGTGCAGGGTATTATATATCTAGTGTGCGGCTCTGCAGGTGGAGGTAGGTGCAGGGTATTATATATCTAGTGTGCGGCTCTGCAGGTGGAGGTAGGTGCAGGGTATTATATATCTAGTGTGCGGCTCTGCAGGTGGAGGTAGGTGCAGGGTATTATATATCTAGTGTGCGGCTCTGCAGGTGGAGGTAGGTGCAGGGTATTATATATCTAGTGTGCGGCTCTGCAGGTGGAGGTAGGTGCAGGGTATTATATATCTAGTGTGCGGCTCTGCAGGTGGAGGTAGGTGCAGGTTATTATATATCTAGTGTGCGGCTCTGCAGGTGGAGGTAGGTGCAGGGTATTATATATCTAGTGTGCGGCTCTGCAAGTGGAGGTAGGTGCAGGGTATTATATATCTAGTGTGTGGCTCTGCAGGAGGAGGTAGGTGCAGGGTATTATATATCTAGTGTGCGGCTCTGCAGGTGGAGGTAGGTGCAGGGTATTATATATCTAGTGTGCGGCTCTGCAGGTGGAGGTAGGTGCAGGTTATTATATATCTAGTGTGCGGCTCTGCAGGTGGAGGTAGGTGCAGGGTATTATATATCTAGTGTGCGGCTCTGCAGGTGGAGGTAGGTGCAGGGTATTATATATCTAGTGTGCGGCTCTGCAGGTGGAGGTAGGTGCAGGGTATTATATATCTAGTGTGCGGCTCTGCAGGTGGAGGTAGGTGCAGGGTATTATATATCTAGTGTGCGGCTCTGCAGGTGGAGGTAGGTGCAGGGTATTATATATCTAGTGTGCGGCTCTGCAGGTGGAGGTAGGTGCAGGGTATTATATATCTAGTGTGCGGCTCTGCAGGTGGAGGTAGGTGCAGGGTATTATATATCTAGTGTGCGGCTCTGCAGGTGGAGGTAGGTGCAGGTTATTATATATCTAGTGTGCGGCTCTGCAGGTGGAGGTAGGTGCAGGGTATTATATATCTAGTGTGCGGCTCTGCAAGTGGAGGTAGGTGCAGGGTATTATATATCTAGTGTGTGGCTCTGCAGGTGGAGGTAGGTGCAGGGTATTATATATCTAGTGTGCGGCTCTGCAGGTGGAGGTAGGTGCAGGGTATTATATATCTAGTGTGCGGCTCTGCAGGTGGAGGTAGGTGCAGGGTATTATATATCTAGTGTGCGGCTCTGCAGGAGGAGGTAGGTGCAGGGTATTATATATCTAGTGTGCGGCTCTGCAGGTGGAGGTAGGTGCAGGGTATTATATATCTAGTGTGCGGCTCTGCAGGTGGAGGTAGGTGCAGGGTATTATATATCTAGTGTGCGGCTCTGCAGGTGGAGGTAGGTGCAGGGTATTATATATCTAGTGTGCGGCTCTGCAGGTGGAGGTAGGTGCAGGGTATTATATATCTAGTGTGCGGCTCTGCAAGTGGAGGTAGGTGCAGGGTATTATATATCTAGTGTGCGGCTCTGCAGGTGGAGGTAGGTGCAGGGTATTATATATCTAGTGTGTGGCTCTGCAGGTGGAGGTACGTGCAGGGTATTATATATCTAGTGTGCGGCTCTGCAGGTGGAGGTAGGTGCAGGGTATTATATATCTAGTGTGCGGCTCTGCAGGTGGAGGTAGGTGCAGGGTATTATATATCTAGTGTGCGGCTCTGCAGGAGGAGGTAGGTGCAGGGTATTATATATCTAGTGTGCGGCTCTGCAGGTGGAGGTAGGTGCAGGGTATTATATATCTAGTGTGCGGCTCTGCAGGTGGAGGTAGGTGCAGGGTATTATATATCTAGTGTGCGGCTCTGCAGGTGGAGGTAGGTGCAGGGTATTATATATCTAGTGTGCGGCTCTGCAGGTGGAGGTAGGTGCAGGGTATTATATATCTAGTGTGCGGCTCTGCAGGTGGAGGTAGGTGCAGGGTATTATATATCTAGTGTGCGGCTCTGCAGGAGGAGGTAGGTGCAGGGTATTATATATCTAGTGTGCGGCTCTGCAAGTGGAGGTAGGTGCAGGGTATTATATATCTAGTGTGCGGCTCTGCAGGTGGAGGTAGGTGCAGGGTATTATATATCTAGTGTGTGGCTCTGCAGGTGGAGGTAGGTGCAGGGTATTATATATCTAGTGTGTGGCTCTGCAGGTGGAGGTAGGTGCAGGGTATTATATATCTAGTGTGCGGCTCTGCAGGTGGAGGTAGGTGCAGGGTATTATATATCTAGTGTGCGGCTCTGCAGGTGGAGGTAGGTGCAGGGTATTATATATCTAGTGTGCGGCTCTGCAGGTGGAGGTAGGTGCAGGGTATTATATATCTAGTGTGCGGCTCTGCAGGTGGAGGTAGGTGCAGGGTATTATATATCTAGTGTGCGGCTCTGCAGGAGGAGGTAGGTGCAGGGTATTATATATCTAGTGTGCGGCTCTGCAGGTGGAGGTAGGTGCAGGGTATTATATATCTAGTGTGCGGCTCTGCAGGTGGAGGTAGGTGCAGGGTATTATATATCTAGTGTGCGGCTCTGCAGGTGGAGGTAGGTGCAGGGTATTATATATCTAGTGTGCGGCTCTGCAGGTGGAGGTAGGTGCAGGGTATTATATATCTAGTGTGCGGCTCTGCAGGTGGAGGTAGGTGCAGGGTATTATATATCTAGTGTGCGGCTCTGCAGGTGGAGGTAGGTGCAGGGTATTATATATCTAGTGTGCGGCTCTGCAGGTGGAGGTAGGTGCAGGGTATTATATATCTAGTGTGCGGCTCTGCAGGTGGAGGTAGGTGCAGGGTATTATATATCTAGTGTGCGGCTCTGCAGGAGGAGGTATGTGGAGATTCCCCATTACTGGGCTCAGGCTCCATACACATTAGATGCTGGGAGAACAATCGCTCTATAGAAGAGAATCCTCCTGATTGACCCATCAAGGATGGATATGGACAGGGACAAGATGGCGGAGAGGATATTACCCCTCACCCTAGAGATCCTCTTCCGGCTTACTGGAGAGGTGAGAGATTCTGATGACGTCACATTACACCATTCTTATCTATGGGAATAACAGATGGACAGAACTGGAGAGGTGAGGACTCTGGAAATGTCTGGAGTGAGATTTATTACTGTGTCTCTCCATAACCAGGATTACACAGTAGTGAAGAAGACCTCTAGTGAGCGCTGTCAGGCCCCTGTGTCTGAGGGATGGGGAAGACCCCTGAGCCCAATCACGGGGCCTCCACCTCACCCCCCGATACATGAGGACATCAATGACCAGAAGATCCTAGAACTCACCTACAAGATGATTGAGCTGCTGACTGGAGAGGTGACACTGCTGGGAATGCTGGGACATTATACAGCAGGGGTGGGGAACCTTTTTACTGCCGGGGGCCATCTGGAAATTTCTACAAACCATCGGGGGCCGCACAAAATTATCAATGTGAAAATTACCCCGCTACATTTGGTCAAGCAATTAATTAACTCACCCCTATTGTGGTGGCCAGAGATGCTTCTGTTTGGCGCAGCGGTTAATTTTAGGTGATATTGATCATGTTGCTTCTCACAGCTGCTTTTCCAGGATTGTCTCTGTCTGGAGCAGTCAACTCTTTGTGATTAATAAGATTGGTAAATCATATACATCACAACTGACACTGGGACTGCTGAATATATATATACATCACAGGAGGGGCTGGGGGCATATACATCACATAGGAGACGCTGGAACTACTGTATATACATCACATAGGAGACGCTGGGACAGCTGTATATATATTAAAGGAGATGCCCCAGGCCCTTCTGTGATGTATATGCCTCAGCATCTCCAATGTGATGTATATGCCACCAGCCCCTCTTGTTATGTATATGCCCCCAGTGTCTCCTGTGATGTGTATGCTCCAGCCCCACCTGTAATATATACATTACAGAAGACAATGGGGCATATACATCACAGGAGGGGCTGGGGGCATATACATCACAGGATATATGCCCCCAGCCCCTCCTGTGATGTATATTTCCCCAGTGTCTCCTGTGATGTGTATGCTCCATCCCCACCTGTAATATATACATTACAGCAGACAGTGGGGTATATACATCACAGGAGGGGCTGGGAGCATATACATCACAGGTGGGGCTGGGAGAATATATACGTCACAAAAAAGGCTGAGGACATATACATCACTGGGAGGCATAGATATGGCTTTGGAGCGCAGACAGCACGGGGGGGGGGGTCACGGACAGCATTGGGGGGGCATGGACAGCACTGGGGGGGCATGGACAGCACTGGGGGGCACGGACAGCACTGGGGGGCACGGACAGCACTGGGGGGCATGGACAGCAATAGGGGGGCACGGGGGAAACTGACAACACATGCAGAGCCCAGACATTGCAACGGGGGCGCAGACAGCATGGGGGAGCATGGACATCACTGGGGGCACAGCACTGGGAGGTGGGGGGGGGGAGTCACACAGCTATGGGGTAGTGGGGGGCACACAGCTCTGGGGGAGTGGGGGGCACACAGCTCTGGGGGAGTGGGGGGCACACAGCTCTGAGGGAGTGGGGCACACAGACCTAGTAGAGGGTGGCACACAGACCTTGTGGAGGGGTGGACACACAGACCTTGTGGAGGGGGGGACACACAGACCTAGTGGAGAGGGGGGACACACAGACCTAGTGGAGAGGGGGGACACACAGACCTAGGGGAGGGGGGGCACACAGCCCTGGGGGCCACACAAACCTGGGGGCCACACAAACTTGGCAGACACACAACCCTGGGGAAGAAGCACACAACCCTGGTGGAGCGGACACAAGGGAGCAGGGAAATGAGCACATAGCAGCACAGTGGGAACGGGCACACAGCACAGTGGGAGCGCACACGGGGGAGCGGGTGCAGAGGAGCTGGCACAAAGGAGTGAGCACGGGGGAGCTGTAACGGAGAAGCGGGCAAGGGTGAGCGCGCACGGAGAAGCGGGCACGGGGGAGCGAGCACGTGTTAGCTGGCACACAGCACGGGGGAGCGCGCACAGAAGAGCTGGCACGCAGCAGGGGGGGGGAGCGCGCACTTACTAGTTGACTTGAAGCCGTCAAACTGCTGCTGGGCTTCTGTGGGACGGGGCAAAAGTGTTAACCCCGCCCACAAAATAAGTCCTCCTGAGCACACACTCACTGACCAGCGTTCAGTAGTGAATGCTGAATGCGCGTCCTCGTAGCGCGCATGGGGATTTAAAGGGCCGGCAACCGGCAAGACGCAGGCTGCTGGCAGAGTCCTGGGGGCCGTACAAAAGGTCTTCGCGGGCCGTATGTTCCCCACCCCTGTTATACAGTAACGCTATGAAGGGATCGGGGGTGACGGTATCATTGTATGTGTCAGGTTCCTATAAGGTGTCAGGACGTCACCGTCTATTTCTCCATGGAGGAGTGGGAGTATTTAGAAGGACACAAAGATCTGTACAAGGACGTCATGATGGAGGTTCCCCAGCCCCTCACATCACCAGGTAATAGACAGGGCTAAATACACATGGCCTATAATTATCTGTATGTAAGGAATGAATTCAGTCCCTGTATGTGTCTCCTCCAGGTCTATCCAGTAAGAGGACAACACCAGAGAGATGTCCCCGTCCTCTTCTCCCACAGGACTGTAAACAAGAAGATCCCGATGTTCCTCAGGATCATCAGGTAGATGGAGAGAAGGTGCCATGAAATCTCCTATGATGTGTAGACGGCTGTGAAGGTCTTGTGCTCAGTCTTGTTTTATCCTCCAGTATTATATGTGTTATACTTGTGTAATGAGAGTGGTGGAGATGGCAGGATTAGAGCTGATCATAGATGGGACTTCTCCATCTGTCTGTGACTTTTACAGTATTTGTTTCAGGGTGAAGATCTGCCCCATATTAATACTACAGAGACATATGTGAGGGGTGATGAGCGGAGTAAAGAGGAGATTCCTACAGATAACCGCCCAGGTGAGTAGTGACCACTAAATGCAGAGAAGTCACAGATTCTTCTCAGTCACCGGCTGTGGCTGCTTTATCAGGGTTGTAGTCCGGTCATATCACATGGTCACAATTCTGCTGCTAGACCACCACATGCTCCTCCACCCAAAACTGTCCCCATTATTATGGGCATTGGATGCCCTTCTGTTGGAGTGAGATCTGTATCAGCCAAATCTTACAGGTAGGATCCATCCTATCCCCTGAAATTAGAAGATGATGACCCTTAAGCGGGCTTTACACGCTATAATATATTTTATGATGTGTCGGCGGGGTCACGTCGTAAGTGACGCACATCCGGCATTGTTAGTTACATTGTAGCGTGTGAAACCTCCGTGCGATTGCAATTGAACGTAAAAACGTTAATCGCGCGCACGTCGTTCAAAACCTAAAAATTGAACATCGGGTTGTTCAATGTACCCGGGGTAGCACACATCGCAGCGTCTGACACCCCGGGAACGATGAACAGATCTTACCTGCGGCTCCCGGCTGGCAATGCGGAAGGAAGGAGGTGGGCGGAATGTTTATGTCCCGCTCATCTCCACCCCTCCGTTTCTATTGGCCAGCTGCCGCGTGACGTCGCTGTGACGCCAAACGTCCCTCCCACTCCAGGAAGTGGACGTTCGCCGCCCACAGCGAGGTCGTATGGACGAGTAAGTACGTGTGACGGGGGTTAATCGTTTGTGCGACACAGTCAACAAATTGAACGTGCCGCACATACGATGGGGGCGAGTCACATCGCATATGATATCGTAGTCTTAATTGTAAGGAGTAAAGCAGGCTTGTAAGGAGTCCGTCCAATGCGCACAACCCCCTACCATCCTGAAACAAATGGATTGTGTGAGCGCTTCAGCGGAACGCTCAAAACAGCTCATTAGCCGTTATTTGGAGTCTGAGGGGGGGACCGGGAGAAAAACCTGCAGCAGCTCCTTTTTGCTTACCAGGAGGTGCCGCAGGACTCCACTGGGTTCTCCCCCTTCAAATTGCTGTTCGGCCGAAAAGTACGAGGGCCCCTAGAGCTGGTACGAGAGAGTTGGGAGGGCACCTTCCCCACAGTAGAGGTTCCCATACTGGACTATGTTCAAACGTTTAGGGAAAGCATGTGTCGCGGGCGGGGAGGAGGGTGTCAGCACTGCGCTCACCCCCACTGCTTGGGTCCGGCTGCTGCTGCTCAGTGGTGGCTCGAGCGGTGGGCCGGATCCCGGGGGTTCTCGAGCGGCACTCCTCGCCCGTGAATGAAAAGGGGGGTTGTTTGGGTGTTTTGGGGATTTATTGTCCGCGACGCCACCCACGGTGACTCGTTAACACCACCGCTGCTCTGTATGGGAGGCCCGGGAGTGGTGGTGCGGAGCAGCCAGTTGTTGATGTGCCCCTCCGTGGGTAGGGGTAGTGGTGCTCCCGGGGCCCAGGGATGGACTTGAGATGGTGGGCAGGCGGGTATGGGGCCCGTGGAGGTGCAGGGGCGCAGGGGCAGCGCTGTGCCTTGCGGCACTGTGGTACTCACTCAGCCAGTAAACACGACACAGTTCTCGGTAAACAAACGGCTGGTTGGACGGGTCCCTCGGACGGTTCACGGTGCTGCGGTTCCCTGCAGTCAGCGGTGACGGTCTCTTCCCTGCACCTATGAAATGTCTGTTTGGTAGCGATGGGTTCCCACCGGTTACCCGCTCCCCGGCTACAATCTGGACCGGAGGAGCCACTCTCTTGCCCGCAGGCGCTGGCCCTGGGAAACTGGTGCCTTGGCGGTGGCGGTGTTTTCCCGTTGAGGTTGGACCTTTGCCTTCAATCAGGACTTGCTTGTTGGGAGACAGACGTCCCCTTCACTAACGGATTTGGCAATTTACGGCGACTCCAAGCCTTGCCGGGATCCGAAAGGCCCCTGCCCTGGTGCTGACTGCCCTTTGTATACTGCTCCAGACCACTGGGCACACAGCATCCGTGGTCCTTCCAGCAACCTCCAGACAGTCCCACTGCAGACCTTCACCGCCGTCTGCTGACCTTGCTGACTCCGTCCGGGCACACAGCCACGGACCAACTTCAGGCCTTCTGTCACTTTCACTTGTCCTGTCACTACTCTTACTTCCTTACTCCTTCACTTCCCTCCACTCATCTGCCTGGTTCTTCCTGCCTCCAGGGCTGTGAACTCCTTGGTGGGCGGACACCAACTGCCTGGCTCCACCCCCTGGTGTGGACACCAGCCCCTGGAGGAAGGCAACAAGGATTTTAGGTTAGCTGGTGTACCTACAGGGAATGTGGGGTGCGTGTGGTGTTGTGACCTGTGACCCCTGGCTTGCCCAGGGCGTCACATTCCCCCTTAGCAAAACGCAGACCGTCCTCAGGCTGCCCGTCTAACACCGGTTTTATTTTCCTTTTTGTTTTCTGTAAATGATATGAAAAAGAGTAAACACATATAAATTATGACATCATCCCACATCGGGAGGCACATTCTTAAACGTTACTAAACGGTTTTACGGGTACGGTTTCCGCTCTCTCCCACCCAAGCAACCTGGCCCTGATGCTGCCCCTAAAGCCCAGGCAGCACCCCTTGACCCAAGTCCAGCACCAGTTACCCGAGCGGGATCTGTCCTTCCCCTCCAGAGGGTAGCCACCAGTTCCTGTGGTGGCTGGGCCCCAGCCTGCTCTGCTGGGGGCCCTCCCTCCAACCTGCCTCTCTGGAGGCGGCATTGCGGAAACGGTACGGTAAAACAATATATTTACAAGCCACTAACGTCTGTGGTTGCCCTGCAAGTTCACGGGCTTGTCCATGGATAGTTCCCATGCAAGCTTTTTAAACGGTCCCCACGGGGACAACGGTGCCGGCTCCGGCCGGTTCAATCACAAAGATAATCTGGTGACTTTCACGGTATCATCATTTTTCATCATTTCAAACTTTTCAAACTTTTAAACCAAACAAACTCACATAACTGCCTTACTGATCCCCTCTCTAAAGGACGGTCTCCCTGTACCTAAGTGGGGGTCTACCTAGGTTGGAACGGGTGGACCTTCGGGGGCCGGTGTCAGTGGGGCTAGGCAGTGGGGCAGAGGGAACAATTGGTTCCTCCTCCCGGCTATCGTGTGGGGCAGGTGGAGGCATAGGGGAGCTGGGCATAGGTTCATCCCTGGGCACTGGCACTGGTTCTGGCTCACGGTTGACCGCTTCCACCACTTCTTCATCCACAGGTTGTGGGAACAGTATCACTGGAAGAATCACCGCGCCGTTCTGCGTAGGCCAGTCTGCGGGGAAGTCACCCATCACAGTGTGGATCACCTCTTTTGCCTTCTCCGCTGGTGGAGGAACTGGCACTTCGGTCATTGTTCTCAAGGCTGGTGGGCACCTTTTTAGATGGTCCCGAGAAACCGTGGCCAAAGTACCCCCTTGGTCACGACTGATCTGGTAAGCCTTTCCATCTTCCCATCCTGTGGGTTGGATGACGTAGGGGGTTTGTTCCCATTGATCATCCAACTTGTGGGTTTTTCTCTTCCGCTTCAACACCACATCTCCAGGCTGGAAAGGACCGGCAGCCGCTTTCTGATTGAAGTGCCGCTCCTGCTGTTGTCGACTCCGACCCAGGTTCTTCTCCACATACTCCTGAATCTGTCGGTACTGCACCCTCCGCCGGGCGTCCCATTCAGCCGTTGCGGGGAGCGTCTCTGGGGCTTCCAGCCCTATTTCCAGGTCCACTGGCAGCCGGCCAGGCCGAGCCCTCATCAGATACGCTGGGGTGCACTTCGTTGAGCTGGACGGGATGTTATTGTACATATCGACCAAGTCAGGCAGCTTCTCCGGCCACAGATTCCGCTCCTCTAATGGCAACGTCTTGAGGAGACCAAGGACCAGATGGTTCATCTTCTCACACATACCGTTGGTTTGGGCATGGTAAGGTGTGGTCCGGATCTTCTTGCAACCATACAGCTGACAGAACTCATGGAATACCTCCGCCTCAAAGGCTGGACCTTGGTCGGTGAGCACCTTCTCAGGGTATCCATGGGGCCGACAGAAGTAAGCCTGGAACGCTCTTGCGGCGGTACGGCCGGTTAAGTCCTTGACCGGGACAACCACCATGAACCGGGAGTAATGATCTACTATGGTCAGAGCGTAGGTGTACCCACTTCGGCTGGGGGTGAGCTTTACATGGTCCAAGGCGACCAGCTCCAGCGGTTGGTGTGTAACGATGGGGCGAAGGGGGGCCTTCTGGCTGGCTTCATCCTTCCTCCTCAACGTTCAAGGACCGCACTCCCGACACCAGGCCTCCACCGATTCCCGCATCCCACTCCAATAGAACCGCTCTCTCAACAGCATCTCCAGCTTCTTCCATCCGAAGTGACCGGCACCATCATGATACGCCTGCAGAACGGTGGGTACATCAGCTTGGGGAATAACCAACTGGCGGATCTTCTCATGGGTCTTCGGGTTGATCAGCTCCCGGTACAGCCGCCCCTGATGTAGGTACAACCGGGTCCGTTCCTTCCACAAGCGTTGGGCTTCCGCTGGGGCGGCAGGGTCCATCCCAGCAGCGCCTTGCTCCACCAGAGTCTTGACTAGGCGGACAGCAGGCGCCTGATTTTGAGCTTCCTGACACTTCTGACTGGGCAGCGGATCCAGGTTCACCCGTTGCTGATGGACATGGACCTTCTCAACTGATGGCCGGTGGAATGCAGGCAACTCGATCTACTCGAGGTCATCATCCTCGCATCCACTTTCTGACAGGTGGGGCATTCGAGAGAGGGCATCAGCATTAATGTTGACACGACCGACTCTATATTTGATGGTGAAGTCGTAGTTGGCTAGTCTGGCTACCCACCGCTGTTCTAACGCACCCAGCTTGGCCGTGTCCAGGTGAGTCAACGGATTGTTATCCGTGAAAGCGGTGAACTTTGCGGCGGCTAAGTAGTGGCGGAACCGCCCGGTGATAGCCCACACCAGTGCCAGGAGCTCGAGCTTGAAAGAGCTGTAGGTCTCAGGGTTCCTTTCAGTCGGCCGGAGTTTTCGACTAGCATAGACAATCACCTTCTCCTTTCCTTCCTGGACCTGGGACAGGACTGCCCCCAAACCCACGTTGCTGGCATCTGTGTAGAGGATGAATGGGCAGCCGTAGTCCGGGTACGCTAAGACCTCTTCTCCGGTCAAGGCCGCCTTCAGCTGACGGAAGGATTCCTCATGCCCGATCTCCCATACCAGTGGGGCTCCGATGGGTCTACCACCTTTGGTCTGTCCCACGAGGAGGTCTTGCATGGGGGCAGCCATCTTCGTGTATCCCTTGATGAAGCGCCGGTAGTACCCCACCAGACCCAGAAACTGCCTGACTTCCCTTACGGTGGTTGGCCTTGGCCAGTCCTGTATGGCAGTGATCTTCTCGGGGTCGGGGGCAACACCTTCTGCACTCATCACATGCCCCAGGTACTGTACTCTGGGTTTCAGCAGGTGGCACTTAGAGGGCTTTAACTTCATCCCGTATTTGGCAAGGGACGCGAACACCTTGGCCAGGTGCTCCAGATGGGCTTCATACGTCTGGGAGTAAACAATCACATTATCCAAGTACAACAGGACGGTTTCGAAGTTTAGGTGTCCCAGACAGCACTCCATCAGCCGTTGGAAGGTTCCTGGGGCATTGCACAGCCCAAACGGCATACTATTAAATTCGCAGAGTCCCATCGGGGTGGTGAAGGCGGTTTTCTCCCGGTCTTCCGGGGCCACGGCTACTTGCCAGTACCCACTGGTGAGGTCAAGGGTGGAGAAGTAGTTTGCAGTTCGCAGTGCGGCCAACGATTCTTCAATACGGGGTAGCGGGTAGGCATCTTTATGGGTTATCTGATTAATCTTCCGGTAGTCCACACACATCCGCATGGTACCATCCTTCTTCTTGACCAGTACCAACGGAGCGGCCCAGGGACTACAGCTGTCCCGAATAACCCCTGCCTCCTTCATATTCCGCAACATATCTTTGGCACACTGGTAATGTGCTGGGGGAATAGGCCTGTACCTCTCTTTGATAGGGGGGTGTTCACCAGTGGGGATGTGATGTTGGACCCCTTTGATCTGCCCAAAGTCTAGTGGGTGTTTACTGAAAACCTGTTCATACTCCTGCACCACCCTGTATACCCCCGCTTTGTGATGTGTAGGGGTGTCATCAGTGCCCACATGTAGCTGTTGGTGCCACTCTTTTACCTCCCCCTGCGGCGGGGAAGTGCCGGTAGTAGGTGGGGAGACCGAGGGACTGGTTTCGTGGATGGTGTGGGGGTCTAGGGTGAGTAGTTTGGCAATGGTAGCATACCGGGGAAGCCTGACTTCTTCCTCCCCACAATTCAGCACCCTCACGGGCACCCTCCCCTTTTTCACATCTACCACCCCTCGGGCGGCCATTACGGTGGGCCAGTGCTCGGAGGGTATGGGCTCCATCATGGCAGGGTAGTCACGCCCCTGAGGCCCTACTGCTGCCCTACACCAAATCATCATCTCACTTCTAGGGGGCACAAGCAACGGAGCCACATCCATCACTCTCACTCCACCAATCTCTCCTCCTGTTGAATTTACATGCTGGCGGTACATCAAGGCTCGGATCTCACGCTGCACAGCTCTCTGTCGGCTCCCCGCCGCCGTGGCGGCCAGCTGCTGCAGTAGGGCCAACACATCACCCATACAGTGCTCCATCACATTGGTTCCTAGCACTATCTTCGGGTTATGATCACTGGGCTCATTCATGATCACAATCATACCCTGGTGTTGCAGTTCAGCTTGCCCCACTGTCATGGCCACCTGTTTATACCCCACTTGGGTCAGTGGGAGTCCATTGGCAGCAATCAGCGTTATACTAGTATCTGGGGGTGCCAGCTCGTCCGTCCCCCAATACCGCTGGTACAATGTATATGGTATGGTGGTTACCTGGGATCCAGTGTCCAAGAGAGCCATCACCAGTATGCCGTCTACAACCACGGGAATGATGGGTCGAGCCCCGATATACCGATCCCGCCAGTCCGAGGGGCCACGAGGTTCTACTCCTGAGGATTGGCCCGGGGCCCCAGGGGTTGCTCGTTTAACGGGCACTCTCGAAAGTAATGCCCAGGCTTACGGCACTTGTAGCAGGTTGGAGGCCTGCTCCGCGGTTGGTTAGCACTTCTCCGTTGCATCCAGGGGACATCTTCAGGGCTGTCGGCAAGCTGTATCGGTGCTGAAGGCTGAGATTTGGTCAACGGTTGCAGTGCGGCAAGGATCTTGGCGAGGTCTCCGTCCATGCGACGGACCTGGGCTGCCAGCTCCTCCATAGTGCTGCTTGGGGCGGTGGATGTGGAAGAGGTTGGTAGGGCAGGGGCCACCACCACAGGAGCCGTCTCGATGGGCCACGGGGCTGGCTCCAGGGCTTCGGAGGCCGGGGGCTGTAGTGCTTTAATGGCCCGCTCCTTTAACACGGCAAAGTCCACATCAGGGTGTTCCAGGGCCCACAGCCGGAGTTGTTTACGATCCTCAGGGGACCTCATCCCCTGCGCAAATTGCTCTGTTAACATCTTGTTGCTATCCGCCTCATTAATAGGATTCACCCGCTTTAGCGTGCGGAGGGCGGTTTGCAACCGTAAAGCATAGTCTCGAATGCTATCGGTAGTCCGTTGTCGGCACTGGTAGAACTGCATCCTCAGCTCAGCTTCAGTCCGGGTCTCAAAGGCAGTCTGTAGCTTCTCAAAGATGGTGGCTACAGAGAGCCGGTCCCCCTCGGCCCAGGTCTCCGCCTCCTGCTCAGCCGCACCGGTTAGCTGGCCCAGCACTATCGCTGCACGTTGCTTATCGGTCAGGGAGTACAGCTCCAGCAACGGGCCAAGCTTCTTCCGGAAGGCCTGTAAGGCATCCGGTTTCCCATCATACTGCGGCAGCCAGGTAGCTCCGGGCGCATAGGGCAAGGAGAACGGCATGACCTGAGCGAGTGCGGGGACCGCGGCACCTCCCGCCACTGCGGCCGGGGCCTGGGCAGGCCCATTCCCATCCGCGGGTGCCACTGCGGCTGCGACCGCCGCTCCTCCAGCGGCTCCGTCGGGCGCAGATATCTTGCTTCCGTCCCCCTTAGCTTCTTTCCGGCCACTCCCCTATCGGGGCGGAGTTCTGGCCTTCGCGCCTCTGCTGCTCGAGAAGACGCTCGAGCGGGAACTTTTCGCGCCAAAGATGGCGACTTCTGGAAATTTTCAGCCGGATACCTCCGGCGGTCACAAGGCGCACCTCTACCCAACGGCAGAGCGGTAGGATCCTGTTCGTGACGCCAAGTTGTCGCGGGCGGGGAGGAGGGTGTCAGCACTGCGCTCACCCCCACTGCTCGGGTCCGGCTGCTGCTGCTCAGTGGTGGCTCGAGCGGTGGGCCGGATCCCGGGGGTTCTCGAGCGGCACTCCTCACCCGTGAGTGAAAAGGGGGGTTGTTTGGGTGTTTTGGGGATTTATTGTCCGTGACGCCACCCACGGTTGTGGTGACTCGTTAACACCACCGCTGCTCTGTATGGGAGGCCCGGGAGTGGTGGTGCGGAGCAGCCAGTTGTTGATGTGCCCCTCCGTGGGTAGGGGTAGTGGTGCTCCCGGGGCCCAGGGATGGACTTGAGATGGTGGGCAGCCGGGTATGGGGCCCGTGGAGGTGCAGGGGCGCAGGGGCAGCGCTGTGCCTTGCGGCACTGTGGTACTCACTCAGCCAGTAAACACGACACAGTTCTAGGTAAACAAACGGCTGGTTGGACGGGTCCCTCGGACGGTTCACGGTGCTGCGGTTCCCTGCAGTCAGCGGTGACGGTCTCTTCCCTGTACCTATGAAATGTCTGGTAGCGATGGGTTCCCACCGGTTACCCGCTCCCCGGCTACAATCTGGACCAGAGGAGCCACTCTCTTGCCCGCAGGCGCCGGCCCTGGGAAACTGGTGCCTTGGCGGTGGCGGTGTTTCCCCGTTGAGGTTGGACCTTTGCCTTCAATCAGGACTTGCTTGTTGGGAGACAGACGTCCCCTTCACTAACGGATTTGGCAATTTACGGCGACTCCAAGCCTTGCCGGGATCCAAAAGGCCCCTGCCCTGGTGCTGACTGCCCTTTGTATACTGCTCCAGACCACCGGGCACACAGCATCCGTGGTCCTTCCAGCAACCTCCAGACAGTCCCACTGCAGACCTTCACCGCCGTCTGCTGACCTTGCTGACTCCGTCCGGGCACACAGCCACGGACCAACTTCAGGCCTTCTGTCACTTTCACTTGTCCTGTCACTACTCTTACTTCCTTACTCCTTCACTTCCCTCCACTCATCTGCCTGGTTCTTCCTGCCTCCAGGGCTGTGAACTCCTTGGTGGGCGGACACCAACCGCCTGGCTCCACCCCCTGGTGTGGACACCAGCCCCTGGAGGAAGGCAACAAGGATTTTAGGTTAGCTGGTGTACCTGCAGGGAATGTGGGGTGCGTGTGGTGTTGTGACCTGTGACCCCTGGCTTTCCCAGGGCGTCACACATGCAGCCCCTCATGGCGTTAGCCCATGGGAATTTAGAAGTGGCTCAGGAAAGGCAAAAACGATCTTACGACCGCACTGCCCGACTCCGAGAATTTGCCTGTGGACAGAAGATCCTAGTACTAGTACCGGTACGGATAAACAATCTGCAAGCCATGTGGGTGGGTCCATTTACATTTACCAAGAAATGTGGCACTACGGACTACACCGTGGCCCTGCATCGAGCAGGTGTTCGTGAGCGTACCTACCACATCAACAGGCTAAAAGCTTATGAGGAACGAGAGGTCACCAATTTAGCAGTTTGTTGTCCAGACTTGGACCAGATCCCAGATCTATTCGTGGACTCCAAAAGGGAAATGGGGGTAAAAGATGTATCACTGGGGGAGCAGCTTTGTCCATCACAAAAGCGACAGATATCAGACATACTCAGAACGTATGAATCCCTGTTCACAAGTCAGCCTGGTAGAACCCCCCTGGTCCAGAATCATGTCAACACAGGGGCAGCCACCCCACTAAGGCAACCCGCCTACCGGGTGACACCTCCTGTGTTGGCAATGATGAAGGCCGAGGTGGATGACATGTTAAATATGGGAGTCATAGTTCCCTCCCATAGCCCATGGGCTGCCAGTGTTGTGTTGGTGCCAACAAAGGACAAGAGTACTTGTTTCAGTGTGGACTATAGACGGCTCAATGAGGTCACGATTACAGATGCTTACCCCATGCCCCGGGTGGATGAACTACTAGATAGGTTAGGGGGGTCTCTGTTTATATCTACCCTCGATTTGAGCAAGGGATACTGGCAGATCCCACTCACAAAAGAGAAATCGGCCTTCATAACCCCTTTTAGCATATTTGACTTTACCAGTATGCCTTTTGGGATGAAAAATGCCCTGGTCACCTTCCAGAGGATGGTAGACCATTTACTAGAGGGATGTCATGGGTATGCCCAGGCCTATTTGGATGACATCGCTATCTTCAGCGACACTTGGGAAGAGCATGTTCAGCATGTGTCCTAGGTGCTACAGAGGGGAGCCAAAGCCCAGCTCACCATCCGATCTGACAGATGCCAAATAAGGATGGCCAAAGTGCTATACCTGGGACATCGGGTGGGAAGTGGGTGCATTCGTCCCGAACCTGCAAAAGTAGAAGCCATTACCCAGTTTCCACGCCTGGTCAATCAAAAACAGGTCCGTGCGTTCCTAGGAACCGCAAACTATTATCGAAAGTTTATCCCCAATTACAGTACTGTAGCAAAACCGCTCACTGACCTCACAACCAAAAGATATGCCCATAACCTTATCTGGACCCCAGAATGTGAAACTGCGTTACTCCAGTTGAAAGACTGGCTGGCCCAGAGCCCCGTCCTGACTGCTCCTGACTTCCGTCGCAGGTTCATTGTCCAAACAGACGCACCGGACACAGGACTAGGAGCTGTACTTAGCCAAGTGGGAGACAACGGTGAGGAACATCCGATAGATTACCTCTCCCGGAAACTGTTGGACCAAGAGAGGGCTTACGTCACCATAGAAAAAGAATGCCTGGCTATAGTCTGGGCCCTGAAAAAATTGCAGCTCTACCTCTATGGCAATGAGTTCACAGTCCTCACTGACCACAATCCATTGAGTTGGCTAAATCGCACTGTCGGGGACAACGGACGCTTGCTCAGGTGGAATCTGGCGTTACAATTCTATAATTTTTCCATCTCCCATAAACAGGGCAACAACCATGGAAACGCGAATGGGCTTTCCCGACAGGTGGAGAAGGATGATCAGAAGCCTATCCTGTCTGGCTAATATTAAGAAGGGGGAGGAATGTGACGACACAGATTTTTTCAATGTGTCTTGTGGGTTAAATTTCTTACATTAGCTAGACGTATTGTTCTTCTGTGTGTTAACTCATGTTTGCTAAACTATTGTGTCTGCCAGACCCTTCTGAGCAATCATTGTAATGTAGTTGTGTATTGCTAATCTAATGTAAATTACCTCAGTAGCCATTGTCTAGTCTGTGTATTTCAGACTACATGTAAATATCCTCAGTCTTTCTATCCCCATCCTTTAAATGAACATTATCCATGCAGCTTGAAATTCATCCAATAAGAGAAGCAATGTTGTACAACCAATCCGATAAGGGCACAGTATATCCGAAGGGAAGGCTATGGCTATAAAAAGGGACTTCTTTAAGTCACCAGTTGTTGATAAATGTGCATGATCCAGTCTAAGCTCTTAGGAGCTGGCTAGGGGATCATAACCAGGATGCCTTGTGGACTCTGTCTAGGGACTTTGGCTCCGACTCCAGGATCACTTGGCTACATGGCTTCAATCTAGGGACTTCGATTCCGATTGGAGACCATATCCACAGTCTAGGGATTTCGACTTCGGCTGCCAGGATTATATCATCATACCAGAGACTACTTAAGGAAGAAACCCAGGTTGGGACAATTTGGTCACCTGGCTACAGACTTTGCGGACCTCAGCCAGCATCCTAAATCTAGCGTTATTCCAGTCTCGGTGGGTGCCTGCCAAAAGCGGGGTGCTGCTGGATTGGAGTAAGTAGCCCTGGAAGCTTTGAAGCACGGACATTCTAAGCTCTGGTGAGCCAGCGGAAGGATGAGACTCTGTTGCCTGTTACATTTGTGTGTTTTGCTGGTTATGTGTTATGTGCCGTTAATTGTTTGGGGATTCAATAAAGTCTTAATATTGTGATTCCCTCACCCTGTGTTGTCTGAGTAGTGTTCCGCCCACGGTTACAGAGATCAGCGTTCAGTTGGGATGAGCCCTGGGCCACGCTGTCTTTCTAAAGGCGGCCGGGCCAGCGGACGAGAGCACCCACTGACCCCGTGTTTCCACACCCATCACTGAGGGATATGCGTTGTGATTTTGGTGACAGCTCTGTTTCCCAATTAGCATGTAGGATCAAAGGAGGTAAATTATGAAGTGCCGGCCATTCTGGCAGATGGATCTGAGGCAAGTCAAAGGTAGATAAGTTGGTCGGGAGGTCCCCCAAGTTCTTGAATTCTGCGGAGCCCCCATCTTTTTTTGCAAAAAGTTGAAATGAGAAACCCCCCCCCCACCCCCCCCCCCCGCAGTTGTAGGAGATCCCCTTGGTCTTGAAGTAATCGAGTGCTCATCAGGCTTTATGAAGTTGTAGTGTGCTCCTGGCCAGATGTGGGAGGAAAACAATGTCACAGTCTTCCAATTATATGTTCTTTTTAGATCTTGCAGCTTGTGAAATAGTTTACTTCTCCTTGTAAAAATGAATGCAGGACACAACATCACATGGTCTTCAGGGCAAGGTGGATTTGGGACCAAGAGCCCTGTGAATTATATCCATTTCCATAAGCTAGTCCTCTTTCCTCCCAAGTAAATCATAGGATAAAGTATTAATGGTTTTCTCCCACATAAGGGAAGAGATTTCTTCAGACAGGCCACAAATACGGAGCAGGTTTCATCTGTGACGGTTCTCTGTCATCTTTGAATGTTAGATTGGATCTGAGTGGTATGTTCAGACATAAGATATTAGTCCTCTATTGATAGCTATAAAGACGTTGTGTCAGACTCTAGGTTATCCTCTCTGATGCCCACTTGCGTGATGTCCTGTTTAACAGAATACAGAGCCCCAGTCAGAGTCTCTTATAGTCTGTTAAACATGGTCTCCAGGTCCTGCTTTGTTGGGATAGAGCACAGATGTTCTCTCCAATCCCACTCGTCTCCTTCAAAGAGGATTGTGATTAACTACACAAGAACATGACACCGCTGCCATGATAAATCGCTAAGCTGTGCGTGGTTGATGGATCTAAAATACAGTTACATCTACAGGATCGTCATGAATTCTATTATGTTTCCGATCCTAAGGAATTCAGATTACTGCACAATCGCTCCTGAAATGGGGAGCACTAATACTTTTCTGGCCAGAACTCATAGTAGCTCCAATAGTCCATCTTAAATGAGTACAACTCCGCTTTACTGGACTATGTTAAAAAGTTCTCTCTAAATGTCTAATATTTATTCAAGAAATTCATCTGACAGAAGATATTGGCCCCTACAATAGTTTGGATTGCCGAGAGCCCCCGAGCCGCATACTGTAATTACTCCAGATGTGTCACCTCTAGTTACTAAATCACTGACGGTGAAGGCTGTCGGGTGGAGGGCGGTCATTTTAGTAGATGTGTTATTGTCTATAGTCACAGTTTCTCTATAGTAGTTAGTACAAAGCCGCTCTTATTTCATGGCTTTCCACTGCAGCCAGTTTTCTGCTCCTATCCAGGCCCCATTTCTCCAATCTGACATCTGTCACTTTACATGATAACACCTTTGTAATGCTGAATCTTATCCCAGTGTTTCTGAGATTTTTTTCGTGACACATTGTGCTTTATCTTAGTTGTAATTTTAAGATTGATTTGTTTCCTGTTCACTAAAAAAAAAAAAAAAAAGTCTGAAATTGTAATCCAATGTAAGAGAATACAGTGAAGAGGTTTTGAGGCTCTGTTGCATTGATCAATTCAATAGCTAAATTTATCTTTCTTCATATGTTCATAGTAGTTATGCAGATTCCATTGTTACATTTTCATTTTCACATATAGCTATTGTATTTTTCAGGACAGTATGTATTCACACAGCAGTTTCTGCTATTACATGTATTCCCCCTTACATAATCACTGGTCTGCATACCTTCTCTCCATATGGTGAAGTTTTTTTAGGTTTTTGCACCCAGTTCAGACTTAGAATGGTGTTCCAAACATTATTTCTTAATTTGAAATGTGTTTCAAACATTGCATTTGGATGTTCTTAAAACAAATAGTGATACCACAACATATAGTCAATAAATAGCATTTACCGTATTCTGCTTTAGTGTAAATTACTATTTTTGACTCTAGAGGCAGTCTCTGGAAATTAGCACAGAGTAGATGTTTTAGAGGCAAAATTGCAAATATGTAATTATACTTCCTACATAGCACCCAGCTTAGGCTATGTGCGCACGTACCGGATTTTGCCGCGGATTTTTCGCGGATTTGCTGCATGTTTCGCTGCAGAAAATGTTCATAACATCTCTGCAGTGAATCACCAGCAAATCCTATGGAGAAAAAAAATCCTGTGCGCACTGGGCGGAATTTGACAGCTGCATGTTTTGCTGCAGGAATCCCGCAGCAAAAACAAGTGCATGTCACTTCTTTTCCGCACATCGCTGCGGGATTTCACTCCATTGACTCCAATGTTAATCGTGAAATCCCGCAGGGAATAACGCAGGCAGCAAATTCTGTGCAGTTCACTGCGTTTTCCTGCGTTATTCCCTGCGGTATTTCGCGGTTTACCTCCGGTAATGTACATCGCCTGTCTGCGGTTTTGCAGGGAAGTGATGTCATTACAGGAAGAGGAAGCCGTGCAGAGAGTAAACACACACAGATCACACACACACACAGACATCACAGACATAGAACACAGACACATAGAACACACATAGAAAGAAAACGGAAATATAGAAAACAAAGAACGTGGGCTCCGCTGCATATTTACCGTCCAGCCGAGGTAAGCACACAGCGGCGGCCCGGTATTCTCAGGCTGGGGAGGGAGAGGGGCAGGGTTAATGTCCCCCGCCTCACTCCCCCTCCCGCAGCCGAGAATATCAGCCGCAGCTGCCCCGGACTGTCGCATGCAATATGCGGCAGCACCGGCGTGTCCTCGGCTCTTCCTGCCGCCGTGTAGCAGTGGCGGTCAGGGTAATACAACAAGGGGTTAATGGTGGTGGATCACCGCCATTAACTCCAGGCTTGATCATGGCAGCGTCTATGTGACAGCTGACATGATCAACCCGTAAGTAAAGTGAAGAAAACACAGACACCGAAAAATCCTTTATTTTAAATAAAACAAACAAGCCTCGTTCACCCTTTTATTAACCCCTCCCGCACCAAAGCTCCGGCGTAATCCACACAGCTCCGGCATAATCCACAGGGTCCTGCACTGCTGACATCCAGCCGCGATGTGTCACAGACACAGCGCTGAATGAATGCAGCAGACAGCAGAGGTAATTACCGGTCATTTCCCACGGCTGGTAATGTGAACTCACTGCCGACCGTGGGAAATGCAGCGATCTGTCCTCTATCTATCCCTCTATCTGTCTGTCTATCTATCTATCCCTCTATCTATTCTTATGTCTATCTATCTACTATCTCAGAATTAAATGACTTTTTTTTTTCAATGTGCTTTATTGCATTGAATGCAATAAAGCACATCCCAACCCGCACGCAGCAAAACCGCGGCAATACCGCGAACAATACCGCGGTGAAACCGCGGCAAACCGCATGCGGTTTTCGGGTGCGGTTTGCCGCGGTTTTTTACCGCGGGTGCGGTAATCTTTGAGAGCATGCGGAATTTTCTCAAGAAAATTCCATTTCCCAGTGCGCACATGGCCTTAGGCTTCAGGAAACACATAAACCGTAAATGTTTATATGGGTTCTTCCCTGTGGCAATGCCAAACGTGGATAGTAACAGTGTTTGGGCCACTGCAACGCTGAGAAGCATCAAGAACATTTGGCTTTTGCAGTTTCCTGGATTGGATTATGCAGCCATATTGCTTTTCAAGAGTCGTTCAGCTATAACTAATGTTGAAACCCTTCATTTTTTTGGTATAATTTTAGCCAGACAACATTATTTGGTGGATTATTATTCCAATATATGGGAGGCAAAATGAAAAAAAGAGGGTTGAACATCATGGTCTACTGGTTCCTGTTTTGAGGTCTAGTATTAAATTATGAACATTTTTTGTTTCAGTAAATAATTATTCTAATTATAGATTGCTACATAACTTGCAGTTTCTTTAGCTATTTTATAAATCGTATCCTTTCATTTTTATATATTAAAAAATAATTTTTATTCTTGGCAGATGTCTGTACCAGGAGATCAGAGATACAACTGACCTCTTCAGTTTTTAAATCAGATGACCTTGATATCACACAAGATATAACTGAAGTGAATGCCATGGCTCCAGATATAGGATCATCTCTCCAAAGCAAAGATGTATCATCTCATTCTTTTGTACAGGTCCTACCTTCTGATTTATCTCAGACTATTAAGAAAAATATAAGTCACAAAACAAGCATTCAAAATAGAAATGCTCCTACAGTAAAAACGTCATTTTCAACTTTAGAATCTAAAAAAATTCACACAGGGGAGAAAAGATTTTCTTCAGAGTCTTTTCGTTACCAGAAAACTCAAACAGGGGAGAAGCCTTTTTCCTGTTCAGAATGTGGGAAATGTTTTGCACATAAATCACGTTTTGTTATACATCAAAGAACCCACACAGGAGAGAAGCCTTTTTCCTGTTCAGAATGTGGGAAATGTTTTGCACATAAATCACGTTTTGTTATACATCAAAGAACCCACACAGGAGAGAAGCCATTTTCATGTTCAGAATGTGGGAAATATTTTGCACAGAAATCAAATCTTGTTGAACATCAAAGAACTCACACAGGGGAGAAGCCATTTTCATGTTCAGAATGTGGGAAATGTTTCGCACATAAATCACGTTTTGTTATACATCAAAGAATCCACACAGGAGAGAAGCCATTTTCATGTTCAGAATGTGGGAAATGTTTTGCACAGAAATCAGATCTTGTTGTACATCAAAGAACTCATACAGGGGATAAGCCATTTTCATGTTCAGAATGTGGGAAATGTTTTGCACATAATTCACGTTTTGTTACACATCAAAGAACTCACACAGGAGAAAAGCCATTTTCATGTTCAGAATGTGGGAAATGTTTTGCACATAAATCACTTCTTGTTATACATGAGAGAACTCATACAGGAGAGAAGCCATTTTCATGTTCAGAATGTGGTAAATGTTTTCCACAGAAATCAGATCTTGTTTCACATCAAAGAACTCACACAGGGGAGAAGCCATTTTCATGTTCAGAATGTGGGAAATGTTTTGCACATAAATCACTTCTTGTTATACATCAGAGAACTCACACAGGAGAGAAGCCCTTTTTTTGTTCAGAATGTGGTAAATGTTTTCCACAGAAATTCGATCTTGTTGCACACCAGAGAACTCACACAGGGGAGAAGCCTTTTTCATGTTTAGAATGTGGGAAATGTTATGCACGGAAATCACGTTTTGTTATACATCAAAGAATTCACACAGGAGAGAAGCCATTTTCATGTTCAGAATGTTGGAAATGTTTTGCACATAAATCAAGTTTTGTTGTACATCAAAGAACTCACACAGGGGATAAGCCATTTTCATGTTCAGAATGTGGGAAATGTTTTGCACAGAAATCACTTCTTGTTATACATCAGAGAACTCACACTGGAGAGAAGCCATTTTTATGTTCAGAATGTGGCAAATGTTTTCCACAGAAATCAGATCTTGTTTTACATCAGAGAACTCACACAGGTTAGAAGCCGTATTCCTATTCTGAGTGTGGGAAATATTTTATCCAAAAATCTCTGGACACCAGAGAGCTCACACAGGGGAGAAGTCTGTTTCACGATAGAATGTGGGAAATATTTTACATACAAATGCAATCTTTTTGAATATCACAAAAATCACACGGGTGGAATCTATTATCATACCTAGATGTTTTAGAAATGTTCTACTTGAAAATTATAATTTGTTGACCATTAAGAAAAAATCACACAGGGAGATGCAATATACAGGTGCATCTCAATAACGTAGAATATCATCAAAAAGTTAATTTATTTCAGTAATTAAATACAAAAAGTGAAACATTTATATAGAGTCTTTATAAACATTATGATATATTTCAATTGTTTCTTTCTGTTAATGTTATTGATTATGGCTTACAGCCAATTAAAAAAGTCATTATCTCAGAAAATTTGAATAATTACCACAAAACACCTGCAAAGGCTTCCTAAGCATTCAAAATGGTCCCTTAATCTGGTTCAGTAGACTACAAAATCATGAGGATGACTGCTCACTTGACAGATGTCCAGAAGGCAGTCATTGACATACTCCACAAGGAGGGTAAGCCACAAAAGGTCATTGCTACTGAAGCTGGCTGTTCAGAGTGCTGTATCCAAGCATATTAATGGACAGTTGAATGGAAGGAAAAATTGTAGTAGAATAGGTGCACCGGAATAACCGCAGCCTTGATAGGATTGTTAAGAAAAAGCCATTCAAAAATTTGGGGGAGAGTCACAAGGTGTGGACTGCTTCTGGAGTCAGTGCTTCAAGAGCCACCACACATAGATGTACCCAGGACATGGGCTACAACTGTGGATTCCTTCCGGGTCCCGCTGGCGGCGCGTGCGCAGTGGTGGGAACTTTAGATAAATATGAGCCCCTCGGGTGTAATCAGACAACGTGTGGTGGCCCTTGAAAACGGATCACGAAACGCGCGTCGGGCCTCTGACCAGCAACTGTTTGATTCCGCCTGGATATCGGGAAGGCTGCTAGATACCACTCTGTGCGTTCCCAAGGTAAATACTATTGGTGCGATTTTTTTTTCTTGTGGGATACATGATAGGGACCCACAGTACCTTAAGTGGATAGCCACTGTATACCAGGGAGGATTTATGGGATATTTGGCCTGCGGGAGGCGGATTCATAGGAATATATATTTACTTTCAGTATTTTGTCCGCGTTCCTCCAGACTGCCCTTTAACATGGGAAAAAACTTTTTTTTGCAGTTTTCTGGTCCCCACCTTCTGAGATTTATTACCTCCTTGTCAGTCGTCTCTTTTGCTACTTTGTTTCAACTATATAGAGTTTTGTCTCTTTGTAATCTTAAATAATTTTTCAATAAATTAAGTGGATTTCTAAAACTCCATTGTGTGGTTTCCACATCTTTTGCATATTATGTAGGAGTAGATCCTTTAATATTTCCAATTATGGGGGAATATATGTGCACTTGCACCTAATGATGGTTGGTAATATGTCTTCCCCCATTTGTTTTATGAATATTTTTTTCATCTGTTTTGTTTCTGTGTTATTCACAGTTCTATATTCAGGAACTATGGATTTTAGAGCGCGAGACAACACCTGGCGCTCACACATAAATGAGGCCTTCAAGGAGGATCTCAATGGTGGTCTTAATAATAAGTATAACGATCACCAGGAGGACATGCTGAAGCTAAAACAGCTATTGCAAAAACGTACGAAACTATGGTGGAACAAGGGTTATCTTGAACAGTATATTTCCAAGGGTCTAATCCCTCGTGGTCTTAGGATCCAGGTGTTCCCCTCGTTCCCTATTCAGGAAGAATGGTTTGTAAATGCCTGAGAGGGGTGTGCCAATGCTTGCTCTAAACAATTCATGGAGTTATTGATCAAATTGAACGAGACAAATGTAAATGACCTGGAAATTGAAATTGAAAACATTCAAGAAAAACTCAAAAAAGAACTCACTGAGGAAACATTGGCTAAATTTTTTTTTTTTTTTTTAAATTCTTTATTTTAAAGCCAAACTCGTATCAAACATTACATCCCCTGCTCCCCACTGGGACGCAGGTATTATTACAGAAATGACGGTAATATATATACAAACAGTCAGCACACATATGCAATTCCCATCCCCACTACTACTCAAGTCTGGCCCAGTTTACACCTTTTATAAGCCGACCCAACTTAATGTAAGTAGGGAGAAGAGCGAAGAAAAAGAAATCAAAGCCTGAAAAAGATTGAAGGCCTGTAGAGAAAGAGAGATATAAAGGAAGGAGTGGGAGAAGAAAGCAGGGGGGAGGGTCAGGGAGTAGTTTAGGGAGGAAGGAAGAGGGGGGCGAGGGAGAGAGAGAGGGGGAGAAAGAAAGAGAAAAAAAAAGGTGAATCACGACTCCTGAGGTTCCGAGAACAAGTCCGCGTACTCCGCCGAGTAGGTGAACTCCAACCATGGAAACCATGTCCTATAAAAGTCTTTCTGGCGGTCGTTAATAGAGGATGTCAAATCCTCCATATGCATCAGATCGTTAATCCGCGAAACCCACTGTGTCACCGTGGGGGGGGTAGTAGACTTCCAACCAAGCGGGATGCAAGACCTGGCAGACATGACCAGAAATCTAAGCAATGATCTCCTATATTTAGAGACCGGGAGTTCGGATAGCTGTAGAATAAATAGCTCCGGACCCATTTTCTCAGTAGTACCGGTCACTCGTCTGATTACCTCCCCCACTTCTGACCAAAACCGCTGCAGAGAAGGGCAAGACCAAAAAATGTGCACAAAATCACCCTCCCCCAGACCGCATCTCCAACAAACCGGGTCAACTGAGGGAAACATTCTATGGAGTCTGGTCGGGACCCTGTACCACCTAGCCAACAGTTTGTAATTAGCTTCCAACAGTCTGGAACTGATCGAAGTTCTATGTGCCAGCTGGAGGATGTTGTTTCTTTGTGAGTCGGATAAACTAATCCCCAGGTCCCTCTCCCACTGCAGCAGGTAGGCCGGGGGGGGCAAATCCCCCGGATCTGATAGCATGTTGTATACCAGGGGTAGTGAGTGCCGTAAGACTCCCTCTCCCAGGCACAACTTTTCGAATCCCGTAGGAGGTCCGGCATATCGACTGAAGCGAGGGAGGGAGTGCACGAAGTGCCTCAACTGCATGGCCCTCCAATCCCCCAGGGGACCCGAAGGCAAGAGGCCCCGGATATCCGCTAGTGAAGGCCATTCCCCCTCTCTACCCAGATGGCAAGCTCTGAATTTGCCCCCCTGAACCCAATTTCTAAAGACCGGGTCCGAGAGACCAGGACGGAATTCCGGGTCACCTAGTATGGGTGACATAGGGGAAGGCACTGGCAAGAGGAGACGTCTGACCTCCCCTCTCGAACAGCATTCAAGAGTGGCGCCAATGGTAGGATGGGATCTCAGAGCAGGCAGGGAGAGGTTCAAAAGCCAGGGGGTGGCCGGGAGATGTATTTCCGAGAAACTCTGTTCTAGGGCCACCCACGGCTTTGTGCTGGAATGGCGGCACCAGTCCAATACCCTAACCATGTGCGTGGCCAAATAGTACTTTTTAAGGTCTGGGATACCCAGGCCTCCCCTACTCTTAGGTCTGCACAAGAGAGACCGGGAAAGTCTCGCAGGTTTGTTGGCCCAGATAAATTTGATATGTAGAGAAGCCAGTTCCTTGAAGAAAGAGCTAGGGATCCTAATCGGCAAGGATTGAAAGAGGTATAAGAGACGTGGCAGGATATTCATCTTCAATATTGCACATCTCCCGAACAAAATGTGAAGTAGCCCTTCCCCCAGTTAGCGCAATCTTTTCTAATTGATTGCAGGAGCGGGAGATAATTCAACTTGTAAATTTGACTAGAGTCCGCAGTCAACTGAACGCCCAAATACTTCAAGGACTGGCTAGCCCACCTAAACTCGAACGCGGATTGTAGCGATGTGAATTGCTCAAGGGGGAGAGATATATTTAGGGCCTCCGATTTTGACATATTAATTCTAAAGTTGGATAGAGAGGTGTATGTTTCCAACTCTCTCAGAAGATTAGGGAGGGAAACCCGAAGGTCGGTAATAAAAAAAAGCAAGTCGTCCGCATAAGCCGTGATTTTATAAGTAGAACCTGAGACGTTAGGGCCCGATATGTTAATGTTGCCTCTGATCCGACTGAGCAGGGGTTCCAGAGTCAATATGAAAATCAAGGGCGAGAGAGGACAGCCCTGTCTTGTTCCATTGTGAATGGGGAATCTCTCTGAAAGGAGACCGTTCACTCTGACTGCTGCCGAAGGGATGCTGTACAAGGAACAAATCCAAGCAAGCATCATGCTCCCCAACCCCACTGCCCGCAGGACCTCCTCCATAAAAATCCAGTTAACTCTGTCGAACACTTTTTCTGCGTCGGTCGACAGAAGCATCAAAGGCAGCCCATCGGATTTAGCCTTGTGTATTATGTTCAGAGCCTTAGTCGTGTTGTCCCTTGCTTCCCTACCCGTCATGAACCCAGCCTGGTCTGGGTGAACAATCTCCCCAAGCAATGGAGAAAGTCTATCCGAAAGAATCCTAGTGAAGAGCTTCAGATCTGTGTTGAGGAGGGAAATGGGTCGGTAACTAGAGCACGAAGTAGGGTCTTTGCCCTCTTTAGGGATAACTACTATATTAGCAGCTAGGGTATCCCTTGGCAAGGGGGCAGCTTCAGAATGTGGGCCATGGTTGAATGCTGAGAGAAATCAAAATGGAATCCACCTTTTTGTAATAGAGCAGAGGGAAACCATCCGGGCCAGGGGCCTTACCTGTGGGAGATCTTTTAAGTGCGGACCGGTATTCCTCCTCCGAGATGGGCCTTTCCAGATCGGCCGCAGCCTCCGGTTTGAGATGTCCCAAGCCGGAGTCCGCGATGTACATCCGTATACGGCTACGCAATTCCGTCCTGGCCCTCTCAGACCGCCCCTCATCAATTGCATAGAGGGTGGAATAGAAATCTTTAAAAGTGGAGGCAATGTCTTTCGGCAAAGTAGCCCACCTGTCTCCCGCGGTGTGCACCTTAGAGACATATCCTCTCGCTCTCTGAGTCCTCAGAGCTCTAGCCAGGGTCCTGCCACTCTTATTGCCATATTCATAGAAATGCCGTCTACACCTAGCCACATTGGCTAAATTTAATAGAGAGGTAGAAAGCGATTTCTCCAAATGGGAGAGTGAGATTAGGGCCACTAAAACCAAAAAATTAATCAGAGATAAAAATTATTTTCAGAGCAAGCAGGTATATAGGTGGAGGAAGGGTCGTTTTAATAGCTACAGACCTAGATCTATATCCCTATCCTCTCGTACTTCTGGTGAAAGCGTGGATATGGAGGAAAGAGATAACCACCCACATTCCAGTAGAAAAACCACAGAGGGCTATAGAAACAACCGGGGACCAACTCAAGGGAAGAGGAAGGGGATATCCCCCACTACACTCCAGGATCAACAGAAGACCAAAAAAAGCCAACTGGAGGTAATTAATTTATCCTCACATAAACTGACTGAGACACAGGTGCAGGTCTAAAGGCCCCTTTACACACTGAGACTTTCTAGCGATCCCACCAGCGATCCCAACCTGGCCGGGATCGCTACAAAGTCTCTGGTGAGTCGCTGGTGAGCTGTCAAACAGGCAGACCTGGCCAACGACTCAACAGCGATCCGGACCTGCAGCACGACTTAGTTAGTCATTGGGGACGTTGTAAAGCAGCTTTTTGAAAGGGAAGTCGCTAACGAAGTCGCTGTAAAGTCCCCTTTACACACTGAGACTTTCTAGCGATCATGCTGCACAGCGGAAAACAAAGGACCAAAGAATGGTCCTGAACGATTTGTAGCGATCAGCAACTTCACAGCAGGGGCCAGGTTGCTGATATGTTTCACACACTGCAATGTCGCTGGGGAGGTCGCTATTCCGTCACAAAACCGGTGACGTTACAGCGATGTCGTTTGCGATGTTGCAGTGTGTAAAGCCACCTTTACAGTTGGGCTTATCTTTTGTGCCCACTGGAACATTTAATTTATTTACAGCTTCTAAAGACCTGCACCTGTTTGCTCGTAAATTGGTAAATTACATACCAAGGCAGAAGGGGGCAAAGAGGCACTGGATGTGAAAGAACAGGAAGCCATTGCAGCCTTGGAGGACCTTGAGATTGAAAATAATATGGGGACCTCGGGGGTTTTCCCAAGGGAGATTTTTCCCAGATCAACGAGCTTCCCTCCCCTGTCAATATGCCCACAGGTAGAGATCTTTGTTAGATTGGTCATGAGAGAGCAAAAAAAGATCCCTAGATACAGCTCAAAGGACAATCTGACGAGACAGCAAAGAGCGGCAATTCAAGAACTCCGTCAGATGACGGATGTCGTTATCAAAAACGCAGACAAGAGCGGAAACGTCGTAATATGGCCAACATCAAAATACGAAAGAGAGGCCTTTCGCCAGCTTAATGATGGTGAGACCTATAGTAGACTCCCTGCAAACCCTCTGGTAGAGTATAAAACTGCACTAATGATGATCCTGGATGAAGCATTGGTGGAGGGGACCATCACTCCCAAAGTGAGAGAGGGTCTGTTAGTTAAATCTCCTAAATTACCGACCTTTTACCTCTTGCCAAAGGTTCACAAAGATGCCGTCAATCCCCCAGGACATCCTATCGTCTCGGGGATTGGCGGCCTTTGTGAGCCTATATGTACCTTTGTAGATTTCTACCTTAAACCATTGGTACGTAATTTACCTACATATCTTCAAGATACCAATGACCTATTGAAGAAACTTGACGGAATACAAATTGAACCTGATATGTGGCTTGTTACCGCGGATGTCGAGGCCCTATATACATGTATATCGCACACGCAGGGATTAGAGGCTGTAGGATATTTCTTGGCGGTGAGTGTGTGGGACGCCCCCCTGTGTGGCCTGATTGTGGACCTTTTGGACTTTATCCTCCACCACAACATCTTCACCTTTAAAGATCGGTTCTTTTTGCAGAGACGGGGTACGCCCATGGGAGCGGCATGTGCGCTATCTTATGCAGGGCTGTTTCTGGGCAGGTGGGAGCAGTCTATACTTCATGAACTGCCCCTTGCCCAGAATATAGTCTGCTGGTATCGTTATATTGACGATGTGCTGCTCCTCTGGCAAGGTACCCGGTCTCTGCTTGACCAATTTATGTCTGAATTGAATCAGAATGACTTTAATATAAAGTTGACATATAAGGTGGATAAGAGAAGGGTGGATTTTTTGGATGTTGTAGTGGAGGTGGGTGAGGGCGGAACAATCGAGACTGATTTATATCGCAAGACTACTTCGGTCAATGCGTTGTTGCACGCATCCTCAGCCTATGTAAGGTCCACGATCAGAGCCATACCCACGGGGCAGTTTCTTAGAGCAAAAAGAATCTGATCCACACCGCAGAGATTTGAAAAACAAGCCGAGGACCTGTGTGTGCGATTTAGGGAGCGTGGCTATGGCATCCGTGGTATCAAAAATGGATACCAAATAGCAAAGACCACATCAAGGGACCAATTGTTATATCAATCCCATCTGAATGGACAAAGGGAGGGGAGTGGTGAATTACGGTTCATTTCAACTGTTAATGGCCAATGGGGGAGGATAAGAGAGGCCCTTTCAAAACACTGGTCTGTCTTACAGACGGATACAGTTTTGGAGAATAGATTGTCTGAGACTCCACTTATGACCTCACGTAGAGGTAGGAGTCTTAGAGATCTACTAGTTGATAGCCACTATGTGGCAAAGCGTTCAACAGGGTTTTTGGGTACTGGGCCTCCAACAGTCGGGTGCTTTATGTGTGGTGACTGTATCATGTAGATCTGGCAATATTGTAAGGGGGAAGGAGTTTTACTCAGTTGATAAAAAACAAAGTTTTAAAATAAAAAAATATATCTCCTGCAGCAGTACACGTTATATACTATGCCACTTGCCCGTGTGATCGCGTATATATAGGTCTGACATCCAGACAATTACGGATGCGTATACGCGAACACGTGTGGGATATTCTGAAGGCACCACTGTCACGGACCCGTCGCTGCTAAGGACTCTCCCCAGACACTTTAAACTATACCACAACTGTGACCCAAGGGGCCTAAGAGTGATGGGGATTGACCAGATCAACGTCGGGATCCGTGGTGGTAACCTAAAGAATATGTTGGCTAGACTAGAATGCAAGAGGATTTTCACACTGGGCACGTGCTCCCCTGTAGGCCTGAATGAGCAATTTAGCTTTGCTCCGTATCTCCACATTTAAGACACCATGAACCTATTGTCCATTTTGATGATATGTGGGTATAAACCTTGTGTTGTTCCGCCACCTTATACTACTGTATATAATAATGAGCTCCACATGTTTTGGAACTTTTTCTGGTGCTCCTATGCTTATTTTTTAATCCTTTATGTGATTTTAATTATATGTTGTCTGTCTTCTTTTGTAGCAATGTGTCAGGTTTCCAGGTTTTCCAGTTCTCTTTTGAATGAGCTTGCCCTCGGTTAACATGGAGTTTACTGTTCTGTTGCCCTACTTCCTGTCCAGCTGCTTAAAAGGCCGCCTCTAAGCCTAGTCCAGTGCCTGAGTATACTGCTTGCTGTGTGCTCCTGCTTTGCTGCTGCTAATCCTGATTGCCTTTGGATCCACCTAAAGACTACCGACCGACCGACTCTGGACCTTACCCGGTTTCTCAAAGCTGTGCCCGGATTCCGTCTGCCATCTTCGGTCAGCACTCTGCCCGGTTCTCTCTGGTTTGTAACCACTCTGGACAATCATCCCGTACGGACACTCCTGGACTTTTACCGCTTGCCCCTTGTGTCCCGGCTGCGGCGCATTTAGGCCTTCCGGGGTGATTGCCGGACAGTCCCTGTATAGGGGTTCGCTCTGGTGGTCTCCCTGGGGGAGTCCGGTGCGTGGCCCCGGGAATTCCCTTCGCTCCGTTTCGGGAAGGTATTTTGTGTATTTGTACCGCTGTGTTTTCCGTTGTGTATCTACCGTGGTTACACATTATAAAATATCTTGTACCAAGAACTCGTCTCTGATTGTCATTGCCCTACGCTATCGAAATCCTCAGAACATATATAAATATTACATTATACTCAGGCCTATAAGAGGATTTCGCTGGGGCAATGACTGAGACACGAGTAGACCAGCTCTTCTCCATGATTAACTCCCTGCAGCAGGAGATGGAGGCGGTGCAGAATAAACTTAGAGATGTGGAGGCACAGCTGGGCCATGATCACCAGGTACTGGGGCCGGCTATACAGGATTTGCAAGTCAGAGTGGAGGCTCAGGAAGCCGTCCCCACTACGTCCGTATCAGCTGCCGGTATGCCTAGGTTACCCCCATTCCGTTTCAATGGTGATCGTAGTCAGTTCCGTGGATTTGTTAACCAATGTATACTGTTTTTCGATGTACATTCTGATTATTACCGTTCTGATCGGTCAAAGGTATTATGTATCATCATGTTATTAACCTCACGAGCACTGGCTTGGGCTAATCCCATGATAGAGAATCGGGACATCCGTTTGAATCACCTGGATGACTTTCTGAACGCAATGGCGCAAATGTTTGATGATCCGAATCGCCGTGCTACCGCTGAAGCGGCTCTCCTTTCCTTACGTCAGGGAAAGCGTTCTGTCGTTGAATATGCCACTGAGTTCAGTTAGTGGTAGACACCGATTGGGGAAACAATGCATTATTGTCTGTTTTCAGAAAAGGTTTGTCCGGTACCATCAAGGACGAGTTAGCCCGTTCCGAATCTCCAGGGGATTTTGAACTGTTTCTCCAGCACTGTGTGCGCATTGATACCCGTTTGACGGAACGTAGACAGGAAAAATGGGCAGCTGTAAACCGTGTAAACAATATTGCGTTTCCTTCCAGAGAACCCGCTCTCAGGACGCCACGGGAGGCCGAGGACGTACCTATGCAAGTGGACTCTCTGCAAAAACGAGAGACCAACGAACGTCGTGAACACCGGCTCCGTGAGCGTTTGTGCTTCTATTGCGGTCAATCGGACCATTTCTTGATCGACTGCCCGAAACGTCCAAATCGCCCACATAAGGTATTGGCAGCCATGGCAGAGTGTGACAACACGGACGCGGAGTCCGAAATCTCTGAGGCAAGTGGACACTTGGATGCGGTATTTCCCTTGACGGTAATGTCCACCTCACCGAAGGACTCAGAGGGGAAATACACCCATTGCTCACTCCCCATTCAGATCCGTTGGGAGGGACAGCTAATTCCTACCTCAGCAATGATAGACTCTGGGGCAGGGGGAAATTTCATGGACTCTTCCTTTGCCAGGAAACACGGTATCCGGACTCAGCAAAGATCCTCACCGGTTACCATGGAGACGGTAGACGGATCCCCGTTAATCTCTGGACCAGTGGATCGGGAAACAGTACCGCTCGAATGCGTGATGAAGCCAGGTCAGCAGGGGACCCTTGTTTTCATGATAATTTCTTCTCCTCATTTTCCGATTATTCTAGGTATTCCGTGGCTACGGTCTACAAATCCCGTCATCGATTGGGAGACTAAAGAAATATCCTTCCCACCGCAGAGTGGTCCGACCCTTTGTCCAACTGTTCCGGTTCCAGTAACATCAAATACGGAGGGCACTGTACAGGTACCTGTTTTACCCCCGGTTTACCGTGACTTCGCTGAAATATGCGACAAAAGAAAGGCTGATCGGCTTCCCCCGCATAGACCGTATGATTGCCCCATAGACTTACTCCCAGGGGCGGAGATTCCGTTTGGTCATGTCTACCCGTTGGCGGCACATGAGCTAGAAGCACTAAAAGAGTATATTGATGAAAGCCTAGCCAAGGGATTTATTCGTCCGTCTACCTCACCCGCAGGGGCACCCATCTTTTTCGTGAAAAAGAAGGAGGGGACTCTGAGACCCTGTATTGACTACCGGGAACTGAATAAAATAACCATCCGGAACCGGTATCCGTTACCGTTGATTCCTGAGCTATTGGAGAGGGTCCAACAGGCAAAAATATTCACCAAATTAGACCTCCGTGGGGCATATAATCTGCTTCGTATACGTCCCGGAGACGAGTGGAAGACCGCGTTCCGATTTCGGTACGGACATTTTGAGTACCTAGTGATGCCTTTTGGACTTTGTAACGCTCCCGCGGCATTTCAACATCTGGTTAACGATATTTTTAGGGATATCATGGACCAATTCATGGTGATCTATCTGGACGATATCCTAATTTTTTCTGATTCTCTACAGGAACACCAGGAGCACGTTAAGACCGTACTTACCCGTCTGAGGGAAAACCACCTGTACATTAAACTGGAGAAATGCGAGTTCCACTGCTCACAAATACAATTCTTAGGGTATGTCATCTCTCCTCAGGGACTGAACATGGAATCTAGCAAGATACAAGCCATTCTAGACTGGCCGGAACCGGGAAACATCAAAGAGGTACAACGCTTTGTCGGTTTTGCCAACTTTTACCGACGCTTTATCCGTAACTTTTCAGAGATTGTTCGTCCCATCACTCTGTTAACCAAGAAAGGACAGAAGTTTGTGTGGTCCGCCCAGGCCCAGGAAGCATTCCATCGTCTCAAGGTATGTTTTACCTCAGCGCCAATATTAGTACATCCGAATCCCGCACTTCCCTTTATCGTGGAGGTCGACGCTTCCGACTATGCATTAGGGGCCATTCTTTCTCAAAGGACCGGGGACAAGAGTCTCTTGCATCCGTGTGCCTTCTTTTCCCGCCGGTTGTCCCCTGCAGAAAGGAACTATGACATTGCGGACAAAGAATTATTGGCGATTATTTCCGCTTTCAAGGAATGGAGACACCACTTACAGGGAGCCGCGCAGCAAGTGATAGTACTCACAGATCATCGTAATCTGGAATTTCTTAAGTCTGCCAGGTGCCTGTCTCCACGGCAAGCCCGTTGGAGCCTATTTCTTAACCAATTCAATTTTATCGTTACATACCGTCCAGGTTCACGTAATGGGAAAGCCGATGCCTTGTCCCGAATCCACGCCGTGGACTCCGTGCCTGGAACCCCGTCTCAGACCGTGTTATCGGATGCCAATTTCGTTGGAGTAATCCAGGACCAGGACTTGTGGAAGGACATCAAGCTGGCCTATGATGGTGACGTATTTCTTGCTGCCCCCCCGAAGGATGTAACGCTTATTCTTCGGAATGGTGTGTGGTTGAGAGAGCGACGCATTTATGTCCCGGAGGCCGTAAGACTTCGGGTTCTCAAATTGGTCCATGACTCCGTGTTGGCTGGTCATAGGGGGGTACTGAAGACGCAGGAATTTCTGAGCCGTTTTTTCTGGTGGCCTACCTGTTTAAAAGATGTGAAAGACTATGTCCACTCATGTGTGGTTTGTGCCCGGTGCAAGGTCCCTCGTGTGGCTCCTACGGGACTCCTCCAACCGTTACCCGTGCCATCTCGCCCTTGGGGGTCTATCTCCATGGATTTTATTGTGGAGTTGCCAGTCTCAGGCGGGCACAATACCATTTTAGTGGTGGTGGATCGATTGACTAAAGCTGCTCACTTTATTCCGTGTACCGGTCTTCCCTCAGCCGCAGAGACAGTGGATTTGGTTATCCAGAACGTATTCCGATTGCATGGGGTACCAGACGAGATCATCTCTGACCGGGGCGTGCAGTTCATGTCTAGATTCTGGAAGGGGTTTTGTACGGCACTCCAGATTGATGTCTGTTTGTCTTCTGCATACCATCCTCAGACAAATGGGCAGACCGAACGGACGAATCAAACCCTGGAACAATACCTTCGATGTTATGCCAGCCATCTCCAAGACGATTGGTTGAAGATGCTTCCGTTGGCGGAGTTCTCATATAACAACACTCAGAGCAGCTCCACTAAGGTAACGCCCTTTTTCGCTAACCTGGGTTACCATCCGACTGTTTTGCCTAGGTCACCGGTTGCGGTTTCGGTGCCAGCGGTGGAGGACAGATTGACGGAACTACGACAAAATCTGGAGGTTCTAAAGGACACTGTGGCTACGGCCCAGGAGCGTTACAAGAGGTCGGCAGACACTCACCGGAAACCGGCACCCATGTACAAGGTAGGGGACTCTGTATGGTTGTCCACCAAAAACCTGAGATTGGGTGTTCCTTCGCAGAAGCTGGGACAAAAATTCATCGGTCCGTTTAAGATCACCGGGATCGTGAGCCCTGTGGCCTGTCGGCTACGGTTGCCGCACCATCTAAAGGTACACCCGGTCTTTCATGTGTCTCTCCTCAAACCCGTTTCCCCTAATACGTTTCATGGTCGTGTTGTGCCTCCTCCTCCACCTGTGATGGTCGACGGCGAGGAGCAGTTCGTGGTTGAGGACATTATTGACTCCCGGCTCCATCGTCGTCGGCTTCAGTATCTGGTCCGTTGGCTGGGGTACGCCCCCGAGGACGATTCCTGGGAACCGGTGGGTAACATTCGGGCACCCCGGAAGATTGCTCAGTTTCATCAGCGTTTCCCGGACAAGCCAGGCCCTGATCCGTCCTGAGGCCGTCTCTGGGGGGGGAGTAATGTCAGGTTTCCAGGTTTTCCAGTTCTCTTTTGAATGAGCTTGCCCTCGGTTAACATGGAGTTTACTGTTCTGTTGCCCTACTTCCTGTCCAGCTGCTTAAAAGGCCGCCTCTAAGCCTAGTCCAGTGCCTGAGTATACTGCTTGCTGTGTGCTCCTGCTTTGCTGCTGCTAATCCTGATTGCCTTTGGATCCACCTAAAGACTACCGACCGACCGACTCTGGACCTTACCCGGTTTCTCAAAGCTGTGCCCGGATTCCGTCTGCCATCTTCGGTCAGCACTCTGCCCGGTTCTCTCTGGTTTGTAACCACTCTGGACAATCATCCCGTACGGACACTCCTGGACTTTTACCGCTTGCCCCTTGTGTCCCGGCTGCGGCGCATTTAGGCCTTCCGGGGTGATTGCCGGACAGTTCCTGTATAGGGGTTCGCTCTGGTGGTCTCCCTGGGGGAGTCCGGTGCGTGGCCCCGGGAATTCCCTTCGCTCCGTTTCGGGAAGGTATTTTGTGTATTTGTACCGCTGTGTTTTCCGTTGTGTATCTACCGTGGTTACACATTATAAAATATCTTGTACCAAGAACTCGTCTCTGATTGTCATTGCCCTACGCTATCGAAATCCTCAGAACATATATAAATATTACACAATGTAAATCTGATGGGTGATAATTACCTTATGCAGCTCCCTTTAACCGAGTGGGCCATTCGTTTGTGTTGGTGTAGTGATGGATCATACCACTGGGATGGATGAAATAGAAGAAAAAACACAGACAAAAAAGAGAAAAAAAGAGAAAAAATGAGAAACTGAAGCAATTAATGTCTCACTACTAATGTAACAATATACATTTGTGTGATTCGATATGTATGTTATCGGTGAGGTTATTCTAATGATCATTGTTATTGATGTCATATCTATATTTCACACTGATGTCTAATATATGTGGTCATCTGTGCATGGATACATATCCCATTATATGCTATTGTAGGGTGGAGAATCTGTATTTATGTTTTTGTGCAGGAACGATTTACTGTAGCATTTTATTTTGTGAATCTAGACATGACATCGTTCAGTAAATTAGTATTCTTTATAATAATCTCTTTTTTGTGATACCCCGGTACTGACTTGATGTGTGTGGCAGTTTTCTTTGCTGCCAGTTTAGCTGCTTGTGTCCTCCCACGGTTGGTTGAGTGGTCGTATTGTATGCGCTGGACAGATGGGACTTTCGGGTGCATACACCCGGCGGTGTCAAAATATCGAACCGCGCATGCGTTAAGTGACGTCTGGGGTGATTTCCCCACACATGCGCATAGGTCCAATGACGACCGCCGGGTGTATGATAAACAACTTCCGGGTCCCGCTGGCAGCGCGTGCGCAGATAGCGATCCGCTTAGCGCTTCCGTGGTGGGAACTTTAGATAAATATGAGCCCCTCGGGTGTAATCAGACAACGTGTGGTGGCCCTTGAAAAAGGATCATGAAACACGCGTCGGGCCTCTGACCAGCAACTGCTTGATTCCGCCTGGATATCGGGAAGGCTGCTAGATACCACTCTGTGCGTTCCCAAGGTAAATACTATTGGTGCGATTTTTTTCTTGTGGGATACATGATAGGGACCCACAGTACCTTAAGTGGATAGCCACTGTATACCATGGAGGATTTATGGGATATTTGGCCTGCGGAAGGCAGATTCATAGGAACATATATTTACTTTCAGTATTTTGTACGCGTTCCTCCAGACTGCCCTTTAACATGGAAAAAATTTTTTTTGCAGTTTTTTGGTCCCCACCTTCTGAGATTTATTACCTCCTTGTCAGTCGTCTATTTTGCTACTTTGTTTCAACTATATAGAGTTTTGTCTCTTTGTAATCTTAAATAATTTTTCAATAAATTAAGTGGATTTCTAAAACTCCATTGTGTGGTTTCCACATCTTTTGCAACTGTGGATTCCTTGTGTCAAGCCACTCATAACCAATAGACAATGACAGAAGCGTCTTACCTGGGCCAAGGAGAAAAAGAACTAGACAGTTCTCAGTGTCCAAGGTGTTGTTTTCAAATTAAAGTAAATTTTGCATTTCATTTGGAAATCAATGTGCCAGAGTCTGGAGGAAGAGTGGAGATGCCACAATCCAAGCTGCTGGAGGTCTAATGTGAGTTTCCACAATCAGTGATGGTTTGGGGAGCCATGTCATCTGCTGGTGTAGCTCCACTGTGTTTCAAGACCAAAGTTAGTGCAACCGTCTACCAGGAAATTTCAGAGCACTTCATGCTTCCCTCTGCTGACAAGCTTTTTGGCGATTGGAGATTTAATTTTCTTGCAGCACCTGTCCACACTGCCAAAAGTACCTATACCTGGTTTACTAACCACAGTATCACTATGCTTGATTGGTCAGCAAACTCGCCTGACCTAAACCTCATAGACAATCTATTGGATATTGTCAAGAGAAAGATGTGAGGCACCAGACCAACAATGCTGACGAGCTGAAGGCTGCTATCAAAGCAACCTGGGCTTCCATAACACCTCAGCAGTGCCATAGGCTGATCGCCTCCATGCTATGCTGCATTTCATGCAAAAGGAGCCCCGACCAAGTATTGAGTAGATTCACTGTAAAATCATTTTTTAAGTTTGTCTTATATAATATTCTAATTTTCTTAGATAATGACTTTTGGGTTTTCATTGGCTGTAAGGCTGCTTTCACACTTGCATTGTTTTGCATCCGTCGCATCCAGTTGTGTAACTGATGCAAGGGATGCGTTGCAGATAGTGGCACAACTGATGTGAATGATGCTGCAAAAAAAATCTGTTTTTTTTTTCTTTTTACTGTTTTACCGGCGGCCGGCTTTTGTGAACAATCAGCTAATCGTTCACAAAAGGCGGCCACCAGGCGATCAGCTGAACGTTCACAAAAGACGGCTGGCGGCCGATCAGCTGATCGTTCCGACCGCTGGAACTGAATTTACAGTAGACCATGTTTTTTTACTGTGCGCATTTTCAGAGTAAAAAAACGATCCGCTACACACAAAAAAACGTTACAAATCAGCATTGCTCCCGCCTGACAGTCAGTCAGTTAACAACTGATCCGTCACGCGGCGGCTGCAACGCAGGGCCATCGGTCACAATCCGTCGCTAATAGAAGTCTATGGGGAAAAAATGGATTCCTTAAAAATATTTTGCAGGATACCGTAATTCCTCAAGGCGACGGATTGTGACTGATGCAAAACAACGGAAGTGTGAAAGCAGCCCAAGTCATAATCATCAACATTAACAAATAAATACGTAAAATAGATCCCTCTGTGTGTAATTACTCTATATAATGTGTTTTTACATGTTATATTGAATTACTGAAAAAAATTAACTTTTTGATATTCGAATTTATTAAGCTGCACTTGTGATTGACAGAGTGTAGAAGAACACACAATAGAGACGGTCAAAGTAAAGGCAAGAAAGAAAACAAGAAAAGGAAAGCATGTTAGAAGTTACATTAGAATTATAATATATACAGTTACTTATAGACGTCTGTTTTCTAAAAATCCAATAAAAAGCAATATTCCATGTGCACAGAACATTTCACATTTTCAGACACTGATGAGCAAAAGGTTAAAAATGCTGCATTTTCCCCCATAATGTTTTGAAGTTGAGATTATCATCATTTTATAAACAATCATCTTAGCTATTGTCAAGGAGAAATTCCATAGTTTCGGAAATTATGTTCTTATCAGTGAATGTCTGCTAAAAGCTCTGGTTAATAGTTACTGAGTGCCGGCAAAGAGACTTAAGCGGGCTTTACATGCTACGATATCGTTAACGTATTATCGTTGGGGTCACAGTGTTTGTGACGCACATCCGGCGACGTTAACGACATCGCAGCATGTGACACGTACGAGCGACCTTAGTCGATCGCAAAATTGGCAAAATCGTTCGCCACGGAGAGGTCGTCCTGAATCAAAAAATTGTTAATTGCTTATTAGCGATGTTGTTCGTTGTTCCTGCGGCACCACACATCGCTATGTGTGACACCACAGGAGCGACAACATCTCCTTACCTCCGTCCACCAGCAATGCGGAAGGAAGGAGGTGGGCGGGATATTACGTCCAGCCCATCTCTGCCCCTCCGCTTCTATTGGCCGGTCGCTTAGTGACGCCGCAGTGACGTTGCTAGGACACCGAACGCACCTCCCCCTTGAGGGAGGTATTGTTCGGTGGTCATAGCGACGTCGCTGCACAGGTATGTGCGTGTGACGCTGCCGTAGCGATAATGTTCGGCAGCGATCACACAATATTGCATGTACGACGGGGGCGGGTGCTATCGCGCTCGACATCGCTAGCTGATGCTAGCGATGTCGCAGCGTGTAAAGCCCGCTTTAGACCACATAGATATCTGGTTTAATCCCCCTCTCAGTGAGGGTAGGTGCACAAGAGTGATGTGCTTTATTTTTTTACAATCTTTTTATAGAGAACAGGAATGGGTTAATCTTTTAGTGAAATTTCTATGTATGTCATTCGCTATGTTAAAAAATATGCAAAAAGTCTGTGACGTTTATCTATGTTGGAAATTCCTCTCAGCGCCTCCTATTTTCCGACTCCATCTCTGGCAATGTCTCTGGCAGGTAATGTCTCAGCCTTGAATTTGGACTTGCACAGCTAGCCAGTCTTATCACATCTGCATTCCATTGCATTGTGTCAGTCCAGTTGGTGATCTTGGGTATGCATACTTTTCCTGATATGTAGCAGTAATCCGAAAACAAACTGAAATATATATATATATATATATATATATATATACACATATATCTGATATCAGCTGCAGACTTTAAAACTCCATCTTGCTCCTCATTAGAGTTGAGCGCGGTTCGTGGTTCGTGGTTCTCCAGTTCTAGGCTCGAGTGATTTTGGGGCCTGTTCTAGATCGAACTAGAACTCGAGCTTTTTGCAAAAGCTCGATAGTTCTAGAAACGTTCGAGAACGGTTCTAGCAGCAAAAAACAAGCTAAATCATAGCTTGGTTTCTGCTGTAATAGTGTAAGTCACTCTGTGAATCACACTATTATCACATTTCAGTGTATAGTGTGCGTGAACAGCGCATTCAGATCACTGCTGTTTCTATAATGGCGATCGCCATTTTTTTTTATTTTTTTCTTGTCTTCCTTCCCTAAGCGCGCGCGTCTTGTGGGGCGGGCCAGCATGTCAGCCAATCCCAGACACACACACAGCTAAGTGGACTTTGAGCCAGAGAAGCAACGGCATGTGTGATAGGATGTCCATGTCACATGTCCCTGCATTATAAAACCGGACATTTTCTTCCAGGACGCCATTATCTGCCTTCTGCGTCTTTGGTGTCAGACATCACTGTCGCAGCTCCGTCCTCCTGAGTCCTATAGCCGATACAGCTGTATGCGCTGCATACACAGCGTTAGACAGCTTAGGGAGAGCACTTTATAGCAGTCCTTTTAAGGGCTCAAACCGGCAGGGTCAGAGCCATAGGTGACAGGTCCTGAAAACAGCGACAGCGTCTGTGTAGCCAAGATCAGGGATTTCCTCCCTGCATTTCACCATTAGGAGGGAATAGAAAGGCAGGCTTCCATTCCTCTACCCAGAGCACCACAATCCTGCCACTGTACCCTCTTGTCCTCTGCACACTCCAACTCATTATAACTAAGCCATTATACTAGCAAACACTCAGTGTACCTAGTGGCATCCTATCTGTGGCTATTGGACTTTGCTATAGTCCCACTAGTGCAAAGACATTTGCAGAGCATGTCTGCCTGCATTGCACACTCAAACTTTTTTAAACTAAGCAATTTTACTAGCAAACACTCAGTGTACCTAGTGGCATCCTAAACGTGGCTATTGGACTTTGCTATAGTCCCACTAGTGCAAAGACATTTGCAGAGCATGTCTGCCTGCATTGCACACTCCAACTTTTTTAAACTCAGCCATTATACTAGCAAACACTCAGTGTACCTAGTTGTATCCTAAACGTGGCTATTGTACTTTTGTCTATTCACAGTATTGGAACGATATTTGCAGCACGTCTGCCTGCATTGCACACTCAAACTTTTTTAAACTCAGCCATTATACTAGCAAACACTCAGTGTACCTAGTTGTATCCTAAACGTGGCTTTTGTACTTTTGTCTATTCACACTATTGTAAAGATATTTGCAGCACGTCTGCCTGCATTGCACACTCCAACTTTTTTAAACTCAGCCATTATACTAGCAAACACTCAGTGTACCTAGTGGCATCCTAAACGTGGCTTTTGTACTTTTGTCTATTCACAGTATTGGAACGATATTTGCAGCACGTCTGCCTGCATTGCACACTCAAACTTTTTTAAACGCAGCCATTATACTAGCAAACACTCAGTGTACCTAGTGGCATCCTAAACGTGGCTATTGTACTTTTGTCTATTCACAGTATTGGAACGATATTTGCAGCACGTCTGCCTGCATTGCACACTCAAACTTTTTTAAACTCAGCCATTATACTAGCAAACACTCAGTGTACCTAGTGGCATCCTAAACGTGGCTTTTGTACTTTTGTCTATTCACAGTATTGGAACGATATTTGCAGCACGTCTGCCTGCATTGCACACTCAAACTTTTTTAAACGCAGCCATTATACTAGCAAACACTCAGTGTACCTAGTGGCATCCTAAACGTGGCTATTGTACTTTTGTCTATTCACAGTATTGGAACGATATTTGCAGCACGTCTGCCTGCATTGCACACTCAAACTTTTTTAAACGCAGCCATTATACTAGCAAACACTCAGTGTACCTAGTTGTATCCTAAACGTGGCTATTGTACTTTTGTCTATTCACAGTATTGGAACGATATTTGCAGCACGTCTGCCTGCATTGCACACTCAAACTTTTTTAAACGCAGCCATTATACTAGCAAACACTCAGTGTACCTAGTGGCATCCTAAACGTGGCTATTGTACTTTTGTCTATTCACAGTATTGGAACGATATTTGCAGCACGTCTGCCTGCATTGCACACTCAAACTTTTTTAAACGCAGCCATTATACTAGCAAACACTCAGTGTACCTAGTGGCATCCTAAACGTGGCTATTGTACTTTTGTCTATTCACAGTATTGGAACGATATTTGCAGCACGTCTGCCTGCATTGCACACTCAAACTTTTTTAAACGCAGCCATTATACTAGCAAACACTCAGTGTACCTAGTGGCATCCTAAACGTGGCTATTGTACTTTTGTCTATTCACAGTATTGGAACGATATTTGCAGCATGTCTGCCTGCATTGCACACTCTAACTTTTTTAAACTCAGCCATTATACTAGCAAACACTCAGTGTACCTAGTTGTATCCTAAACGTGGCTATTGTACTTTTGTCTATTCACAGTATTGGAACGATATTTGCAGCACGTCTGCCTGCATTGCACACTCAAACTTTTTTAAACGCAGCCATTATACTAGCAAACACTCAGTGTACCTAGTGGCATCCTAAACGTGGCTATTGTACTTTTGTCTATTCACAGTATTGGAACGATATTTGCAGCATGTCTGCCTGCATTGCACACTCTAACTTTTTTAAACTCAGCCATTATACTAGCAAACACTCAGTGTACCTAGTTGTATCCTAAACGTGGCTATTGTACTTTTGTCTATTCACAGTATTGGAACGATATTTGCAGCACGTCTGCCTGCATTGCACACTCAAACTTTTTTAAACTCAGCCATTATACTAGCAAACACTCAGTGTACCTAGTGGCATCCTAAACGTGGCTATTGTACTTTTGTCTATTCACAGTATTGGAACGATATTTGCAGCACGTCTGCCTGCATTGCACACTCAAACTTTTTTAAACTCAGCCATTATACTAGCAAACACTCACTGTACCTAGTTGTATCCTAAACGTGGCTTTTGTACTTTTGTCTATTCACAGTATTGGAACGATATTTGCAGCACGTCTGCCTGCATTGCACACTCAAACTTTTTTAAATGCAGCCATTATACTAGCAAACACTCAGTGTACCTAGTGGCATCCTAAACGTGGCTATTGTACTTTTGTCTATTCACAGTATTGGAACGATATTTGCAGCACGTCTGCCTGCATTGCACACTCAAACTTTTTTAAACTCAGCCATTATACTAGCAAACACTCAGTGTACCTAGTGGCATCCTAAACGTGGCTATTGTACTTTTGTCTATTCACAGTATTGCAACGATATTTGCAGCACGTCTGCCTGCATTGCACACTCAAACTTTTTTAAACTCAGCCATTATACTAGCAAACACTCACTGTACCTAGTTGTATCCTAAACGTGGCTTTTGTACTTTTGTCTATTCACAGTATTGGAACGATATTTGCAGCACGTCTGCCTGCATTGCACACTCAAACTTTTTTAAATGCAGCCATTATACTAGCAAACACTCAGTGTACCTAGTGGCATCCTAAACGTGGCTATTGTACTTTTGTCTATTCACAGTATTGGAACGATATTTGCAGCACGTCTGCCTGCATTGCACACTCAAACTTTTTTAAACGCAGCCATTATACTAGCAAACACTCAGTGTACCTAGTTGTATCCTAAACGTGGCTTTTGTACTTTTGTCTATTCACAGTATTGGAACGATATTTGCAGCACGTCTGCCTGCATTGCACACTCAAACTTTTTTAAACGCAGCCATTATACTAGCAAACACTCAGTGTACCTAGTGGTATCCTAAACGTGGCTTTTGTACTTTTGTCTATTCACAGTATTGGAACGATATTTGCAGCACGTCTGCCTGCATTGCACACTCAAACTTTTTTAAACGCAGCCATTATACTAGCAAACACTCAGTGTACCTAGTGGCATCCTAAACGTGGCTATTGTACTTTTGTCTATTCACAGTATTGGAACGATATTTGCAGCACCTCTGCCTGCATTGCACACTCAAACTTTTTTAAACTCAGCCATTATACTAGCAAACACTCACTGTACCTAGTGACATCCTAAACGTGGCTATTGTACTTTTGTCTATTCACAGTATTGGAACGATATTTGCAGCACGTCTGCCTGCATTGCACACTCTAACTTTTTTAAACGCAGCCATTATACTAGCAAACACTCAGTGTACCTAGTGGCATCCTAAACGTGGCTATTGTACTTTTGTCTATTCACAGTATTGGAACGATATTTGCAGCACGTCTGCCTGCATTGCACACTCAAACTTTTTTAAACGCAGCCATTATACTAGCAAACACTCAGTGTACCTAGTGGCATCCTAAACGTGGCTATTGTACTTTTGTCTATTCACAGTATTGGAACGATATTTGCAGCACCTCTGCCTGCATTGCACACTCAAACTTTTTTAAACTCAGCCATTATACTAGCAAACACTCACTGTACCTAGTGACATCCTAAACGTGGCTATTGTACTTTTGTCTATTCACAGTATTGGAACGATATTTGCAGCACGTCTGCCTGCATTGCACACTCTAACTTTTTTAAACGCAGCCATTATACTAGCAAACACTCAGTGTACCTAGTGGCATCCTAAACGTGGCTATTGTACTTTTGTCTATTCACAGTATTGGAACGTTATTTGCAGCACGTCTGCCTGCATTGCACACTCAAACTTTTTTAAACGCAGCCATTATACTAGCAAACACTCAGTGTACCTAGTGGCATCCTAAACGTGGCTATTGTACTTTTGTCTATTCACAGTATTGGAACGATATTTGCAGCACCTCTGCCTGCATTGCACACTCAAACTTTTTTAAACTCAGCCATTATACTAGCAAACACTCACTGTACCTAGTGACATCCTAAACGTGGCTATTGTACTTTTGTCTATTCACAGTATTGGAACGATATTTGCAGCACGTCTGCCTGCATTGCACACTCTAACTTTTTTAAACTCAGCCATTATACTAGCAAACACTCAGTGTACCTAGTTGTATCCTAAACGCGGCTTTTGTACTTTTGTCAATTCACAGTATTGGAACGATATTTGCAGCACGTCTGCCTGCATTGCACACTCAAACTTTTTTAAACTCAGCCATTATACTAGCAAACACTCAGTGTACCTAGTTGTATCCTAAACGTGGCTATTGTACTTTTGTCTATTCACACTACTGCAAATCTATGTGCAGCACCTCTGCATGACAACCTCGTGCTCTGTTTTTAATAAGCTATAATGATAGCACAAAATACTGCCATTTAGTGGCATCATAGAACTGGCTGTTGTATTCCATTAGTGCCCCACTGGTGACAAGCTATTTCTAGCACCTCTACATCACACCCTCATGCACATTTTGCTACGCTAATGTTATAGCAAACTCATGGAATTCATTGCTGCATTTCATAATTCGGAGGGATAGAAAGTCAGGCTTCCTTTAGCTTTTCCTTCTGTTCATAGACAGCATCTCCAAGACAAATTTCCCCTCCACGTCTAAGTGTGGAGAGGCAGCTAGTGCGCATGCGTGTGCCGATGTACCCCAGCTGCAGCATAATTACAGTGTTTCGCGTAGTGAGTATGCTCAGCCTGACTGTGTTATTCCTGACGCTAAGTCTTCTTTTCGGGATACAGCGCATGCTCCCACACTAAGTGTGAAAAGCCTCTTTGCACAGGTGCTTGCATTCCGTGCCGGGTCTAAGTCCTGTTTTGTGCCTAGACACCATGCTAAAGCTGATAGTCTTTTTTCAGAGACTGTATTTCATGCTACTGAGCATGCTCAGGCACTTACTGCATCAGAGACTAGGTCCGGTAATGAACTCTTTGGCCCTGGCCCTGATGTGGGGGTCCCATATAGACCACAGGGCATCAGGTGTCCTCCCAAATGGCTTGCAGAGGCCCACACCTATGACTTGTCACCGCATTATTGATGGTCAGACGATGACTGGTGAGGTGTTTGGGTCATGGCAGCCATGAGGTCATCATTGAAGTTGCGTTTCCAAATAGGACGCTAGTTATGCCACTCATGACGTGTCACTCTACTTTTGTCTCCAGGAGGTGCATTGTGGTTCACCCTGGTTTGGGGCGGACCCAGGTTATAAAAGGGGCTGGAGCCAACAAGGAGGTGCGCAGTCTTCTATTATGCTCCGAAAGAGCACACCTCCATGTGTTGAACCCATTGCGGCTTTAGGCCAGAGGTAGGCAGGGATAGGGTGGTGGATGCAGGCCACCACCACAGTTGGTAACGCAGAACGGTTAAGACCAGCTCCTGTCCTAACAGTCCTGCTTGTGCAGCCCAGTGGCATTAACAGGCCTGCTGCTGCTGATGCGCCTGCTGTCCACAGGTGTGGCCCCTACGCACACGGTCAGCGTACTCAATGGCCCCTGTGTTGTTAACAGGGAGTTCCTGGGCTGGGTGGGCATGTGGACCCTGTGACGCTAACAGGGCTCACAGTCTCCAGATCCGAATGGCGTCTAACTCGGTTCAGGCTACTATTAGTTTCATAGCCACACAGCTCTGTATCCTCCACCAAAACTTCAAGTTGCCAACCTCTCCTTTTCCAACTGGGAGCACGGTGGACACTGACTGCTGATGGGGATATATACCTTTCTCTTTCTTTTCTTATTAATTTTCGTTATATAGCGGTCACAGATTATATACCACTTTATCCAAATCTGCCAGTCCCACTGTAACAGATGTTGTTTCTTCAGCAAATATTACAGTTGCTTAACCACCAAATCCACGGACCAAAACTTTTTTCCCCTTTCCAACACACCTGTTCCCCTTTCCAACAGCATCTGTCCTTTTTCAACTCATTTTGGGATATGACCAAAAGTGCAACTGTGCAGGGACACCGTACTCAACGCCATCTCAGCACAGCAGCCATCCCTCGGTCCCTCCGATGTGGACAAGTAAAAGACCATTTCCTCCTATCCATGACAAAGCGTTGAGATTCACTCTGTGCAGCACTGGTGTTTAGTGGAAAAGTAGATCTAAGATTGCGTACCACCTTCTGCTGATACTCCTGTATACGTGTGTCTATTTCTATGGCAGGAATTAGTTCGCCAAATTTTGTCTTGTACCGGGGATCTAACAGTGTGGCAACCCAGTATTCAGGATTACTTCAAATTCATACAATCCGAGGGTTATGTAGGTAGTGCAGCAAGAAGGCGCTCATGTGTCTTGTGCATCCAGGAGGACCAAGTCCTTGGTGTGTTGGTGGCAGAGAGGTGAGAATCGTGCATCCTTCCTCTGCCCTCTACCCACAACCTCGCACAACCGAAATGTGAGCAAGCTCTCACTCATCTGCTGAGTCTTCCATGCCCATCGCCAGTTCGTCCTCCATTTCTTCATGGGCTCCTGCACTTTCATCAACACTTTTTGCTGATACTATGCGCCCTTGTTAATCCCTCTCCCTCACCATGACTGCCGCATAGGTGCCGCTGACCATCTGGACCTCGTAGATCTTGTTATCCCTTCCGCATATGACTCCTCCTGTATTTCCTCCCCTTCCTCTTGTCCCAACACCTGACTCCGAATAATAATTACAGTGTGCTCCATCATGTAGATGACCAGAATTGTCACGCTGAGAATGACATTGCCAGTGCTAAACATCTTCGTCGACATTTGTGAACTGTGTAGCAGGGTGCATAGGTCCTTGATCTGACACCACTCCAGCAGCATGATCTGCACCACCTCTTGATCAAGTTATCCCAGGCTATATGTCATACCGTATTTCAGCAGGGCTCTGCGGTGCTGCCACACACGCTGCAACATGTGCAGATTCCAATTCCTGCGTGTCGGAACATCGCATTTCCGGCGTTTAACTGCCAGACCCTAAGACTTCCGGAGTGATGAAAGTTGTTGAGCTGCTGTGTGCGCACGATGGAAGTGAGCACATAGCGAGCGTGCACGCTGCACAAGGCCATGTAGGCCGTGATGGTGTTTTAAAAATTGCTGGAGAATCAGATTCAACACGTGAGCCATACAAGGCACGTGTGTCACATTGCCCTGAGGATGGCCCGCAGCCAGGTTTGCATCATTGCCGCACACGGCTGTTAAGTCACCAACGGAGTCCGCTCCGTCAATTTGTACTCCAGTCGCCAGGTGACAACGTGTTCCTTTCATGCATAGTGCTGATGATGGGAGAGGAGTCGATGCCAGCGGCGCAGGTGGACGCAGGTTATGCTCACCCACTGGGCTGCATTACCTTGACAGATGCAGAATCTCTGGCTGAATGTAGCTGGTGGGTATCTCACAGATGAAATACCATCATTCAGCTACAACCAATGTGAAGACACCACACCCTTTTTTATGCCCATCCTGTCTGCAGACCACTGCCAGACATAGCTATGAACCTCTGGTTAATTTTACCCCCAGTTCAGTTTTATGATTTTGTGTGCTTGTTACCTGACTACTTTTCCTGCTTGCTGTTTATGTACCTTGTTGGCCGATCCGCATTTCACCTCTGCTTGTTTTCTGATTAAGTCCTGGCCGTCCCATTCTGTTCCTGTTCCTCAATTAATGTTTTGACCCTGCCTGACTACTATTCTCTGGAATAGCGGTGTGACTCACATTTCCCATACATTTCAAAGTAAAACTTTGACCGCCTGATGGCATTGAGCTCTGCTGCCAGCATAGTAAGGAGGTGTGTGGTAGTCCTTGTGCGCAGTTGCTTGGAAGGGTGGCCTGACCACACAGGGTTTGCGCCAAGGTGGAGGACCCACACGAGGTTGAAGAGGCAGAAGCAGTGTATTAACTTCTACATACAGAACAAGGATTGAAACAACTCGTGGGGACGGCAAGACTTGTACAGCAGACCCTTCTCCATCTCTCACCATAGTTTGCCAGTGCCCAGTCAGCGACATGTAACGTCCCTATCCATGCTTACTGGTCCAAGTATCGGTGGTGAAATGCACCTGTTCACACACAGAGTTTCTCAAGGAAGCGGTGATGTTGTGTGCGACATGCTGGTGTAGCGCAGGCACACCTTTCTTAGAGAAGTAGTGGCGACTGGGCATCTGGTACTGGGGCACAGTGACAGACATAAGGTCTCTAAAATCCTGTGTGTCCACCATGCGGAAAGGCAGCATTTCCGTAGCCAAGAGCTTACAGAGGGATAAAGTCAACCTCTTAGCTTTGTCATGGGTCGCAGGAAATGGCCTTTTATTTGTCCACATCTGAGGGACAGAGATCTGGCTGCTGTCTGTAGACGGTGTTGAGTAGGGTGTCCCTGGAAAAATGCAGGTTTGTGAGGAAAGTGCAGGCGGAGACATGATGTTGCCTTCATCTTGCCTTCAGATCTGTTCATCTTGTATCATTTTTAAAAAACACAGCAAGCAAGGGTTACTCCAAGCGGAGCCTCCCTTTTTTCCAAAAATTGTGCCCCACACACACCCACCCATTCAGTGGCAGCACTTGTGCCCTAGTTGCAAACAGGATGTTTTGATTTGCATCAAGCACATTCCAAATCCACAAGCATTTACTCTCCCCAGGATGACACAGGGGTAGTAAATTCCTTGTGGATCCATGACTTGTTCATTTTGATGAACGTCAGTCTGTCCACATTGTCACTGGACAGACGCGTGCGCTTATCTGTCAGCACACACCCAGCAGCACTGAAGACACGTTCAGAGACAACGCTGGCAGCTGGACACGACAAAATCTTCAAGGCGTAACTGGAGAGCTCTAGACATTTTTCTAGATTTGAAGCCCAAAAGGAGCAAGGCTCCATTTGAAAAGTCATTGCATCGATGTTCATTTGGAGATACTCCTGTATCATCCTCTCCATCCGTTGACTATGTGTCAGACTTGTTGTCTCTGGTGGCCTTGCAAAGGAGGGTCTAAAAAAATTATTAAAAGATTCCATAAAATTGATGTTACCAGCACCAGATCCGGTCCTACTGGTACGGGTAGACTGTTGAAGATGACGAGGCCGTCCCATGTTTGTCAAGTTACAACTGGAAGAATCACTCCCTTCACCTGCACGGTTGTTTGGTGGAAAAGCCGAGCTAAGATCGAGTAACAGCTTCTGCTGATACTCCTGCATACGTGCGTCCCTTTCTATGGGTGGAATTATGTCACAAAATTTGGACTTGTACCGGGGATCTAATAGTGTGGCAAGCTAGTAGTCATCATCACTTCTAATTTTGACAATACGAGGGTCATGTTGGAGGTAGTGCAACAAGAAGGCACTCATGTGTCTTGCGCAGCCATGCGGACCAAGTCCACGCTGTGTTTGTGGCATAGAGGTGCTAACCGTTCTTTCTTCCTCTGACATCTCCCCCCAACCTCTTTCAACTGAAATTTGACCAAGCTCCCCCTCATCTGCTGAGTCTTCCATGTCCATGGACAGTTCATCCTCCATATCTTCATGTCCTCCTGCACCTTCCTCAACATCTCGCCTGCTACCATGCGCCCTTGTTGATCCCTGTCCCCCATGGTCCCATGCCTGCCGCGTTGGTGATGATGAACGTCTGGACCTTGGTGATGTTGTTGTGTCTTGCGCATATGAATCCTCCTGTAGTTCCTCCCCTTCCTTTTGTCCCACCCCCTGACTCCGAATAGTGTTTAGCGTGTGCTCCAGCATGTAAATGACTGGAATCGTCATGATGATAATGGCATTGTCAGCGCTAAACATATTCGTCGCCATGTCGAAACTGTGCAGAAGGGTGCATAGGTCCTTGATCTGAGATCACTCGATCAGGGTGATCTGCCCCACCTCTGCATCTCGTTGGCCCAGGCTATACGTCATGACGTATTGCACCATGGCTCTGCGGTGCTGCCACAGTCGCTGTAACATGTGGAGAGTTGAATTCCAGCGTGTCGCCACATCGCATTTCAGGCGATGAACCGGCAGGCCGAAAGACTTCTGGAGCGATGCAAGTCGCTCAGCTGCGGCGCTTGAACGGCGGAAGTGAGCAGACAGTTTTCGTGCCCTGTTCAGAAGGCCATCTAGGCCGGGATAGTGTGTTAAAAATTGCTGGACGACAAGGTTCAACACGTGAGCCATACAAGGTACGTGTGTCACCTTGCCCAGGCGAAGGGCCGCACCCAGGTTTGCAGCATTGTCGCACACGGCCTTACCAGGCTGCAGGTTGAGTGGAGACAACCATTTATTAAACTCGGACCGCAGAGCTGACCACAACTCCTCAGCTGTGTGACTCTTATTCCCAAGACATGTCAAGCTAAAGACCGCCTGATGCCGTTGCGCTCTGCTGCCAGCATAGTAATGAGGGTTGCGTGATTCCTTCTGCGCAGTGAGAACGCTGGTGGCCTGACCAGGCAGGCTTGGGGCGGAGGTGGAGGACCCAGATGAGGTGGAGGATGCAGAAGCAGTGGCGGAACTTGGACAGACAGAGGATTGACACACAAGTCGTGGGGACGGCAAGACTTGTGCAGCAGACCCTTCACCATCTATCACCATAGTTACCCAGTGGCCAGTCAGCGACATGTAACGTCCCTGTCCATGCTTACTGGTCCAAGTATCGGTGGTGAAATGCACCCGTTCACACACAGAGTTTCTCAAGGAAGCGGTGATGTTGTGTGTGACATGCTGGTGTAGCGCGGGCACACCTTTCTTAGAGAAGTAGTGGCGACTAGGCATCTGGTACTGGGGCACAGCGACAGACATAAGGTCTCTAAAATCCTGTGTGTCCACTAGACGGAAAGGCAGCATTTCGGTAGCCAACAGCTTACAGAGGGATAGAGTCAACCTCTTAGCTTTGTCATGGGTCGCAGGAAGTGGCCTTTTATTTGACCACATCTGAGGGACAGAGATCTGGCTGCTGTGTGTAGACGGTGTTGAGTAGGGTGTCCCTGGAAAAATGCAGGTTTGTGAGGAAAGTGCAGGCGGAGACATGATGTTGCCTTCATCCAACGTTGGTGCTATCGATGTTTGAGAGAGCTGTACACAATCACTTGTTTCCCCTTCCAAACCAACTGACGACCTACCAAGCAAACTGCCTGTTGCGGTTACAGTGGTGGAAGTTGTGGGTGGAAAAACAGGTGTGACAGCTGTCCCCACAGTCCTAGAAGATGACGAGCGCGCGGATGCACTGGAAGGGGCAGGCGGTGGATGGTTGGCTCCGCTAGGCCGCATTGCAGCACGGTGAGCTTCCCACCAGGCCATATGATATTTATTCATGTGACGATTCATGGAAGAAGTTGTCAAACTGCTGAGTTTTTGACCTCTACTAAGATAACCATGCCAAATGTTACAGATCACATAATTAGGGCGATCTTTTTTTATGTCAAAAAAGGACCAGGCTAGGCAAGGCTTAGAGGCCATGCGACCTGTTGATCCACCCCGAATAATGCTCAGAGGCAGAGTGGTGGCTGAGGATGCAGTTGTAGACGTGCTACCAGTGCTCCGACTGTGTCCAGGAAGGCGCAAGGTTACTTCGACGTCGGTTGCATCCTCCTCCACCGCCTCTGTTGACCTCCTCGAGTGTCTGACTGTGGGTTGACAGTAGGTGGGATCTAGGACTTCATCATCAATTGTTGTGTTTGCACTCCCCTCCCCCTCAGACCGAGCCTCTTCTTGCCCTGACCGAATATTTAAGTTGTCATCCCAATCGGGTATCTGCGTCTCATCTTCATCAGTATGTTCCTCATTGTCTATAACCACAGTTGTTGGAAAGGCAGCATTTTGGTAGCCAACAGTTTGCAGATGATGAAAGTCAACCTCCAAGCCATGTCATGCCCTTCTAAAAGCATGTAAAACACAGCGAGGGGACTCCAACCACAGTCTCCCTCGTTTCCACTAACTGGGCCACACACACCCCACTTGACTGGCATCGGTTGAGCCCCCTTTTGAAAAAGAAAAAGATGCTTTGCATGAAGCACTCTCAAAAATACGCTTGCCTTTCCCGTCCCCTGGCTGACCCAGGGGAAGAAAAGTCCTCTGAGAGCCATGATTTGTTCATTTTCGGTCTTTTAGAAACACAGCGAGGGGACTCCAACCACAGTCTCCTTCGTTGCCACTAACTGGGCCACACACACCCCACTTGACTGGCATCGGTTGAGCCCCCTTTTGAAAAAGAAAAAGATGCTTTGCATGAAGCACTCTCAAAAATACGCGTGCCTTTCCCGTCCCCTGGCTGACCCAGGGGAAGAAAAGTCCTCTGAGAGCCATGACTTGTTCATCTTGGTTCTTTTAGAGACACAGCGAGGGGACTCCAACCACAGTCTCCCTCGTTTCCACTAAATGGGCCACACACACCCCTCTTGAATGACATCAGTTGATGCCCCTTTTGAAAAAGAAAAAGATGCTTTGCATGAAGCACTCTCAAAAATACGCGTGCCTTTCCCGTCCCCTGGCTGACCCAGGGGAAGAAAAGTCCTCTGAGAGCCATGACTTGTTCATCTTGGTTCTTTTAGAGACACAGCGAGGGGACTCCAACCACAGTCTCCCTCGTTTCCACTAAATGGGCCACACACACCCCTCTTGAATGACATCAGTTGATGCCCCTTTTGAAAAAGAAAAAGATGCTTTGCATGAAGCACTCTCAAAAATACGCGTGCCTTTCCCGTCCCCTGGCTGACCCAGGGGAAGAAAAGTCCTCTGAGAGCCATGACTTGTTCATCTTGGTTCTTTTAGAGACACAGCGAGGGGACTCCAACCACAGTCTCCCTCGTTTCCACTAAATGGGCCACACACACCCCTCTTGACTGACATCAGTTGATGCCCCTTTTCAAAATGAAAAAGATGCTTTGCATGAAGCACTCTCAAAAATACGCGTGCCTTTCCCTTCCCCTGGCTGACCCAGGGGAAGAAAAGTCCTCTGAGAGCCATGACTTGTTCATCTTGGTTCTTTTAGAGACACAGCGAGGGGACTCCAACCACAGTCTCCCTCGTTTCCACTAAATGGGCCACACACACCCCACTTGACTGGCATCGGTTGAGCCCCCTTTTGAAAAAGAAAAAGATGCTTTGAATGAAGCACTCTCAAAAATACGCGTGCCTTTCCCGTCCCCTGGCTGACCCAGGGGAAGAAAAGTCCTCTGAGAGCCATGACTTGTTCATCTTGGTTCTTTTAGAGACACAGCGAGGGGACTCCAACCACAGTCTCCCTCGTTTCCACTAACTGGGCCACACACACCCCACTTGACTGGCATCGGTTGAGCCCCCTTTTGAAAAAGAAAAAGATGCTTTGCATGAAGCACTCTCAAAAATACGCGTGCCTTTCCCGTCCCCTGGCTGACCCAGGGGAAGAAAAGTCCTCTGAGAGCCATGACTTGTTCATCTTGGTTCTTTTAGAGACACAGCGAGGGGACTCCAACCACAGTCTCCCTCGTTTCCACTAAATGGGCCACACACACCCCTCTTGAATGACATCAGTTGATGCCCCTTTTGAAAAAGAAAAAGATGCTTTGCATGAAGCACTCTCAAAAATACGCGTGCCTTTCCCGTCCCCTGGCTGACCCAGGGGAAGAAAAGTCCTCTGAGAGCCATGACTTGTTCATCTTGGTTCTTTTAGAGACACAGCGAGGGGACTCCAACCACAGTCTCCCTCGTTTCCACTAAATGGGCCACACACACCCCTCTTGAATGACATCAGTTGATGCCCCTTTTGAAAAAGAAAAAGATGCTTTGCATGAAGCACTCTCAAAAATACGCGTGCCTTTCCCGTCCCCTGGCTGACCCAGGGGAAGAAAAGTCCTCTGAGAGCCATGACTTGTTCATCTTGGTTCTTTTAGAGACACAGCGAGGGGACTCCAACCACAGTCTCCCTCGTTTCCACTAATTGGGCCACACACACCCCACTTGACTGGCATCAGTTGACCCCCATTTTCAAGATGAAAAAGATGCTTTGCATGAAGCACTCTCAAAAATACGCGTGCCTTTCCCGTCCCCTGGCTGACCCAGGGGAAGAAAAGTCCTCTGAGAGCCATGACTTGTTCATCTTGGTTCTTTTAGAGACACAGCGAGGGGACTCCAACCACAGTCTCCCTCGTTTCCACTAAATGGGCCACACACACCCCACTTGACTGGCATCGGTTGAGCCCCCTTTTGAAAAAGAAAAAGATGCTTTGCATGAAGCACTCTCAAAAATACGCGTGCCTTTCCCGTCCCCTGGCTGACCCAGGGGAAGAAAAGTCCTCTGAGAGCCATGACTTGTTCATCTTGGTTCTTTTAGAGACACAGCGAGGGGACTCCAACCACAGTCTCCCTCGTTTCCACTAACTGGGCCACACACACCCCACTTGACTGGCATCGGTTGAGCCCCCTTTTGAAAAAGAAAAAGATGCTTTGCATGAAGCACTCTCAAAAATACGCGTGCCTTTCCCGTCCCCTGGCTGACCCAGGGGAAGAAAAGTCCTCTGAGAGCCATGTCCATATTGTCAGTGGACAGACACGTGTGCTTATCTGCCAGCAGACCCCCAGCAGCACTGAAGACAGGTTCCGAGAGAACGCTGGCTGCAGGACACGACAAGATCCCCAAGACGTACGTGGCGAGCTCAGGCAATTTATCAAGATTGGAAGCCTAAAATGAGCAGGGCTCAAGTTGCACAATAATGGAATCGATGTTTCCTTGCATATACTCATATATCTGTGTGTCCTCCTCTTTTTCCTTGTCCAGCCCGTTTGTTTTCACATGAGTATATGTCCTTGTCACTTTCCCATGTGTTGTGAGTTGTTTGTCACCTTTTGGACACCTTTGAGGGTGTTTTCTAGGTGTTTTTCTGTGTTTGTGATTGCCTGCCATTGTTTCCTATGCAGTTCGAGTTCGGTTCGTCGAACGTTCGACGAGCCGAACTCGAACGGGAGCTCCGTTCGGCGAACCGACCTCGAGCCGAACCGGGACCGGTTCGCTCATCTCTACTCCTCATATACAAAAGAAAACTTGGTTATAAAAAAGTATATAGTGGTTATGAAACATATATATATATATATATATACAGTGTATTGTACTCTCACAGTAGATAAGCATATAGAAAAATATTTTGTATTCTCACAGCTATCTCATACATAAATTTGACTTTAACTATTTAGCATATGATTGGTTATGCAGATTCTTGCCATGTCACTGCATTTTTCTGTTTTGCTCCTAAAAATCTAATTTATTAATTTGTTAGGGTTTTGTAAATCCACCTTTTCGCTTCAACACTGCTTGAATCATTCTCTGCATGTTCTTCATTAAATTCAAGCATGTCTCAACCAGAATCTGAATCCAGGTCGTCCCAATGTTTGTGCATACTGGTTTACTCTTTTGGGTATGTACAGTGGTACCTCGCTTAACGAGTAACCCACTTAACGAGAATCTCGCTTAACAAGCAAAGCTTTATGTAAATTTGTAACCCGCTTAACGAGAAAGCTTTGCTGGACGAGCAAAATACTCACCGCACACACTTCCGGTTCCGTACATCCACCGCACTCTGACCCGCACTTGCAGTCCACACAAACACACACATGTACGCACAAACACACACGCATGCACACACATACAGTATTATGCTCACCTTACCTTCCGTTCCACCGCCGGCCTCATGGTTCTTGTAGTTCCCGGGTACATTGCGGCGAACTACAAGTACCATGAGGCCGGCGGTGGAACGGAAGGTAAGATGAGCATATAATATGTGTACCTTCTATTTCATCGCCGGTCTCCTGGGTCCTGTAGTGCGTCGCTCCGCTCCACTCCACTCCAGGCATCGGCATCCATAGCGACGAAGCAGGAACTTCCTGGTTCCTGTCACCGCTACTCAAAGGCAGCGCGCTGGCCAATCAGAGGTAAGCGGCTCTGCCTTTGACGTCAGCGCTCTAGCAGGAAGTTCCGCCCTCGTCGTTATGGTTACCCGATACACGGCCCGCACCGGAGAACAGCAAGTCCCAGGAGACCGGCGATGGAATGGAAGGTAAGGTGAGCATATAATATGTGTGTGTGCATGTGTGCTTGTGTGTTTGTGTGTGTTTGTGTGAGTTTGTGAGCGTTTGTGCATGTGTGGAATGATAGAATAGGGAACCAGGATGGAACATTTAACCCATTGTGGAACGAATCGTCTGCATTGCAATGATTTCCTATGGGAAATCTTGCTTTGCTGAACGAGTAACATGATTAACAAGCATAGTCCCAGAACAGATTGTTCTCGTTAAGCAAGGTTCCACTGTATATAGCTTTTTCTTCATCTCTACCCACAAATGTTCAATTGGGTTGAAGACTGGGGACTATGGGGGCCAATCCAGCACCTGTAGTGGAGGGGAGGAGCCTGAGTCATTCTGCTGCTGGAGCTGCTGGGTGGAGATTGTGGGTGACTTAGCTCCAGGACTTCCACACCCGTCTCTTCTTCCCCAGGCCCCCACCCCTCGGTTACCATCTGCGGGGGGGGTGAGGAAGCAAGACCGGAGGAACCATTACGGAGCTCCCAGAGGACTAGGAAGCAAGTGGCCCGGCAGGATTCCAGCCTGGACCCCAGCCCCAGGAGGACCAGGGACCGTAGCCCCAGGGAGACCCAGGATCACAGTCCGAGGAGGACCCAGAACCCCAACCTGGAGAAACCCAGATGTGGGGCCACCACAAGCAGCGGTCGAGGAAAGGGGGCCATGCCGGGCCCTGCAACAAAGGTACCAGGGGAGGAGTGTTGGGGGGCCCTGGACCCCAATGAGGACACCGAAGCATACGCCGAGAGGATAGGGTGTATGTTCCAGACGTTTGAGGAAATGGGGGCGGCAAATGTGTGATTTGCGGGAACGGTTGAAGAATGCCAAGTTCTCCAGGGACCACTGCGCTAAGCGGTACAAGGAGTAACACGGTGCGACGGTCAGGGCCCTCCAGGCCGAACTAGAGGTGGTTAAATGGAGAGAAGGTATGCACACCAGTGACTGTGAGGGGAATATATGGAAAGCATCAACTGCTGTGTGAATACTGTCATGAAAAATCCAATAGCTATATGTAGAATTGAAAATATGAAAAATGGAATCTGCATTACTGCTATGAACATATGAATCAAGAGAAATTTAGCTATTGAATTGATCAATGCAACAGAGCCCCAACACTACGCCAAAGTATTTCTCTACGTTGGGGTCCCTAGCTTGTGTGTGTCCTCTCATGCAGTTAAAAAACTTACCGTGTATGGGAAGCTGTATAATACTTTGGCGTAGTGTTGGGGCTCTGTTGCATTGATCAATTCAATAGCTAAATTTCTCTTTATTCATATGTTCATAGCAGTAATGCAGATTCCATTTTTCATATTTTCAATTCTACATATAGCTATTGGATTTTTCATGACCGTATTCACACAGCAGTTTCTGCTTTCCATATATTCCCCTCACATAGTCACTGGTGTGCATACCTTCTCTCCATTTAATGTAGGGGTTTTTTTTAGGTTTTTTTTCACCCAGTTCAGACTCAGAATGGAGTTCCAGACGTTATTTCCTGATTTGAACTAGAGGTGGTTGTCGCTCTCCATGAAGGGATCCTTAGGAGTTCGGGTCCCTTCATGGAGAAGCTGCAGAGCGATGACCGCTTCGCAGCCATGAGGGCTGTGAAATCAGGGGCCAAAGGTGCAGTAACAGTTCCTTTGGGGGTCTTCGGCTGGGGGGTGTCTGTTTTGGCTTCTCGGCCAGGGGTGGCCCCACTCCTTATGTCAGTGCAGCGGCTGGGGAGTTCAGGACGGGAGGGTGTACTGACCGTGGCATCGCCAGATATTGCAGTGTGACGCCCGGACACTGCAGGTAGTCACACGTAGGCCCCCGCATAACACCTTCCGTCACCTAGGTTACACACAGCCAACCAGAAAACCCTAGTCACCTCCCCCAGGGAAAGACAGGCACACCAGAGGGCGGGACCAAACGGAAGGAAACGCCCACCTAGGGGTCTGGAGAGCCCGGGGCAGGAAAGGAGTTGAGAGTCGAGAGTGGAGTAGAGTGGAGTGAAGTCCAGGCCTCTGCTATAGGCCTGAGGCTGAACTGACAGGTGTCAGGGTCGGAGCCCGGACACATTGGCTAGGTGGCAGACGTTGGGCAGATGGGATGGGAAGCTGAGACCCAGGCTATATATGCGTATGATGTGGCAGGTGTGAGTGCACCCAGTTCAGACTCAGAATGGAGTTCCAGACGTTATTTCTTGATTGATTTGTAGTCTTTCGTTTGTGAACCCGGCCATACCCACACCTGCCACATCATACGCATATATAGCCTGGGTCTCAGCTTCCCATACACGGTAAGTTTTTTTAACTGCATGAGAGGACACACACAAGCTAGGGACCCCAACGTAGAGAAATACTTTGGCGTAGTGTTGGTGCTCTATTGCATTGATCAATTCAGTAGCTAAATTTCTCTTGATTCATATATTCATGGCAGTAATGCAGATTCCATTTTTCATATTTTCATTCCTACATATAGCTATTGGATTTTTCATGTCAGTATTCACACAGCAGTTTCTGCTTTCCATGTATTCCCCTCACATAGTCACTGGTGTGCATACTTTCTCTCCATATAGTATAGTTTTTTCACGTTTTTGCACCCAGTTCAGACTCAGAATGGATTTCCAGACGTTATTTCTTGATTGTCTATATATTGAAACAGAATATTATGCATGTATTAATGGTCCTGACTCATTTTGAGCAACACCAGAGACACACATACAGTAAAGTTTGGTTATTTTTGGATTGATAGTGTACTCATTTTTTTTAGCTGATTACATGGAAATATTACATGTCATGCATTAAATGCACTTCACACCGACATTTCAGGTTGTAAAACCAACTCGCCTAGATGTACACATAGTTACAGACCTATATAGTTTTTTTGTGAAAGCTGCATCCATATACACAATGGTAGGCCAATATAGTTGTTTAATGGTTTGTTTGAAAGTATGCATAGACTACATTTTTTTTTTAATGGAGTGTTTTTTGGACATATGTAAACATATGGCAATGCATGTTGGTGCAGACATTATAATGTATCCTTATTTTTTTGCTTTATTCCTTTTTGTAAACATACATAAAACATGATTTTGAAATGTATCTCTGTTTATAACAAACAGGGGTATGTTGGGTTGCTCATGTGTTTATAATTACAAATTATGCCTGACGTGATTTTGTGGTTATCATTTTTTTTTTTTTAATTTTTCATAATTTGCTGAAATTTTATTGAGGTGTTTTCATTTTTTTTAAATTAATAATAAATCCTAATTATCCTTTTGATGTTTTCTTACAGTGGATTTGGTGAAACGGCGTTGGCGGTCAGCAAGAGACCAATTGCGCGAAGAGTTTAACCCTGTTGCCACCTCTGCTGCTGCAAAGAAGAAAAAATATATTCACTACGATAGACTCAGCTACCTAATGCCAATTATGGAGGTTCCAAAGTAAGTTTGAATGAAGTAATTTTCTGGTTGTTGTAATTATTATTGTATCATTCATTAATTTTGTCATCTCATCAAACAGTACCGAAGATAATCTTGAGGAAAGTGAAGAGGCGCAGTCCGCAGTGTTGTCAGCAACAGCTACATCAGCATCTGAGATGGAGCCTACCTCCTATCAACAACCCCGAACACCATCCAGCCAGAAGCAGAAGAAGTGTCATCAGATTTGGGTTTGGGAACAAGTCAATCCACTACCCAAATCACAGGCCAGTCTACAGGGCTACAAAGTGGCCCATCACCAGTTATTGGCGAGAGTAGTCCACAAACACATGCAGGCACATAGCCAAGAACAACAACACATAACCTTCAGACACTAGCTCAAACGTTCCGTGGTCGCAGACATAGGCGTCATGAGGATTTACAGTTAGGTCCAGAAATATTTGGACAGTGAGACAATTTTCGCGAGTTGGACTCTGCATGCCACCACATTGGATTTGAAATGAAACCTCTACAACAGAATTCAAGTGCAGATTGTAACGTTTAATTTGAAGGTTTGAACAAAAATATCTGATAGAAATTGTAGGAATTGTACACATTTCTTTACAAACACTCCACATTTTAGGAGGTCAAAAGTAATTGGACAAATAAACCAAACCCAAAAAAAAAATGTTTATTTTCAATATTTTGTTGCGAATCCTTTGGAGGCAATCACTGCCTTAAGTCTGGAACCCATGGACATCACCAAACGCTGGGTTTCCTCCTTCTTAATGCTTTGCCAGGCCTTTACAGCCGCAGCCTTCAGGTCTTGCTTGTTTGTGGGTCTTTCCGTCTTAAGTCTGGATTTGAGCAAGTGAAATGCATGCTCAATTGGGTTAAGATCTGGTGATTGACTTGGCCATTACAGAATGTTCCACTTTTTTGCACTCATGAACTCCTGGGTAGCTTTGGCTGTATGCTTGGGGTCATTGTCCATCTGTACTATGAAGCGCCGTCCGATCAACTTTGTGGCATTTGGCTGAATCTGGGCTGAAAGTATATCCCGGTACACTTCAGAATTCATCCGGCTACTCTTGTCTGCTGTTATGTCATCAATAAACACAAGTGACCCAGTGCCATTGAAAGCCATGCATGCCCATGCCATCACGTTGCCTCCACCATGTTTTACAGAGGATGTGGTGTGCCTTGGATCATGTGCCGTTCCCTTTCTTCTCCAAACTTTTTTCTTCCCATCATTCTGGTACAGGTTGATCTTGGTCTCATCTGTCCATAGAATACTTTTCCAGAACTGAGCTGGCTTCATGAGGTGTTTTTCAGCAAATTTAACTCTGGCCTGTCTATTTTTGGAATTGATGAATGGTTTGCATCTAGATGTGAACCCTTTGTATTTACTTTCATGGAGTCTTCTCTTTACTGTTGACTTAGAGACAGATACACCTACTTCACTGAGAGTGTTCTGGACTTCAGTTGATGTTGTGAATGGGTTCTTCTTCACCAAAGAAAGTATGCGGCGATCATCCACCACTGTTGTCATCCGTGGACGCCCAGGCCTTTTTGAGTTCCCAAGCTCACCAGTCAATTCCTTTTTTCTCAGAATGTACCCGACTTTTGATTTTGCTACTCCAAGCATGTCTGCTATCTCTCTGATGTATTTTTTCTTTTTTTTCAGCCTCAGGATGTTCTGCTTCACCTCAATTGAGAGTTCCTTAGACCGCATGTTGTCTGGTCACAGCAACAGCTTCCAAATGCAAAACCACATACCTGTAATCAACCCCAGACCTTTTAACTACTTAATTGATTACAGGTTAACGAGGGAGACGCCTTCAGAGTTAATTGCAGCCCTTAGAGTCCCTTGTCCAATTACTTTTGGTCCCTTGAAAAAGAGGAGGCTATGCATTACAGAGCTATGATTCCTAAACCCTTTCTCTGATTTGGATGTGAAAACTCTCATATTGCAGCTGGGAGTGTGCACTTTCAGCCCATATTATATATATAATTGTATTTCTGAACATGTTTTTGTAAACAGCTAAAATAACAAAACTTGTGTCACTGTCCAAATATTTCTGGACCTAACTGTACATTCTCTGCCAGAGATCATTGATACGAGAATAATGCACATGATGAATTCACTAATGCCATAGAGTGATGGAGAGACATATTGTCGCTCCCTCTCTCTTGCATTGGTTGCACCTGATAGGCAGGACAGGTTGAGGGCGTCTGTAATCACACTGATTTCTGCATGCCAACATGATCCTGAGCCAATATATGTTTTTGAAGTGATAGAGCAATGGAGAGCTAATCCACGTGGCCCACACACAAACACTACACAACACACTGTGGAAACCCAAACTGATGAACAGACATCTTATTCTCAACAAAATACTGTAGGGCAACAAACACATATACCATGGCCACCTTCTTCTTTGCTAACTGAACCACAAAATAGGCCTACAAGTCTACCTCTACAATCAGGTACACTAGTTACACAAATACCATCACAACAGCTATCTTTTTACCATCAAGGGCCACAACAGACATCTTTGCAAAGCTCAATGACCTATCAAAGTAATCTAAGTAATGTTCATAGACTCCTACAAATGGTACATCAACCAGCATCCTACCATATGCAACATAATCAACAGCAGCAGTACTTTCAAAGTCAGCCTTACCCAACCAACTTCACATACACACATCCTCAGCCTGTACCGTCGCAACAATATCTACCACCTACACTAGGTCAGCAATCTGTTCCAACAACGACAGCAATGTTTGCGCCAAGCACAACCACAGTCACAGGTGGAAACACTATTCAGTCACTTACTACAACATCTAGTGTTGTGCAGCCAACATATTCAGTAGGTGACAATGCCATGGAGACTACAGAGGAAAGCATCACTAGCCTAGAGGATTTAGTTGACACTTAATATAAAAATTTAACAACAACATTTATCAATGTTTACAATGGTCAACATTTTTTGTAAACATTCATAAATGTTAGAGTACAAAATCAATATGTAAGGTTTTGTATTTCTTAACAATGGGTCGGATTTTACTTGTACGTTCCTCTATCACTTCTAAAACATGACCTGCATTGCAAGATGTTGGCTTGCTCTTGACATGAGTTATGACCATCCAAAAAAAACCCTGTGTTCTGTAAAATTATGTACGCACATAACCAACTACATTTACATTCATACACCTTTATCTTTAAAAAAAAAAAGTCTCAGGCAATCTTCAGTATCTGCTTATGTTCTGGTCCCTTACTTGTATTCCCATAGTGTCAAACAAATTATGTTTACGTGACAATATGGCATAATACAGTATGGTGTGTTTTCTGGGATAATATCTCAGAAAAAAATATTAATATATGTTAAAAATACAGGGTGTTTTGCAAAAGAAAACCTGCTTACATAGTTAACTGGAACATAAAATTAGATTTGTTTCATTACAACTGTGGAACAACAAGTTTATTACTGTAAAAATCTTGTAGTAACAATCCACAAATACATATATAGTTATTCAACACAAACAAAATAACAATCCCAAACTATTGTGGTTAACATATCTAAGCCATATTACAAATTAAAATATAGATCTGGAGATGGAGGATTCCACGGGGACCCCGGATGTATTCAAAACAGTGGAGGGTATGGATTATAAGCGTCTGGCTGATGAAGTCGCCAATCGTTTGCTACCTGACATCTCCGCTACAATTAAAGCATCAATAGCAAAAGCTCTCAGTGCCATACAGAACCAACTTGATGAGACGGTGGAACAGGTTGCGGCTATGGAAACCAAAATGTCGACGTTAGAGGAGGACTTCAGCTCTGACCACACTACAGTCATGCGTCTGGCCAAGGAGAATCTGATCCTGAGGGACCGTGTGGACGATCTGGAGAACCGCTCCAGAAGAAGCAATTTGCGCATTGTCGGCCTGCCTGAAACATACCCGGTTGGTGAGCTACGTACATTGTGTGAATCCACTATTCCTACAACCCTGGGAGTAGCAGGAAGGAGAAAAGTGGAAAGGGTGCACCGCATTGGTCCGCCAAGGAGAGGTGATGAGAGTGAAAATAACAGACGCCCAAGACAAGTCATAATGAAATACTTGGACTTCTCCGATAAACAGGAAATATTACAGGCATACAAGAAATTGAAACATCCCTTGGAGGTGAAAGGCTCGCGCATCTTGCTCTTCGAGGATTTTTCTGCGGAGGTCACACGGCAGCGGAGGGCATTCTCATACATATGCTCTGCCTTATTTAAGAGAAATATACGCTTCCAGTTAAAGTACCCGGCAACGTTGATTATCAGACATCAGGATGGATCCTACAATTCTTTCTCAAGTCCAAAGGAGGCAGAGGCCTTTATTGAGCGGATCAACAGTCCTCGTGACCTCAGGAATTCTCCAGGACAAGGGCGCAACGACTCACCGAACCAGAGAGTGACCAAAGGGAGCTCTGTGAAGCTCGCTACAGCTTCCCCGAAGGACCGGAGACAACAAAACAAGGAACTTAAGGGAACCTGAGACAAATAGACAAATGTCGGATGTATGAAGTTCAAGGTGGGACACCTGTTTTTGATTTAGGCTGGAGAAGCCGCAGTGGAAAAAGTTCAAGAAATCTGAGGCGGAGGAAAGGAAAGAGAACCTTTTTTTTTTTTTTTTTTTTTTCCTTCTCTCTTTCTTTGTAGGTGGGACACTCCTTTATATTGGTTAAATGCTATACAAGTATAAGGTTGACTGAGCTTGGAAGATGATCAGAAAAAAGTGAAGTCTGAGTATTATGGTATAGTTGGGGGGGGGAGGGGAGGGAGATGTTTGAAATGTTTGGGGATTTTGGATTCAAGTGAAGTAGCAAAGATTTTACACAGAGTTATTATTATTACTACTACTCTCGTTATTGCAAGTGAGCACTATGTTCAATTGTCTAATTGGTTGAATTTTTTTTTGGCAAAGGAGGGCAGCAAAAACATGGTAAACGAAAGGCAGGATTTCCATTTATTACATGCACTTTATGAGAATAGTCACCTGGAATGTTAAGGGGTTACGTTCCCCCCAAAAAAGAATTAAGATATTACGCCACCTTAATCGCCTCAAACCGGACATTGCGCTCCTTCAGGAAACTCATCTGGAAGGTTCAGACATGCAGAGGACGGGGAAATTGTGGGTTGGAGGAGTTTATGGGTCATCTTCAGTTAAAAGGAAAGCAGGGGTTATTACATTAGTAAGTAGGAGATTACAACATCAAGTCCTGGAAACATATGCGGACACGGAAGGTAGGGTTCAGATGGTCTCAGTGGAGATACCTGGAGGAATTTATAAAATCTTTAATATTTATGCCCCGAACGAAAACAACAAATCATTCTTTCAACGACTTGAGGCCAAAATTTTAGAACATGCCCATTTTAATCTAATAATTGGGGGGGATTTCAACTCGGTGGTATCTGTGCTAGAGGACAGGAAAAATGCTAAAGGCCCCCCAAATGTACCGCGCGGCCATGATAAAGTTATGCGTCCTCTGTTAAATGCCACGGCCTTATGGGATGCGTGGAGACTACTGCACCCTCAGGATAGGGAATTTACGCACTATTCACATGCTAATAGCTCCTGGTCTCGCATTGACTACTTCCTTATTTCAGGGAACCTGGTACGTGCGCTCCACTCAGCTACTATCCAGGATTTGGTGATTTCTGACCATGCCCCGGTGGTGCTAGACCTAGCAAACATTTATCCCAGAGGAACGGACTATCTGTGGCGATATCCTTCCTTCCTTAAAGATAACGAAGATTTTTCCTTGAAATTAAAGGGATGGTGGACGGAATTTATGGTACATAATGATCAACATAAAGACACACCTATGTTATTATGGGATACGGCGAAGGCAGTATTACGGGGCAGAACGATAGCACATGTTTCCTATTTGAAGAAAAAGGCTCATCTTAAATTTACTGAAACCTCCCATAAATTGAGGGAAGCATATACTTCTTTTCAAAAGCATCCTGATAGGGACCATAGAGATAGATGGGTAATAGCCCAAAGAGCTTTTAATGAGTGGGCGGAAAAACGGGAACAAATGGCTAGGTCAATGCAAGAAGCTACATTACATCGCTTTGGAAATAAAGCAGGGAAAATACTGGCCAACTTAGCGAAAAATAGGACTATAACTCAGGGACCCATGCAAATAAAAAATCAAAAGGGGGAGATACACAAAAACCCTAAGACAATAATTGAGACTTTAGGCACGTATTATAGAAACCTTTATTCGTCGGAAAAGGGAGACAAATTTCCTGATAATAATCTTTTATCTAAAGTGACACTACCTCGACTCACAGAAGAGCATCGAACTTTTCTGAATGCTAAAATTACGGGGGAAGAAGTATTGGGGACAATCAACTCCATGCATAATTATAAAGCCCCTGGCCCTGACGGATTTACGGGAGAATTCTATAAAACAGTAAAGGAAGAGATCTTACCTACATTACTAGAACTGTATAATAGCATACTAGACGGTAATGCGTCTTTCCAAAATAATAACCGGGCATATATAAAATTGATCCCTAAACAGGGGAAGGACCCGAAGGATCCGGGTTCGTATAGGCCCATATCACTTATCAACCTAGATATGAAGATAATGTCAAAGATTATGGCGAATCGTCTAGCTATAATTCTTCCCCAACTGATTTCCCCAGCACAGGCCGGTTTCATTCAGAAAAGATCAGGGACACTAAATATTAGAAAAGTTCTTCTTGTCCTGGATAGGGTTAACCTTCGGCCTCTGAAAGGAGAATCTCCCGCTTTGCTTACAATAGATGCCGAGAAAGCCTTTGACAATATTGAGTGGTCATGGCTTTATAGAGTTCTAGATGAAATGCGTTTTTCGGGGTCATTTTATACCTACATTAGAGAAATTTACACAAATCCGAAGGCTCAAGTTTACATTCCAGGATATCTGTCAGCCCCTTTTCCGTTACTGAAAGGAACCAGACAGGGTTGCCCCCTTTCCCCATTACTTTTTAATCTGGCTCTGGAACCATTGGTACGATTGTTATCTACACATAGCACCTTCCAGGGTATTTCTGTAAATAATAGACAAATTCAGTCAGCTTTTTTTGCAGATGACATTTTGCTTTTCCTTTCGAATCCAGCTCAGCAGGTCCCCGAGATTTTACAAATTTTGCGAGAGTTTGGAGCGTATTCAGGCTTCAAGATTAATGCGTCAAAGTGCGAGCTCCTATACCTGGGAGGGACAAATGTTCAAACACGGGAGCAGAACCCTTTTGAAGGAATTACAGTGGCTAAGTCATATATCACATACCTGGGAGTTAAAATAGGTAAGGTTCCGGCAACCCTTTATAGTCTAAACTATCCACCCCTTCTGAGCCAAATAGAGCAAGATCTTAAAAGATGGCACGACCTTCCATTGAACATAATTGGTAGAGTCCACCTAATTAAGATGATGTCGATATCAAAATTAATGTATCATCTTCAAACACTTCCCCTGCTTCTCAAGCATAAAGATATTGTCCAGCTAAATAGAGCTTTTTCACACTTCATTTGGAGGGGGAAACGCCCTCGTATAGGGCTTAAGAAGTTGATGGCATCTAAGGTTCATGGAGGTCTGAGTTTGCCGAACATTCGGGGTTACAATATAGCCTGTTTGACTAGATATATACTGGATTGGATTAAAGGCTCTAGGCATTATTCAGCGTTGGAGCTTGAGAGAGACTATGCACAACCTTGGGATCTGGTGGCATTGCTTCATACTAGGCAGGCTAATCTCCCAGTGAAAATCAAGCACTCTTCCTTATTTAAAGACACGATTGCAGCGTGGAAGGCGTTGAGGAAAAACTACAAACTTCCCCATAAAATATCCAAATACTTGCCTATATGGGGGAATCCAGAGTTTGTGCAGGGGACAAGCAATAAGCTGTTTGAAGAGTGGAAGGTGAGGGGTATAAGGACTGTTGCTCATCTCTTGCACACCTCAGAACCTAGATGGTTGAGTAGAGATGAAATTATAGCGCAGTATGGCCTGGGGCCTAACCAAGTAATCCAATATGACCAAGTGAGATATAGTATTATGACTCAGTTGCATGATGTGACCCAGGAGGTAGTATTTAACTCTTTTGATTGTCTGGTAAAGAACTCAATAACTTCATCATCTATCTCTTTTCTTTATGGAGCCATGCGTGATCTATTAATAGGACAGCACCCGGAAGGTTTATTTAAATCTTGGGAGAAACAATTTGAGGACCCGTCTATGGGGGTAAAAATTAGGGGAGGGTGGAATGCTCTCCGTAAATCAATTTTAAATGAGAATTGGCGAGAAACCCAATTTAGAATTATGCACAAGGCAATTTATGGTTTTAATCTCCCTCCATCAGCAACAAAGCCAGACAGGATTACGTATTGCCCTAAGTGTAAGAGTAGTGGAACTGATCTCCTTCACGGGTTGTGGTCCTGCCCCCATTTGAGTCCATTATGGTCACAGATCAAAAGTTGTATACAAAAGGTGTGGGGTCTTGAAGTTCGGCTCTCACCTGGGTTCGCTATTTTTCACCATTGGGAGGAGGGGAACGATACCAAAGGGAAGATGACTAACCCACCCAGACTTATACATGTGATACTTCTGGCAGCCAAGAGAGCGATACTAAAAAATTGGTTGGAGTCTAGGGTCCCCGCGATTGAAGAGATCTTGGGTCAGCTCATGCATCTTCTTGAAATAGAAGGATTGGATGCAGAAAGGAGGGCGGATAGAATACGACAGCACTTTAACAAATGGAAGAAATTCATACTGGCCTATTGTACTCGGGAGGAGATAGTCAGGATTATGTCACCTTTCAAAGACACAGTCTGGTATCATACTGAAAAATTGAAGGATACATTGGATGGCTTGGAGGTGGGGGAGGAAAGGCCGAAAGCTGACTAAAAGGAGAGGGGGAAATAACCGATTTGAGTGGGACTTCTTTATTATATGTCATTACCATGTTCACAAGGGTTCAATGGGGGGAATGATAAGAATGATGGGTTAAGGGGTCGCTGCTTTCCTTTGCTTTATCTTGCCATGTTACGGTTATTGATTTTAAAAATTGGTATGGAATTTGGGATGATCAAATATGACAATGTAATGTTGAATTTACAATGCTGAATTCGCTTATGCCAGTGTTATGTTATTGAAAAATTTGAATAAAAATATAGTTAAAAAAAAAAAAAATATAGATCTACCTATGTATGGTCATTTTCCCTTTTGTAATACATATGTGTTTGTGAATATGTAACCTGCTGTTACTAGTACTTTGATATGTTAAAATTATACGTTACTATGCATATTTGAACTAAAATAATCTTTAAACTGATTCCTCACTTGTAGACCAGATGTGGGCAAATTGATTCTAACACTTCCATTACCTACTAATGGGGCATTAAGACCTGGCAAATGTTCAAAATCATGGTCATTACATTACATCTGCAACCATGACAAATGGTGCATTAGGTCCATTTGTACCAGGTAGAGGCCTTGGTGCGGGCAAATTTAGATTGTATGACATTAATCGACGAGCTAAGCGTGAACTTCTGAAAATTCGTGCATCAGAGGCACTGCCATATGCCCCAATATCAGCAAAAATAAAACAGTAATTAGTGTCAACCAAAGCAAGAATTACTACAGAAAAAAACTTGTGAAAATTAAAATATCTAGAAGCAGAGTTAGGTGGTTTCTTCACTCTAAAGCCTGCTTTACACGGTACGATCGATTGTGCGATTTCACAATCGATCGTACCCGCCCCCGTCCTTTTTGCGTCACGGGCAAATCGCTGCCCGTGTCGCACAAAGTCAGTAACCCCCGTCACACGTACTTACCTCTCGTGCAACCTCGCTGTGGGCGGCGAACGTCCACTTCCTGGAGTGGGAGGGACAATCGGCGTCACAGTGACGTCACACGGCCGCCGGCCAATCAGAGCGGAGGGGCGGAGATGAGCAGGATGTAAACATCCCGCCCACCTCCTTCCTTCCACATAGAGCCGGCGGCGGCCGCGAGAGGCAGGTGAGCTGCTCATCGTTCCCGTGGTGTCACACGGAGCGACGTGTGCTACCACGGAAACGATGGGCGACTAAAGTAACCGATATTATGGAACCTAACGAGCAGTACCCGACTCACGATTTGTGAGCGATACTGCGTCGCTAGGAGGTGTCACACAGGCCGGCATCGCCAGCGATGCCGGATGTGCGTCACAAAAACCGTGACCCCGACGATCTATCGCCCGATAGATTGCCTGGTGTAAAGCAGGCTTAAGGGTGGAAACACATCTATGCGAGTAAAATCGGTCCGACTGGGCTGAAAAATACTCGGCTGATTTTAGTTCACGTTAGGTGCGAGTGCAACGCAAGTGCGATGCTTTTTGCTCGCGTGTGTGTTGCGATTGCGATGCTAGTTTCATGCAATATCTTAATTAGATAAAAGCTATTACACATGTGTCATTTAATTAACCTATGGGAATGTGCTGTCACATTCATCTAATGAGCGAAGTTACTGCCACACTCGCAAATGTGAACGGTGGTGCGCGTGTGTGATGCTACTTTTAATCCCCTTCCATAGGAAATCATTGGGACAAATGGTGCGAGAAACTCGCAAAAAAGCAGCATGCTGCGATTTTTTTCTCAGTCCGATTTGGACTGAGAAAAAAATCGCAGATGAGAGCTGAATCATTCACTAACATGTGTCCGATTCCAATGCTAGTTTTTCTCGCATTGCTCTACTGCGAGAAACTCGCAAGTGAGAAGCAGCCCTAATGTGTTTGCCGTCTATGGCGCCAATACAATTAGGAAATGATGTTTTCTCAAAAAATTCTTCTGAAATGCGCATCCAATCCTGTGATGTAGGCTGCTGCATGACATGATGCTTAAGGCTATGTATTGATTTTGCCAAAGTTGCCTGTTCCCCCAAAATAGCGCTAAAAACGCATGCGTATTTACCGCGTTTTTACATGCTTTTCCATTGCGTTTTTAAAGATGCGTTTTGAACATAAAGACACTGCTAAATAAAGTTTAAACAATCAAACAATGAAAAAAAGGAAAAAAAGAACAAATATATAATTATTGAAACAATTTATTTTCATATAATTATAGCAGTTTTATAAGTTTTAGCAGTAATATAGCAATAAATTAATCATTTTCTTTATTTTAATTGTCGGACTATGTGTGTGTGTAAAGGGACACATTATTACATTATTTTAATGTCAGAAAAGCTTGTGTTTTGTTAGTCCAAAGCGCATGTTTTAAGCAGGTAAAACGCTGGAATTTTGATGTTTCTTGCTTTTTGCCATTTCTCATTGACTTCAATGTTAGCAAAACGCACCCAAAATGGCAAAAACAACTGACATGCTCCTTCTTTGAACGCATGGTTTTTGCCACAAAATATGGAAATTAAACGCAGCGTTTTGAAACACAAAGTGCGGACATGAAAATCACATTTTCCATAGACTTTACTGGGAAATCAAAACGCATGCGTTTTGGCATGAAAATGCTGCAGCTCAAAACGGACCTAAAAAGCACCTGAAACGCAGGTGGAAACGCAAACTGTGGACACAGCCTAAGGGTCTCCCATAGCACAGTGCAGGTATGCAGTATTATTAGGTCAATTGTCGATCTCCCCAATAAAAATTCAAAATGCAGACCGCTGATGGATTGCCCAGTTGCAAGGAAGCTACAAATAACAAGGAAATTATATTAGTATGTGTATTACTTCTTTTGAACATTTTTTTTTATATAATGTGAATTACGTCTGGATACATACACTTCTTTACGTTTGTTGTATGCATTTAATAAAACAACACAAAGGAAATGCATTATTTTCCATATTGGAAACTTGAAATAATTTATGTTAAATAAACAAGTTTGATCAGATCTTGACTTTCTTTGAATTTTTCAATAAAATGGCAGAAAGGTATGACTGCTCACACAAACCATGTCATTACACTGACATTATGATATATTGCTTGTTTTAAAAGGAAAAATCCAAAAAAATAGGATTATGCATTTACATATGGGTCTTTATTGAATGTGTCAAAATAAATCCACATTATATACCAATTTTTTGCAACTATGATTAGGCAATAAAACACATACCATAAAGTAACCTACAAGCGTTCCTCTGGGGAGATGCTGAGACGCATACAGGTGTCCTGATGTTGCAGATGATGACGCACAAGGCCCAGGATGGTATCAAAGGACGTTATGGTTATACGGCAGTAGGCATGGAATTTAGATGGAAATTTTCTCATTTCCCCAAAAGAGTGTGGAAATGTCCATGTGATATGCGTGCAAAATGAATGCTTCACCAGCGGGAAGAAGTCAGCAATGACAGATGACAGTCATGTGGTTCCCCATCTGAGCCAGTGCCCTGGGGGTCATTTATTGAAAAGCTCTAACATATAAGTCAATATACCCCAACATTCATTGGTCAATCTCAACACTATTACATAATAATTGGTTACACTCTTGTTTATCATTTATACTCATTGGTTAATTTGGAATATCATGTAAAATAAAGACCACCTGATTCAAATGGAACATGCAGAGCCATGTGTATCAGGGGACACTCTTAGAGATAAGGACTGGTTCCAATGTACCAGTACCTAATATATCATTTTATATCTAAAGGTACATTACACTGACTATGGCCTTCACATCTGTCTAGATGTTATTCTATGTTAGGTGTAGCAAATAATATTAATAATAATAATCATAATCTGATCTTGTAAACCAGATTCAAGCTGGCGTCACACGGTACGATATATCGGGCGATATGTCGGCGGGGTAACGGAGTTTTTGACGCATATCCAGCATCGTTTGATATATCGTAGCATGTGACAGCTATGAGTGACTGTGAACAAGCAAAAATACTCACCTTATCGTTGCTCGTTGACACATCGCTCATTTTCAAAATGTCGGTCCTCCTTCTGTGCTCCGGTTGTTCATCGTTCCCGAGGCAGCACACGTCGCTCCGTGTGACACCCCGGGAACGACGAACACAGCTTACCTGCGTTCCGCCGGAAATGTGGAAGGAAGGAGGTGGGCGGGATGTTACGTCCCGCTCATCTTCGCCCCTCTGCTGCTATTGGCCGGCCGCTGTGTGACGTCACTGTGACGCCGAACGTCCCTCCCCCTTCAGGAAGAGGATGTTCGCCGCCCACAGCGACGTCGTCCGGGAGGTAAGTGCGTGTGACAGGGGGTTAACGATTTTGTGCGCCACGGGCAACTAATTGCCCGTGACGCACAAACGACAGGGGCGGGTACGATCGCTCGTGCGATCACACGATAGATCGTACCGTGTGACGCCGGCTTCATTCTTTAACAATGCCCACCACATCATAATCCATGGATGACATAAGAGTCTCCAATTCATTCATTTTGTTTGCAAGACTTCTTGCATTTGCCAGTAGACATTTAATACTATTAACACATTCCTTATCCTTAGCCTTCCTACTTTCTTTGCATGTCCCAGACCCCCCAATCCTTCATTGACCCCTACTGTCTCACTGTCTCTATCTGCTCTATCCCCTTATTTGCTCCACTACCCTCTCTCACCCAGATCCTAGTTTAAAAGCTCCTCCATCCGTCTGACCATTTTCTCCCCCAGCACTTCTGCACCCTCCCCATTGAGGTGCAGCCCGTCCCTACTGTAGAACCTGTAGCTGACTGAGAAGTCGGCCCAGTTCTCCATGAACGCGAACCCTTCCTTCCTGCATCAATTTCTAAGCCACGTATCTATCTCCCTAAGCTCCCGTTGTCTTTCTAGTGACGCTCGTGGCACCGTTAGTATTTCTGAAAACACCCCTTGGAGGTCCTGGACTTCAGCTTCTCTCCTGGTTCCCTGTAATCATTAAGGACCTTCCACCTGTCTCTTTGTCATTAGTACCAATATGCACTATGACCGTTGAGTTTTCCCCAGCCCCACCCAGCAGTCTACCCGATCCGCAATATGACGAACCCGAGCACCCGGCAGACAATTCACTGTTCGGCATTCACGGTCTCAGTGACAGATGACCCTGTCTGTCCGCATAATTATAGAGTCCCCGACCACCAACATCTGTCTGGCCTTTGCTGCACTCCTATTTCCCACCTTCCTACAGCAGCCATTTTCCTGGTTGCTAGGAGCAACGGCCTGCTGTAGTGAGCCTAGTCCTGTCCCTTCATTCCTAATATCAGCCACACAGGCATATTTACTAGGTTGTGCAAGATCAGGACTAGGCTTCCTGACACTTTTCCCCCTACCTCTTCTTCTGTTACCCAGCTACCTACCTCTGGGTCCTGACCTCCACCCTCCTCCATAGCACTGACCCCAGCCAGAGCCGCTCAGTGAGCTCTAAACTCCTCTCTAGGTTTGCAATGCTCCTGAGTGTTGTGAGCTGCATATTTAGATCAGTTACCTGGGCTTCCAAATATGTAACACGCTGACATCGAGTGCAGACATATTCACCCTCCAACGGCTGCTCAAGGCAGGCATACATCTGACAAGACACACACCTGGTAGCATTGTCCATGGAGCCGCTATTAAATGGGAATGAACAGTACAGATAAAAGTAGAAGAACAAAGAAAAAACAATGGGAAAGTTGTAAGGAAAACTCCAAACTATGACATTGTGTTTAAACTATGGACTTATGTGCCCCCTCAGACTTTACTGCCCCTCACAAGCTCAGTGACCCTCGCTTACTGTGGCCGGGGTAAATAGTTCTGGAACAATCTAGAAACAGCTGTGGCTACTGCCCCCTCAGACTTCACTGCTCATCCCTGGATTTCCAGGATATCTGCTCCATGTCCGTCCACGGCTTCCAGGATGTGTCTTGTCTACATACAGCCTCCATTACCTCACTGTGACCCCCTGACATAACCGCCCTCATCCAGCACCATGACACCCAGCACAGCAGAGCCCTGCATACACTGAGGAGCTGACCATGTGACCCCTGACTCCTCCCCTCCATGTGACATCATCACAGGTCCTGTAAGCACAGAGCAGCCATATATCTAGTGTGCGGCTCTGCAGGTGGAGGTAGGTGCAGGGTATTATATATCTAGTGTGCGGCTCTGCAGGTGGAGGTAGGTGCAGGGCAGGGCCGGCTACAGGTTTTTGTGGGCCCCATCCACACACAGACACGCACATACAGATACATACACATACAGGCAAATGTATACATACATATTTAAAGAGAAATTCAGAAAAATACATATAAACAGACATAAGTCTATACACAGTCATACACACTGACATACATACTGTAGATATATACGTCTCACACACACAGACACATTAGAGGATTGAATATAGGGAAGCCGGCAGCAGCCTCACTCACCTCCCCGCTTGTCTCCTGTCCAGATTCTCCCAGGCATGGGGCTGTACTGCATGATGGCCGTCACTAACAGACATGGCCATGCACACTGACACTGCACTGCTGTATATACATCACAGGAGGGGCTGGGGGCTACAATATATTCATCACAGGAGGGGCAGGGGGCATAGACATTACTGGGGGGCATAGATGTTACTGGAGTGGCAAACAGCTCTGTGGGCATACACATTACTGGGGTGGCTTGCATAGTGTTCTGGGGGTTGCACATATGGTTCTGGGGGCCGCACATACAGCTCTGGGGGACAGCACATGGGGAGCCGCACGCACAGCTCTGATGTATGGATATACATTCATAGCTCTGCTGGACACACACACACACACACACACACACACACACACATACACATATCTTTGCTGCAGATGTACAGACACAAACATACACAGCTCTGCTGCCTTCATGCACACTGCACTACTGCACACAAAGCACTGCTGTATACACACAGAACTCTGCTGCCCAAAGACACAGCTCTGCTGCACACATGCACCCTGAGAGCACTGTTGCACACATCTCTGCTGCAGATGTACAGACAGAAAAACACACGGCTCTACTGCCTTCACATAAATACATACAGCTCTGCTGTACACATACATACACAGCTCTGCTGTACACACACACACAGCCCTGCTGCACACACACACACCTCTGCTGCACACACATCCACACAGCTCTGCTGCACACACATACAGCTCTGCTCCACACACATATCCACACAGCTCTGCTGCATACACACATACAGCTCTGCTGCATACACACATACAGCTCTGCTGCACATACACACACAGCTTTGCTCTGCACAAACATATACACAGCTCTGATGCACACACACACATACACACAACTCTGCTTTACACACATACACACAGCTCTGCTGTATACACATACAGCTTTGCTGCACACACACACATATAGAGCTCTGCTGCACACATACATGCAGCTCTGCTGCACAGACGTACACACAGTTCTGCTACACATACACATAGCTCTGCTGCACAGACATACATAGCTCTGCTGCACACACACATGTAGCTCTGCTACACACACATACATACAGCTCTGCTATACACACAGCTCTGCTGCACACATACAGCTGTGCTACACATACATACAGGTCTGCTGGACACACACACAGCTCTGATGCACATACACACATACAGCTCTGCTGCACACACATACAGCTCTGCTGCACACACACATACATACAGCTCTGCTATACACACAGCTCAGCTGCACATACACACACAACTGTACTCAGCTGCACACACATACTGTTTTAGTTATCTCCTTTTTATACAAGGCTTGTAGCTTATAGTGGGAGCAGCTGAGACATGTGCCCACACAGCTCTGGGGGCCACACACAGCTTCCGGGGACCAGCACATATGGCTGTGGGGACCAGCACATACAGTTCGGGGGGGAGGGTGGTATACACACTTGCCAGCACTGAGGTCCTGCACAGGCGCATTACAATACTTTGATTTGCCCTGAGCAGGGCAGATCAAAGTGCGCCTGCGCAGGACCTCAGTGCCGGTGAGTGTGTATGACGTGGACACGTTATGCACACAGGCTTCAGAAGACGGAGGAGCAAGATGGCCGAGAGAGGAGGCGCCGGTCCCGGAAAACAGCGCCGCTCACCGGGCCAACCAGCACCTTAGCGACCGGTTTAGGTGAGTATTATAAAGTGTTATTTATGTTTTCACAGCGGCCTGCGCTCTTATATATAGCATGTTAGAATGCTGTATATAAGAGCCCTGTGGTGGTGGCCTCAGCTTATAGGCCATAAAACTGGTGACAGATTCCCTTTAAAAATAGAATTCTCTCCATACACAATAAGCAAGGACAATTATGCAAACATCCAGCAGACATTGCTGATGCCTTTGCTGAATACTACTATAACTTGTATAATTTAAAAAACTGCAATGAACAAAATCAACCTACACCGTATCTAATAGATTACTTTTTAGATAAAATTAATCTACGAAAATTAAAGAAATTTGACTTAGATACATTAAACAACCCCATCACAAACAAAGACATAGAAAATATTATTAAACAACTTAAAAGTGAAAAATCCCCAGGACTAGATGGACTAAATAATGAATACTATATCACCTTTCAAGACACCTTAACACCATACCTAATTAGACTTACCAACAGTTTATCAATAAATAATTATATACCAGAAGAAATGTTAGAAGCAAACATAATAATGCTGCAAAAAAATTAAAAGAACCCACTAGATCTATCAAATTACAGACCGATTTCATTAGTAAATACTGATACAAAAATAATCTCAAAAATAATTGCAAACAGAATTCAAACAATAATTTCAAAAATAATAAACAAAGATCAAGTTGGGTTTATAAAGAACAGACAAGCTTCTGACGCTACGAGAAAACGTATTAATTTGATTAGTCAAAATAAAGAAAAAACGCCTTCTTTTCCTCTTTCATTGGACACTGAGAAGGCGTTTGACAGAATCCACGGGGATTATCTGAAAGCTACTCTGCAAAAATTCGGATTTGAAGGAAAAATAAAAAATCTGATCTCCATACTCTATTCTAACCCTTCTGCTCAAATCTATGTTAATAATTACCTTTCTAGAAAATTCCCGATCTCTTAACGGTACAAGGCAGGGCTTTCCACTATCCCCACTTTTATTTGCATTAATGATGGAGACATAAGCAGAATATATAACGATAATCGATAAGGTTAAAGGTATTAACACCAATTGGAGACAGTACAAAATAACCCTATACGCAGATGATATAATTTTGTCAATTACAGACCCCCTAGAATCCCTTAGACATATTAAAAATTTTTTAATGGAATTTAATAACATATCTTACTATAAAATTAATAATCTTTAGTCCCAAATTCTTTGTTTCAGCATCGATAAATTTGAAAAAAGATATAAAAAAAGAAATTAATTACTCTTGGGAAAAAGAAAATCTACCTTATTTAGGTATAATACTCTCAAACAACTTAAACAAAATCATACCGTTAAACATAAACAAAGTCCTTCTCGCTATAGAAAATGACCTAAAAGCATTAAAAATTGAAGAAATTTCATGGATAGTGAAAATTGTATCCTACAGAACAATTATATTGCCGAAAATTCTCTATATTGTTAGATGTCTACCCAAAAATATCCCCAAAATTTGGACAGATAAAATCCAAACCCAACTGCAAAAATGTATCTGGCAAAATAGGAAACCTAGAAATTCTAAAAATGTACTATTCAAACATACACAAAATGGAGGCATTGGATTACCCAACATACAGTCATATTACTTAATCAACTTATGGAAACAAACACAAAATACATTACTTGAGAAACTAAACAATAGCTGGATGTTCTTAGAAAAATTCTTCTCTTGTAATAAAAATAAGAAAGATATACTTCTAGCATGCTTAATTAAAAGCAACAAAAAGTTACCAACTAACCCCACTAATAACGTGGAAATTAAAGCTTGGAGAGAATTGCAAAAATCTCTAACAAAACAAGGAGACTTAATGAACGAAATTAAAGACATAACTATAGACAATTTAGAACTAATAATTCCAAGAATCAAAATATCAGATTGGAAAAAATACGGAATAACATACCTCAGTGACATAATAGATAACGACAACATTATCCCCTTCGAGGTCCTGAGTGTAAGACACAAATTACCAACAACCGTAAAAAATAAGTGGAACTGCATCATAGATTTTGTTCAACAAACACATCTTATGTCTACAAAATGTCCTAAAACCATTATAAATTTACTTAACAACCCAACAAACATGAGCTTATGGAGGACCAGTTACATATACTCAATACTAAATGATGACTACAAATTTAAGAAACTGAAAAATATGGAAAAATGGGAAAAAGAAATTGGAATGACATTTCCAACTAATAAATGGAAATCTGCTATAGCTAATACTTACTCCAACTCGTCTTGTGCATCTTTACAAGAAACCTATTTTAAGATATGCGCTGAGTGATATTATACCCCACAAAAGCTAAATACCATATTTTTCGCTTTATAAGACGCATTTTTGTTCTCCCAAATTTTGGGGGAAAGTAGGGGGTGCGTCTTATAATCCGAATATACGGGGTATACTATATATATACTACAGGGTCCAGGGGAGATGGGGGCAGCTCTGGAGCGGTGCTGGGGGCTGGTGAAAGCTGCGGGGAGGCAGTGACAGATCTCCTGCTCCCGCTCATATAATATGCACTGCCGCTGTCCATCACCGTGGTGCTGAAACCGCACTGCGGTGACGGGCTGGGGGAGCGATGCATATTATATGAGCCTGCGCCCCACTTTGATGGGACATGCCCCCCCTGTGTTAGATATGGTCCCCATGCTGCTGGACCATAGTAAAATAAAACACTCTTTACTTACCTCCTCCAGCGTGTCTCACGGTGTCTCGCCGATCTCTCTGCTGCCGCTGTTATCAGGCATGCAGAGACGATGTCACTCTGCTGTGCCGATCACATGACCGGCACCGAGAACCAGGAAGTGCAGGAGATCAGCAGCACGGAGGGAGACACGGGTGGACAGCGCTGCAGAAGGTAAGGAAAGAGTGTTTTATTTTACTATGGACAGCAGCATGGGGGCCATATCTAACACAGGGGAGGTGTGCCATCCATAGGGTGCCATATCTAACACAAGGGGAAGTGTGCCATCCATAGAGGGACATATCTACACAGGGGGAAGTGTGCCATCCATAGCGGGCCATATCTAACACAGGGGGAGGTGTGCCATACATAGGGGGCCATATCTAACACAAGGGGACGTGTGCCATCTATAGGGGGTCATTTCTAACACGGGGGAGGTGTGCCATCCATAGGGGGCCATATCTAACACAGGGGAAGGTGTTCCATCCATAGGGGCCATATCTAACACAGGGGGAAGTTTGCCATCCATAGGGGGCCATATCTAACACGGTGGAAGTGTGCCATCCATAGGTGGCCATATCAAACACAGGGGGAGGTGTGCCATCCATAGGGGGCCATATCAAACACAGGGGGACGTGTGCTATCCATAGGGGGGCCATATCAAACACAGGGGGACGTGTGCCATCCATAGGGGGCACTATCAAACACAGGGGGACGTGTGCCATCCATAGGGGGCCATATCTAACACAGGGGGAGGTGTGCCATACATAGGGGGCCATATCTAACACAAGGGGACGTGTGCCATCTATAGGGGGTCATTTCTAACACGGGGGAGGTGTGCCATCCATAGAGGGCCATATCTAACACGGGGAAAGTGTGCCATCCATAGGGGGCCATATCTAACACAGGGGAAGGTATTCCATCCATAGGGGCAATATCTAACACAGGGGGAAGTTTGCCATCCATAGGGGGCCATATCTAACACTTTGGAAGTGTGCCATCCATAGGGGGCCATATCAAACACAGGGGGAGGTGTGCCATCCATAGGGGGCCATATCAAACACAGGGGGACGTGTGCCATCCATAGGGGGCCATATCAAACACAGGGGGACGTGTGCTATCCATAGGGGGGCCATATCAAACACAGGGGGATGTGTGCCATCCGTAGGGGGCACTATCAAACACAGGGGGGGCGTGTGCCATCCATAGGGGGCCATGGGCAGCACAGGGAGACGTGTGCCATCCATAGGGGGCCATGGGCAGCATAGGGGGACGTGTGCCATCCATAGAAGACCTGTGCCAGCTGTAGGAGACATGTGCCATCTATAGGAGACCTGTGCCAGCTGTATGAGACGTGTGCCAGCACAGGGGGATGTGTGCCATAAATAGGGGACGTGTTCCATCAATAGGAGACGTGTGCCAGCAATAAGGGACATGTGCCATCAGTGGGGGACATGTGGCATAACTGGGGGCCGTGTGCCAGCACAAGGGGGCTATATTCAATATAAGTGGGCCATATCCAGATTAAGGGGGCTAATTTTAGGATGGGGGGGCTATGATGGACATATACCCTATATGATGTGTTAGACGGACACTGGCATTATAAGACGGACTCCATTTAACATTGAAAAATAAATTCTCTTTTCCTTCACCAAATTTGGGGGTGAGTCTTCAGGTGCGTCTTATAAAGCGAAAAATACGGTAGATTCTCTACCACAAACTCTGAAATGTGCTGGAGAAACTGTGGTGAAAAAGGAATTACTCGACATATATTCTGGAGCTGTCCAAAATTGAAGAAATTATGGAGAGATGTAGAGATACTCATCCATAATGTGAATTCTAATAAAATTAGTCTTACAGCGGAATTGGTTTAATTATCCATCGGCCTAGATGAACTTAATCTGAATTGTAGACACATCACATGTCACATCATCCAAGTGATAACATTTTTCTAGCAGCCAACTGGAAAGATGACAGTTCCATCTGTGCATGAAATAATAGAAAGAGTCTCTTCACACAATATATCCGAATATAAATTTGCATTAAAGGAGAAATCTTACACAAAATATTCAACAAGATGGACTTTATGGTCGAAAAAATTCACTCCAAATCTGACAATGTTTAATCCATGATGAGTTATGTATCTAGTTTTAAGGGTAATATAGATGAATTCTTCCGTTTATTTATCTTGAGATTATATTTTGCAATTTTAGAGTTAGACAAGATTTTATGTACAAAAATACAACTAAAAGTTAACCCCTTCACGACCATGGACGGATCTATCCGTCATGGAGCATGTCACGTTAAGCCCCGCCCCCTGCCGCGCGCAGGGTGTGGCGATCGGCGCACATATCAGCTGTTTTCAACAGCTGACGTGTGCCTGCATGTTACGAGTTGAATTGCATTCCACCCGTAACATTAACCCCTTAGATCTCGCTGCCAAAGTCTGGCAGAGAGATGTATATACACGCGGTGAAGATTTTCACTTACCGCCGCCCCCACCGGAAGTCACGTGAGTGATCACGTGACTTTCGGTGGTTGCCATGGTAGCACAGGGTCATGTGATGATGCCTGCAGCTATGATGTTTCACTTTCGTTTTCACCCGGCCCGGAGGCCAGTGAAGCAGGAAGTGCCCGTATCTGCTGCTTACAGCTGTATAGCTGTGATCAGCAGATAGATCAGAGCGATCGGATTGCTGAACGCTATAGCCCCCTAGGGGGACTAGTAAAATAAATTAAAAAAAAGTTTTAAAAAATTAAAAAAAAACCCAAAAAAACCTAAAAGTTCAAATCACCCCCCTTTCACCCCATTGAAAATTAAAGGAATAAAAAAAAATATATACACATATTTGGAATTTTTTTTGCTGTTTTCCAGTACACCATATGGTAAAACTTATAGTTTCATTTAAAAGTACAACTTGTCCCGCAAAAAATAAGCCCTCATATGGCAAGATTGACGGAAAAATAAAAAAGTTACGGCTCTCGGAAGATGGGGAGCACAAAACAAAAATGCAAAAATGGAAAGTGCTCTGGGGCTGAAGGGGTTAAGCAAATTTCAAAACTCCTTTTCCTACACAATTCTCGTCCCTTTAGTTTTTTTTCCTTTTTTTTTCTCTTTCATCCCCTCATCCTTCTCCCTCCCAGGTTAAAATGTTAAACCTATATAGATTCAACTATAATTTGTTACTTATTTTGCATATTGTCAACATAGCTTGTAAAAATTGTATTTCACTCTACGTTATAAAAATCAATAAAGTATGCATAATATTTCTAGTTTAGAAGGGAAATATAATGTGGGCATATTTTGTAATTGGGTAATTTTCACTATTTTGCTGCCTTCATGCAAGAAATGGGTGGTAAATTGTGCGCGTCAGCGAGTGCACAGATCCGTACGCCATGTGGGGTCTCTCTTCTTCCGTTAGAGACCAGAATACATCGAATCCTACAGACCCTGTTCTTAATCGAAAAACTGGGAAATTATTTGTTTTTGTTCTTTCATATTTCCCTACACTTATTCCAGGAGCAATTACTCTTTTATTTTTCCATTCACATTGCCATATGAAAGATTGTGTTTTTTTATAAAGATAATGTGCTACTTTTATCGGTCGGTTTTATTACTTACGTAGCACATCTCACATTGAATTTTTTTTCCTACCCAAATGATATCTCACCTCCCTTATCTCCATTAATGTTACATATGGGCTCATCTCCTTCCCATTCAGGTCCTTATAATATTGGATCCTCTCAGTGGAGATCTTCTATATAAGAGAATCCTCCTGATTGCCCCGTGAAGGATGGATATGGACAGGGACAAGATGGCGGAGAGGATATTACACCTCACCCTAGAGATCCTCTTCCGGCTTACTGGAGAGGTGAGAGATTCTGATGACATCACATTACATCATTCTTATCTATGGGAATAACAGATGGACAGAACTGGAGAGGTGAGGACTCTGGAAATGTCTGGAGTGAGATTTATTACTGTGTCTCTCCATAACCAGGATTACACAGTAGTGAAGAAGACCTCTAGTGAGCGCTGTCAGGCCCCTGTGTCTGAGGGATGGGGAAGACCCCTGAGCCCAATCACGGGGCCTCCACCTCACCCCCCGATACATGAGGACATCAATGACCAGAAGATCCTAGAACTCACCTACAAGATGATTGAGCTGCTGACTGGAGAGGTGACACTGCTGGGAATGCTGGGACATTATACAGTAACGCTATGAAGGGATCGGGGGTGACGGTATCATTGTATGTGTCAGGTTCCTATAAGGTGTCAGGACGTCACCGTCTATTTCTCCATGGAGGAGTGGGAGTATTTAGAAGGACACAAAGATCTGTACAAGGAAGTCATGATGGAGGGTCCCCAGCTCCTCACATCACCAGGTAATAGACAGGACTAAATACACACGGCCTATAATTATCTGTATGTAAGGAATGAATTCAGCCCCTGTATGTGTCTCCTCCAGTTCTATCCAGTAAGAGGACAACACCAGAGAGATGTCCCCGTCCTCTTCTCCCAGAGGACTGTAAACAAGAAGATCCTGATGTTCCTCAGGATGTGTCTCCTTCAGCTCTATCCAGTAAGAGATATCTACTCATGTACTTTCTGCACTAATTTTATGTTTACATTTTTAGACTTTCTGCTCTGTTTTTTTTCAGCTGTATTTTCTTTGCTTCTGCTTCTTCTGCTGTTTGTTTCTAGTGCCTTCTCTATATTGTTATGAAGGTGTACCGCCCCGCGCTCGGCTACAGCCGAGCGGCTCAGATTCGGGCTCGTTGGTGGGTGGCTCGAGCGCCTCTGGACCCACCGCTCCATTAGGAAGCGCACCTGGGCTTGCAGACGGCGGCACATCAGCGTCGTCCGGGCTTCCACCCACGCTGCTGTTCCAGGCATGGGCTCCGGTGCTGCAGGCTTGCGGAACTGGTCAGCCATGGCGCTTTCGCAGGGTCCAGGAACCAGAAGTGTGGCAGGGTCCTGGAGTCCCTGCCCTTTCTCAGCTCGGTCACGTGTCGCTGAATCTTCACCCGCCCCCCCTTGGTCTTTTCGCGGCACTCTCTTTTTCGGCCGATCAGTTTCGCTTTCCGACCTCTCGCTTTGCTGCACGGCTGCGTTCCCAGGGGGCGGGGCTTCAGTTTTTCGCGCTCTTACTGCGGGGAAGAAGACTCTGACGGGAATCTTCGCGCCAAAAGATGGCGGATTCTGAGAATTTCGCAATGGATCACCGCTGACTTTACTTCAAGGCGCACTTCACTAGGTAAGTGAATAGGTAAGTATCCTGTTCGTGATGCCAGAAGAGTCGATGTGTACCGCCCCGTGCTCAGCTGCAGCCAAGCCGCCCGGGCTCATTGGTGGGTGGCTTGAGCTCCTCCGGACCCGGGGTCACTTCACTCTGAAAGGGGGTGCTGGCGCTTTTGGTGGGGGGTTAGGTGGGTGCACGACCGGAGCCGTGCTTGAGTTCGTGACGCCACCCATGGGTCGTGGTGAAGTTGGACACCACCGCTGCGATTACTGGGCACCCCGGGGGAGATGGTAGTGCAGAAAGATGTTAACCCCTCCGTGGGTAGGGATGATGGCCCTGGGACCCGTTGGGGAATAGCTGGGTGGTGCAGGTTGGTGCGCGGCCGGATGGCACTGTTGTACTCACAGTTCTTGGTAAACCAAGTTGATGGTGGTCGGTGCCCGCAGCCGGCTGCGTATGGTCCCCCACCCGGTTCGGTGGTCCTGGCCTTTCTCCTGCACCGTGTTGTGTATCTGTAGACTGCCTGCGCTTCAACGACGGGAGTCCACTCCCTGGCTTTGCGAATGTCAGGTGAGCCCTTTGCCCGCAGACGCTGGCCCGTGGGATCTCTCTGCCTGTGCGGTGGATTTCTGTCCCCCTCGGTGGGCTGTTGTCTTTACTCAGAACTTGGGTGGGAAAGGACCTATAGTCCAGACCGCAATCAGTTAATTAACTCAGTCCAGTGGATTCTGGGCCTCGTTTCAGGGTCTAAGTACCCCCTGTGTGCTCCGGTTTCCGAGTCGGTTCCCCAGGTCGGTACCGGTGGGCCACTACCCTGTCCCAGTCTACCACGGTTCCACCGAGTCGTCTTCCCGGCTCCTGCAGGCTAAGGCCACCGTTTGCCTCCTAGCTAGGGTACCAGGGCTCTGACCCTGGTGTTAAAAAATATACTCTTAAATATATTTTTCGTCAAATACGTAAAAGCCGCATGAAAGAAAGAACTTCCAAAGATGTAAAAAATAAATGTATTTTATCTATTTAAAAAAATGGTTGCCAGGGTTCAGTTACAGAAAGGAAAAATAATATACTTTGATAGATTACGCTAAGAGTTCATTTAGTCCATAATGATCTATGGGAAGTCTTTACCCATCTTTCTTTGGTTCCTGAACGGCAATGCAGGAGATGTCATCTCTTAGGCTGGACAACGTGTCATATCTTGCAGCACTGAAGTCTTCTCACAGCAGGCAGTGTGGAGGAGCGCCCCGTAGCCCCCTCCATCGTGTATTATATACCAGCTGCTCAGTCCATATAGGGTGTTTAGTGGAACACAGTTGAATATAGTTCCATATTACGTAACCTTCTGGAAACTTCGGAAAGCTTCTGGAAGGATTTATATATATCCTTCCATGCTCAGTATATATATATATTCAATATGGATATTTTAATACTTATTCCTTATAAAAACTTAATTAATAAACTATGCCCTCCAACATAAACAGAACTGTGAACTTATATGTCTTACTATAACATATTTGATAACTAGATGTATTAATTTTAAGGTTTTTACAATTCCCCCTTGAAGCGGGTAGGATAACCCCGAAATTAATTAATACATCATTAAAACAACAAATCTTCTTTCCTTATTTGGCGATAATGGATTAATATCAATGATAATGATGAATAATAATTAATTTGCATTATTCATGTTGTAAGTTCAATAATATAATATTGTGGATTCCTGTTATGACAGGCTGTGACTGATCAATCATATAAAAATGTATATAACTATACTTCGCTAGACCTAAAAAGAAATGCAAAAAAACAAATCCGGTCACCATATGATGTCCTCTGAGTTGATGTCTTCTTATCTCCGATGTAATCCGGCATAAACACAGTCTCTTAGAAATAAATCTTTTGATAAAAATGAATGGTTACCAATTCATACAGTCCCATATTGCGTTTATCATTGTCAGATCAAAGTCCATAAACTTTATTTTTTATTGCAAAGTCCATAGCCAATATTGATAAACCATAGTTCATGAATGTAGAAGAATAGCAAAAGTCTTTGATGTCTGTGCAGTGTGATTTACACTAGTCACCTTTTATCCTTCATGCTGCCTGTTGTCAAATAACCCAGGAACAGATGTTAAGACGTTCTTGGTCAGCACGACAGGGGTTAACTTTAACACGTCATTGCTCTTCTTAGTAACTTTAGGGAGGTCTTAATGCACAGACCATGTGTCATTGTCCATCTTGGAATCATAGGAGCATTGTGTTTCTGAGATGCAAGCACGGTAAGTGTATTTTGTATGTTACACAGTCTTACTTGAGACGTTACCTTTTGGACCTTTTTGCAGAATTCCTTTTAACTTTAGGAAAATTTTAAAGTCTTTTTATCTTCTGTAATCTTGATTGAAGACTGATTCATTCCCTAATCTAGATACCAAATATGGCAATAACTATCACTAATAAATGTCACAGCGTATCATAACTCTAATACTATAATACCATGTCATTATTATCATTATCGTAAAAGTATTAATATAATTGATACTCAGAATGATAAAATACTGCATAATGGTATAGACAATAGTATTTTCTTGTAATGACCTTTTTTGTCATTGGTGCATTACCCTTCCAAACCCATAGGTGGCAATGTGTTGAATGTAACCAAAATATAATATAAAGTATGAAATAATATACTGTGTACCTATAACATGTATCATATTATAAATATGAAAGCAACAATGTGGCTTATTAGTTAGATCATTTGTAAATTATAAACCAAAGCAAATAACCTTTTAGAAAAGACTGGATGATACCATCAAAACACAACAATACCCATTATAAATTATTATTGATTAAAAATATAATATATATTATTTGTAAATATAGGAAGGTAAACCTAGATGTACCTTAATCTTCCATCTTTATTACTCTAATTTAATTTATTTGATTTGTCTATTATTTATTAAATAACCTACTATAAAGAAATGTGTAACTATAAGTAATATTTCATCCATATTAATATAAAAATAATGTATTACCAGAAAGTAAACAATTGTATATATGATGAAGGAAGTATCTTTTCTTCCAAAAAAGTGGAACTTTTCCCTTTTAATATGATTCATATTTAATAAAGTAATATTCTTATATTAGATATTACTGAACTAAATATTGAAGTGTTTTCTCAATTGAGATATTTAAAATCTGAAGAAAAAATAAAAATTGTAGAATTTAGATTTTGATTAAAAATGTGAATATTAAATAATAATTAATATAAAAAATAGGAATAAAGAAAAATGAAAATCGGAATAAAAATAAAACTTAAAATAAAAATAAGGCCTTCTATGTATATAACACCTATGTCTTTAATAATACATAACCTTAATGTTACCAGATAACCTTAATATTACCAGTATCTTATAAAATTACCAAACCTATCAATAACCAATAAAAATAATTAAGTCATGTAACCTTGCAAATAATACACTTCTCTTAGTTCAAATATATTTTTTTATTCCCAATTCTTCCTTTGTACTTGAAATATTAATTATTAAAGTATCCTGTAAACACATATATTTATCAAATATAAAATGTGTGATTGAGACCAAACCTCTCCCTTTCAATATCATGAAATATGATATTATAAAAATTAATATGTTTAGATTAAATTAAATTAAAATTTGTGTTGTATATCTTCAAGACCATATTATAATTATCACTTCCATATTTGAAAAGAAAAATGATTTCCAATCTATGTAAATAAAAGAAGTGACTAACACAAAAGATATAAGAAAATCAAAACTTTATAACCTTATTCTAGAATGTAACTCTTCAGAATAAACCCTTAATAAAAAATCCTAATATCTCTATACTAAAGACATATGTCTAAGAATTAAAATATATATCTTGTATAAATTCCTTCATTATTTATACTTATGTACTATAACTTATTTATTCTATATAGTATACATACATATCTTATAACTTCTAAGTTAAAACAAAAATTCTCTTTTTTTTTTTTTCTCTCTCTCTGGATCCAAATACTTTGACTTTAGCAGCTGCTCAAACAATCAATCATTCATTGACACATCTATGCACACAAGACTGTAACATATACTTTCACATAAAAACATTGACGGACACAAATCCCTGTATTCCCAATTATTCTATGCGCATTTCAAAGATTATGTTACTAATTTGAAGTACTTCTCGAAAAAAACAAATTCCAATGAATTACAGACTGTACATATGACCATGGAACAAACATTTATTTTTAGCTTTAGTACCAAGTCACATGCTTTGGTCACGTGCAAGGAACACCATTCCAAGACAGCAAGCAGTTTTATAACACTCCAAAGCTCAGATTACATTTCTAATAACTCTAAAGAAGATATATATTCATTAAAGAAACATTAAAGTAATAATACTCTGGCAATTGGTACCTGAGAAAATAATAATTATTAATTAATCGTGCTTTTGCGTTTAACCTTATCCAATAAAATATATGTTACCTGATTGAGGACAAGAACATATGTATAAATAAAAAGTTAATACTTCATCAATCTGCTTTTACTGATAAATTCTGAGGGAAATAAAAGAATAAAATTATTATCATATTTATGATAAAAATGAAACACTTAGAATCTGTTACTTTCTTTTATTATTTTATTTTAAATATTATTATTCATATACAGAGATCAAATTATTAATTTATAACATTAACTATCATTTGACTAAATGAAAATATGACCTTGATTTACTATCACTACCTTTAATATATATATATATATTCACTGTATATGAAAAATTATGATTATCAAATAGCAAAATTAATTTATCCAGAAATCCCCTTTTTTCCAGCTAAAGACCAAACCTCAATTTTTGCAAGATTCGGTTTATTACAGTAATTTCCAGAAAATTGGAATTGAAATTATTTTGTAACTCAATTTTTGTCCTTAAATGAGAAAAAATATCTTTCTCTGAAAAACCACCCAGCTGTCGCTGGCTATCAAATTCTCTGGACGACCTTTTTTCTTTCACTAGTGACCAGGGGAGAGAATCTACACAAGACACCTGTTTCTGTCTTTCAGGGCTTTTAAAAATCGCTTGTCTGAGATAATCGGTATCAGATTTTGTGACACTTTTCTCTTTCATTGAAGGTGACAAGGAAAGAGGGGGGGTGTATGACTTATAATTCACATGAAGGTTCCTGCGAATTTCATACATCTTGTCACAAAAATATTTGGATCTGGGAGACACTGTTGGTTTTTCACGGAAACTCTCCCGTTTTTGTGTTGGTTTTTCAGAATTAATTAATTTCTGTTTTGATTGACTTTGGCGATTTCTAACAAAATCGATAAATGTCGTACATTCGAATAGGGACTTTTTATTTAATGCCACTGCACAGGCGGCATTGTCAAGGAAATTAAATTTCTTGATGAATAAACGTATCATTCCATCCAATCCGACATTTGGAATAACCGCCCTATACAAACGTTCAAAAACGGACATAAATGAGAACGTACTCTCATTTTGTTCAATTTGTAATTCCTTCAACATCTCATAGTTTGGATCAGATTCATTCCTTGCACAGAAGATGAGATATTTCAGCCTTATGAGATCGTTATCATTTGAACAATCAAATGTCTCATTGTCAGAAAACTTTTTCAAAGCCAATTGTCTAAAGAAATGCTGAGGTATCCACATACGGAATAACTGATTCGTCTCACTATTGGTTAAATTTAACTTCTCGATGGAAGTTTCAAATATCTCTGAATTTCTGCAAACATGTATTTTAGGATTATATGCGGGAATTAATTTGCATATGTCCAATAAATTTTTTCTAAGTGTAATCCCTAACTTGGCCTGTTCTATTTTTAGAAACTGATCGTCGCCATTTTCTCTCTCCACGTGTCCTTTCTGCACATCTCCCATTCTGGCTCCTCCCCCTCCTGGCTTCTCTACGTCATTTCCTGCGTCTTTCCCAGTGTCCTGAAAATGACCTTGATTACGTAGCACATGTCTGCCGCCATTATCAAAATTCTGATTTACAAAATTACAGCCAACATTACAGTCAGAATTCACAATATCACTGACTGACATACCAGGTTCTAAGCAGTCTTTGGATTTCTCTGTCACTAACTCTCCTGACAATTCAGGTTGTCTATTTCCACCATTTTTACACTTTTCTACGATTAACTTGTGAAAATCATAGACTAAATGACAGACATTTCTGATTTTCTGTTTCTCTCTATTAAAAGACCTTGCACATTCTATACGTGAATTCTCAAGTTCACACTCCTCATAAAAGCGTAACCAAATCTCTTCTACATTAGAAATATCTGGATAAGTGAACTGAAGTTTACTTTGCTTAACATATGAAGAGATAAAATCCATTTTCTTACCTGAAATGATCAGATGATCTGATGGATGATCCTGTAAGACTTGATTCACCTTGTTCAACCCGTCCAATACTTCTTATGGACTGACACTATCTTTCTTGCTCAAAAATACGTCAAAAGTTAACTTCTGTGGCTTTATAAAGTCTTTACAGTTCATTTAAAAAAAAACATTCATGCTACTTGACTTATACGTATTTCCTAGGTTCTGCGTGATTTTTTATAAATTGTCGATTCCTGATCCTTTGCAGGAAGCATATGTCCAGTCCCCCCTTATGCAAAGTGAAGGAACAACAAAAAATGCAAAAAAAAATCACGAATGGGTGGCTCACCAAAATGTTAAAAAATATACTCTTAAATATATTTTTCGTCAAATACGTAAAAGCCGCATGAAAGAAAGAACTTCCAAAGATGTAAAAAATAAATGTATTTTATCTATTTAAAAAAATGGTTGCCAGGGTTCAGTTACAGAAAGGAAAAATAATATACTTTGATAGATTACGCTAAGAGTTCATTTAGTCCATAATGATCTATGGGAAGTCTTTACTCATCTTTCTTTGGTTCCTGAACGGCAATGCAGGAGATGTCATCTCTTAGGCTGGACAACGTGTCATATCTTGCAGCACTGAAGTCTTCTCACAGCAGGCAGTGTGGAGGAGCGCCCCGTAGCCCCCTCCATCGTGTATTATATACCAGCTGCTCAGTCCATATAGGGTGTTTAGTGGAACACAGTTGAATATAGTTCCATATTACGTAACCTTCTGGAAACTTCGGAAAGCTTCTGGAAGGATTTATATATATCCTTCCATGCTCAGTATATATATATATTCAATATGGATATTTTAATACTTATTCCTTATAAAAACTTAATTAATAAACTATGCCCTCCAACATAAACAGAACTGTGAACTTATATGTCTTACTATAACATATTTGATAACTAGATGTATTAATTTTAAGGTTTTTACACCTGGCACCTGTCAGACTGCTGCAGACCTGCTACACAGGCCTGCTTCCACTCTCCTTCACTCCTCACAGACTCCCTCCTAAAACTCAACTGTTTTCCTGCCTCAGGCTCTCTGAACTCCTCGGTGGGCGTAGCCAACCGCCTGGCTCCACCCCTGGTGTGTCCATCAAGCACTGAGGGAGGTGACTAGGTTTTAATGGTTAGAAGTATACAAGGCACTCCCAAGATGATTTGAAGAAATATTTATTCATGTGCGTAAAAAAAACGTTTTCGGTCCTATGTGGACCTTCCTGTCATGGCAGCCCCCATACAGCGGTGGATTCCGCGTCTGACAGCCCACACAGCGTGTTCCCTCACACATGTACTACTGAGGAAGGTCCACATAGGACCGAAAATGTTTTTGTTACGCACATGAATAAATATTTCTTCAAATCATCTTGGGAGTGCCTTGTATACTTCTCACTGTTTGGCTTTGGAACCTGAAGTGCACCCCAATATCTCCTAGACGCATATATAGGAAGTGCCATTCTCTTCTTGCTAGGTTTTAATGGTTGGCTGATGTTACCTTATTGGGGGACAGGTGTAATGCGGGGGTCTATCTGTGACTACCTGGCTAGTCCAGGGGGTCACAAAGGCAACTGAAAGACCTGCAGAGAGTTCATGAATACCCTGTTTCCCAGAAAATAAGCCCTAGTTACAGTCAGGGCCAGCGTTGGGAGGAGTCAAACTGTGCAATTTCTCTGCAACCCCAGTTTCTTAAGGACCTCATCAGTTGTATGTGATAGCTGAATGTTTAAGGACCTTTGATGAAGTCATGTGACATGATGTAACCAATGGTCTCTTAATTGCAGGAGTCTAAAAGAACTGAACAGGACACAGGCTGACATGCTGGACTGGCATTAGGGGAAAGGGAGAGCAAACTGGGCAATTTCACAGGGCCCCCATTCTCCTAGCCGCCCCAGTGTTTATATGCCGATTATAGGACTGCTTAAGGACCTTTTTGACATCACATCATGTGACCAAAGGTCACATGATGTGATGTCAAAAAGGTATAAAGCTGAAGAGGAGACAGGCTGGTGTGTGTGGGTGTGGGTGTGTATAGCTAGATAATAGAAAAAAAAAAAAGAGTTACAGCTGCACACTGAAATACCAAATTTTTAAACTGCTAAAAAATATCTAATAAAATTATTGCTTTAGAGAATGTTAACTACTGGCAAACTACCCTGGAAGGATTGGAGACACCTATAGAAGGACATTTGACACTTAGACCTTTGATTCTTCAAAGCAATTATGCCAGAATTCTGTCAGAAATCACTTTTCAATCTATTTTTTTGTGCAACACAGAATTGTGAAAAAAGATTGTGCGACTAAATTATCACGGCGCGCTGTGCTGACATCACTCGCATGTACTTCAGCTCCCAGAAGTACAAGCAGACATGGCCTCGCCATGGGCTTCGCCACCGCGAAGAAGCTGACTTTCAAGCACGTGACTGTGATTGGAGGAGGTCTGATGGGTGCCAGGATAGCGCAGGTAGCTGCAGCAACCAGACACACTGTTGTTTTAGTGGACCAGACTGATAACATCTTGAAAAAGTTTGCCAAAAGTATTGAAGACAGCTTGAAAAGGGTCACCAAGAAGATGTTTGCAGACAAGCCTGAGCTGCTCCACAGTTCATCAGCAAAACCCTCTCAAACTTCAGCACAAGCACAGACCCAGCGGCCGTGGTGCACAGCAATGATCTGGTGTTGGAAGCCATAATAGAAAACTTGGAAGTGAAAAACGCACTAATGAAGACACTGGACAAATTTGCACCAGAACACACCATATTTGCCAGCAACACTTCCTCATTGCCAATAACTGACATAGCCAACTTCACAACTAGGCAGGATTAGTTCGGAGGGCCGCATTTCTTTAATCCAATACCAATGATGACGCTGGTGGAGGTCATTAAAACACCAATGACTAGCCAAACGACTTCTGACTCTCTCATGGACTTCAGTAAAGCACTAGGAAAGATGCCTGTGTCATGTAAGGACACCCCAGGATTCATTGTTAACCATCTTCTGGTACCATACCTAATGAAATTCGTATATCTTCATGAAAGAGGTCATGCATCTAAGGAAGACATGGATGTTGCAATGAAATTGGGACCCCCTTTTTGCCTCCAGTGAATTGCTCAATAAGCTTGGAAAGAAGACCGGAGAAGGATTTTATAAAGACAGATGGTTGGCCTGGCTGCACTGCAGAGCTATATTGTTATAGTCTCTTGTTTGCTTTGATTACGATGACCGTTGTTGTTTTTACATTGGACGGTTTTCTCATCACTTATTAACACTCTAGTGACTTACAGTCATAATTCTCTATTTCATCAACATCCTTTTGTACCGCTGATTCCAAACATTGATACATCATAGCCATTCTACAGTCAATAATAAATGACTCTACAAAAAATAAATTGTGCAACTTTTCAACTTTTAGAGGTTTCATGGCACTTTTAACCAGCTTTGCCAAAATGGGCAGAGCTTGGCCAGAAGAAGGGTGTGATACCACCGCTTCTCTAATTCATAACAAACTGTGATGTTCCCTATGCCAGAAATCTCATGCCAGTCCCTGACATCAATATTCAGTGTACATCGCTGATCTTGATGAATTGGAGCCCTAATGTTTATCTACACAGACAGCAAGACCCTGCTACCTGCTTTGGTTACAAAGCCTAAGGATAGGCCATCAATGTTACAGTCCCAGACAAACCCATTAAATATTTGGCATCTAAAAAAGTAAGATCGGCAGCACTCTGCGGTGTGAAAAATTTTAATGTTGCTTCATGCAAACAGGTGAGACAACATAGGGGAGGTGAGGGGGCACAGAGCACGACGGTACCGTTTCGCACCTCTAGGGGTGCTTTCTCGGGTCCACCACCGGTTCTGCATAGTAGGGTTAGGGCATACAATTTGCAACATAGGAAGCAATGGTAGGGATGATAGGTAATAAGATTACAGGTCCACCAGTCAGGACTGGAAGGACAAGAATTTGGACATCGCCCAGGGGGACCAACGATTCCTTATTTTATTTTTCGTAAACAGATCTGAGGTCAGAACGAGCTCGTATCGGTAATGTTTATTGATTTTTTGGATAATTTCCAATTTAGTGGGGATAGTTATTTCTCTCCAGTAGTCTGCCAAACACATACGTGCTGCTATTAGAATGTGTGATACAATTGGTCTCAAATCGCCAGGGAATATATGTAAACCGATCCCCAAAACCGCTAGCGGACCACTCAAACTTCCAGCCAGGCCTGTAACTGAGGTAATAATGTTAGACACTTCTTCCCAAAAAGGCCGGATGAGCGGGCAATCCCACCACATGTGCCTTAGGGATCAAACACCCGAGTAGCCCTTCCAGCAGGATTGGGGATAGGCACCACGGAATTTAGAAATCTTCAGCAGGGTGTAGTACCAGTCAAAGTGAACTTTCTTAAGCTGCTCAAGATGATTGATACAGGAGGAATATTTCTGCAGGTCGCCAGAAGCGGACCACCATTGGTCTGGGGTTGAGGAGAAAGCAAGAGCCCCTTTCCCAGCGCCTCATATACGCTTGTTTAGGACCATTACCGGGGGAATTAAACACTTTATATACTACCGAGTGGCCGTGTTTTTGAGAGGAGGAGGAACTAAAAAAATGCTGTATTGGCGAGCAAACAGCATTATGGCAGCATAAGGGAAATACACATGAATTTATAAAAATGCTGAATTTGCAGATACTGGTAGAAGTTATTTCTGTGAAGGCCAGATTCATCCATTAGGACAGAGAAAGGTTTCAACTCCTGAATTAAGAGGATATCTTTCATGACCATAATACCACTCATCACCCAATTGCCTAACACGAGGCCATCCGCATGAAGCTCCAAGGCTCTAATGGAGATAGACTCAAATTTAATCACCTGACGAGAAGAGACCAGATCAGACCAGTAAGAAAATGCCACTTTCATTGTCTGCAGGGGAAGAGAGGGGGCAAAGGAACTAAGTACTCGCGCCTCCAGTAGAAATCTCAAAGTACCACGCAGGGTCAATTATTTCTCCACAAGCACCCATTTGTGAGTACTAGAATCATCATATCACTTAACGCCTCTAGAACTGCTACTTTATGGTACAAATAAAAATTCAGGACCCCTAGACCACCATGTGAATAACTATAAAATAAGGTAGACATACCAACCCTAGGTTTCTTTCCTGCCCAAATAAATCTGCTCACAACTTCCTGCAGAAGAGAGAGAAACCTCTTGGGGAACCTCAAGGGAAGACAGCGGAATAAATAAATAATTTTTGGTAGGAACATCATCTTAACTATCTGAATGCGCGCCATCCAGGAAAGGGGTAAATGTATTTGATTGTCTATGTCCTTTCGAATGGAATCAAGCAGCGTATTAAAATTCTGTTTGACAATATTGGAAAGTTTACAAATCCTTGGTCCTAGGTACGGAAAGCCATCCTGGGCCCAAGTATATGAGACAAGTGAGGAGATTTTATCTCTAACAGATGGTGGAACATTAACTGAGAAGAGAACCAATTTTCCTTCGTTTAGCTTGTAATATGAAATCTTAGAAAATTCAAGTGGAGCTTTTTTGATCCCTATCAATGATCTTTCACTATCAGTGCAAGAAAGTATTACATCGTCTGCATATACACCGATCTTATGTTCTACAGGGCCTATTTTAACTCCAGAGATTTCCGGGTTGAGCCTAATGGACTCCGCCAGGGGCTCCATGACTAAAGCAAAAATTATAGGAGAAGGGGGGCAACCCTGGCGGGTCCCATTAGTCAGGTCAAATCTATCAGAATAGAAGCCTGCTGCACAGACCGAAGCATTTGTTTTTTTGTATAAGGCCATAATAGCACCCTTTATATTACCAGAGAAACCAAATGTGTCCAAAACGGCATCCACATAGTCCCAGTGTACCCTGTCAAACGCTTTTTCCTCATCTAGAGACAGGAATACACCGGTGGTACCACTGGACTCAAGAAAATCCATCAAATCAATCACTCTTCTAGTGCCATCTATAGCCTGCCTCCCTGGGACAAATCCCACTTGGTCAGGGGAGACCAGGGCCGGCAAACCTGAGAGGAGTCTATTAGCCCAGACTTTTGCATATAACTTCACATCACAATTCAAAAGAGAGATAGGTCTGAAGTTACCAGGAGAGGTTAGAGGCTTCCCCGGTTTAGGAATAGTAGTGATTGTCGCAGCCTAGCTTTCAGACTGGATATCAGATGATTCCCTCCATAGTGAGAACGTTCTAACCAAAAGTGGAGCCAAGATGTGCGCAAACTGGCGGTAGTAAGAAGTAGAAAAACCATCTGGCCCGGGGGCAGAAAGTCTCTTAAAGGAATTAATAGCCCAAACTACTTCCTCCTCAGGAAGGGGGGCATTAAGAGCAGCCAGAGCCATGGGGTCAAAGTTTGGGCAAATTTAGTTTAGCAAGGAAAGAAGAAATTTCACCCTTCGTGGGCTGGTGTGTTTTAGGATCTGACGAGATTATATAGTTGGGAATAGTATTCTTTAAACTCACTAGCTATATGAGTAGGGTTTAAAACTTTGGACCCGTCGTGCTTAATCAAAAAGGGAATGGCCATCCGAGCCTCCCATTTCTTCAAATGACTTGCTAGGACCCTACCGGCTCTATCACCCAAGCTATAGAATTTGGATTTAAGCTTTTTTAGATTTTTTTTCTTAGGAATACAGCATAAATGATCTCAGCTGATCTCTTAGACCTCTAATAGAGTCAAGGAAAATGTCAGAGGGGTGGGCCTTGTTTGCCCTTTCTAGGAGCTGGAGTTTAAACAAAATATCATTAAATGCTTTTAACCTTTTCCTTTTCTCCATTGCTGCAGTTTTGATGAGGACACCTCTAGCAAAGGCCTTATGGGTTGCCCAAAGAGTTTCATCCGAGACCATTTGATTATCATTAATGGCAAAAAATTATTTTAATTGCTGAGCGATTTCATCGCTGGTATCTTGGTTAGTGAGAATATAATCATTCAGTTTCCATTTGGAAGGAGACCGGGTAGGACCCTCGTCTGAAATTGTTAACATAACGGGCGCATGGTCTGACCACGTAATGGGGCCAATGTTAACCTTTTCACATCCCAACAGTAACAAATCATCTACTAAGATATAATCTATTCTAGAGTAGGTATTAAACCTTAGGGAGTGAAAAGAGTAGTCTCTCTCTCCTGCATGAGCATATCGCCATATATCATGAAAACGAAACTCACGGATCAGGTGGCCCATCTCTTTTCTGGCCGCGGCTTGGTGGGAACAATCTAGGGATTTACACATAGGGACATTAAAGTCTCCGCATATCACCGAGGAACCCTTTGCCACTCCCCTAAAAGACTCCAAAAATTTATGTATGAATTTTAATTGGCCCACATTGGGAGCGTACACTGAAGCAATAGTGAATTGCACATTGTTTAGTAGACCAATTAAAATAACATATCTCCCCTCAATGTCCCCCGCCACCCTTTCAAGCTGGAAGGCTACAGAGCTTTTAATGAGGATTCCTACACCTGCCCTTTTGTGGACCTTATTGGCCAAAAAACTGATGAGGATAATTAACATTTTTCATTCTACCATTATCCTGGGCTAATAAATGTGATTCTTGAATGCACAAAACATCACTTCTCGCCTTTCTTACCTCCTTCCAGACCCATGACCTTTTATGCGGAGAATTTAATCCCTTTACATTTAGAGACAATACCTTTAAACCCATGGTATGTAAGGCCAGAAGTGGCTGTAATAGCCGAGAATCTGCTTCCTTTGGAGTATTAATCCTGCAGAAAGAAATGGTACAAACAGGCAAGACCCATCAACAAATAACATGACATAACAATTAAAGAAAAACTGAGAAACAAGTTGCTCCTCACATAACATGACGAAGCTACACAAGGACTGACAAGCACTCAAAACAGTAAGAGCGAAAAAAAGACGCTCGTGGGGCAGGAACTGCAGGTGGGCTGGATGCGGCCACAAACTTTAGTAGCCAGCACCCTCTGTAGAAACCAAAAAAAAATCCAGAAAAATGGAGACCACGACCTCAAAAGGCGAAAGTTATGGGAACTTCAAGCTTTAAACCATTCAGGGTTAATTCTCCTGTTTTGGGGTGAATCTTTATCCAAGGTAGATGGCGGAGGGGGTGGAATATCCCAGTCCTCAAACACTTTTCCAAGTTGCGCAGTAGAGAAGCAAACCCGAGTGTTACCATTTTTACTGACAATGAGCTTGATAGGGAAACCCCAACGATATATAGTGCCTTTATCCCGTAGAATCTTTGTAAATGGGGTGAATTCTCTCCTCGCAAACGTGCCAGCTGAGAGATCAGGGAACACCGAATGGCGAGCAAATCTGTCTGGCAGGGAAGGTTTCTTCTTTAAACCAAGCAGGAAGGCCTCCTTTGATTTATAGAAGTGAATGCTGGCAATAGTATCTCTGGGAATCGAAGGGTTAAGTCCTTGAGGCTTAGGGATTCTGTGGATCCGGTACACTAAGATATCTCTCCCTTCTGATTCAGGCACAACAGCTTGAATAAAGTCCTGTAACAGGGGGAGCAAATCTTTATCATGTACTTCTTCTGGTATTCCTCTTATTCTAACATTGTTTCTCCTGGATCTGTCCTCCAGGTCCAGCATTTTAGATGTTAACTTGCAGACTTCAGCTTTAAGCTCCTCATGCTCATCTATCAGGGCATTGTGGAACCCTGTTAACTCCTCCATTTTGTTCTCCAAATGATCTCTGCGGTTCCCTATGTCTCTAACTTCCCCCTTCAGCTCTGCCAACATGCTCTTTATATCATTTTGCATAGATTTCCTGAAAGCTGCAAAGAGGGATTTCATTTCCTCCTTTGTGACAGGCTGGTTATCAAGGCTTACCATTTCCACAGTGCCCGCAGTCTCCATGGAGCTTCCTCTGCTTGAGACAGAGGAAGTAGCAGAGCGTGCAGGCCCTGCAGACTTTGCAGCATGAGGGGAGGCAGCAGCCATCTTAGAAATCCTCTCCAGCCCGGAGCCTCTGGCAAAGAAGTCAGATACCTTTCTGGGGGAGCTCCGGAGCCTGGTTTTGGACCGCCTCATCTGATCCCAGGGTGATACTGAGTGCCTGGAGAAAGATTCACCGCTGAAGGAACTGCCGGTAAGATGTGTGAGCCACTTCACCGCCTGAAGTTGTCAGAGCTCCTGGATTATGTGACCAGCACCATGCTCTGCTAGGCCATGGCCGAAATTGTCTATGTTGTGCATCAATGTCACAACGAGATGCTTGCAGGCATCACCAACTGTCATGGTGGCATCAGGATCTGTGGAAATTACAGATTCTGGCACTCTGCTTGCTAATTTCTATGATGTTTGTGAGCAGTGCAGGGAGACGCAGGCGTCGAACCACATACTTAGTAAGACTAGCAAGAGTTATTATCTGCTGAGCTCCTTGTTAATGTATTTGATTACATGCTGTAGTGGAGCCAGTATCATTTGCTCCCCTTCTGTATATGCTGGCTGGACTATTCCATTAATGCCAGCTATAGTTTACCTATACAGGTCTGGTGAGGTGTTGTGGTACAAACTAGTGGTTGTTGTGCATTATTGCTGTGAGCAGTTGTGGTGTTAACCCTTGTTGTCTTTTTGTTTCTGCCTTAATGCTCTTGCTTTTCTCCTTAGTCTCACACTGTTTATTTCTGTGAGTTTGCAATGTGTCTGAATTTTGGTTTTCCTGTCTGTCTTAATCTTTATTTCCATCATACTCCTGCCCCTTCCTTCCACGTTCGGGGGTAATCCAGTGGTTAGGGATAGCCTACGGTTTCCTAGCATGAGGGAAAGTATAGGAGCTCCCTGTCCCTTATTATCCTACAGTCACATTGCGACAATCAATCAGAATATTTACTGTAGCACATTCCAGAGAACTGGTGCTAGGAATGGGAGATCCGAATTAACGAAGATGTAACTCTAAAGGGTGCTTTACACGCTGCGACATTGCTACTGATATATCGTCGGGGTCACATCATTAGTGACGCAAATCCGGCGCCGGTAGCGACATCGCAGCGTGTGACACCAAGGAGCGACGATCAACGATCGCAAAATCGTTCAAAAGCGGTGATCGTTGACACGTCTCTCCTTTCCTTAATATTGTTGCTGCAGGTACGAAGTTGTTCGTCGTTCCTGCGGCACCACACATCGCTATGTGTGACGCCGCAGGAGCGACGAACATCTCCTTACCTGCGTTCACCGGCAATGAGGAAGGACAGAGGTGGGCGGCATGTTCCGGCCGCTCATCTCCGCTCCTCCTCTTCTATTGGGCGACCGCTTAGTGACGCCGCAGTGACGTCGCTTTGACGCCAAACGCACCTCCCCCTTGAGGGAGGGATTGTTCGGCGGTCACAGCGACGTCGCTGACAAGCGTGTGGAGCTGCCGTAGCGATAATGTTCGCTACGGCAGCGATCACCAAAAGTTGCACAAACGACGGGGGCGGGTGCTATCGCACTCGACATCGCCAGCAATGTCGCAGCGTGTAATGTACCCTTTAGATCTCGAAATTGGAAAACAGATTCAGAATAATTTGTTTCCTAAATTAATTTCTAATAATATGGTTTAAAAAAAATAAATGTACTTTCAAAATTATATAATTAAAAAATAATAACATTGTGTTTGTTTTTAACAGATGACTGTATCAGGAGTTCACATGGAAATATATCTTCAGAATTTAAAACAGATGATCAAACTACCACACATGAAACATATGAAGAGCATGCTGTTGTCCCAGATATACCTCCAGTCCTTCCTCGGAAAGCTTTATCATCTGATCTTTTCAAACAAGTCCAAAATTACGATTTATCACAGAATTGTAAGCAAAATAAAAGTTACAGAAAGGATGTGGAACATGAAACGGCTCCTACAAGGGAGAAACTATTTTCATGTTCAGAGTGTGGGAAATGTTTTATGCGGAAATCAAACCTTGTTAGACATCAGAAAAGCCACACAGGGGAGAAGCCATTTTCATGTTCAGAGTGTGGAAAATGTTTTATTCAGAAAATAAACCTTGTTAAACATCAGAAAAGTCACACAGGGGAGAAGCCAATTTCATGTTCAGAGTGTGGGAAATGTTTTACTCAGAAATCAGATCTTTTTGTGCATCAAAGATCTCACACAGGGGAGAAGCCATTTTCATGTTCAGAATGTGGGAAATATTTTATTCAGAAATCATCTCTTGTTTGGCATCAAAGATCTCACACAGGGGAGAAGCCATTTACATGTTCAGAGTGTGGAAAATGTTTTATTCGGAAATCAGAGCTTGTTAGACATCAGAAAAATCACACAGGGGAGAAGCCATTTTCATGTTCAGAGTGTGGGAAATGTTTTATTCAGAAATCAGACCTTGTTAGACATCAGAAAAATCACACAGGAGAAAAGCCATTTTCATGTTCAGAATGTGGGAAATGTTTTATTCGGAAATCATATCTTGTTTGGCATCAAAGATCTCACACAGGGGAGAAGCCATTTTCATGTTCAGAGTGTGGAAAATGTTTTATTCGGAAATCATATCTTGTTTGGCATCAAAGATCTCACACAGGGGAGAAGCCATTTTCATGTTCAGAGTGTGGGAAATGTTTTATTCAGAAATCAGACCTTGTTAGACATCAGAAAAATCACACAGTGGAGAAGCCATTGGCATGTTCAGAGTGTGGGAAATGTTTTATTCAGAAATCAGATCTTTTTGTGCATCAAAGATCTCACACAGGGGAGAAGCCATTTTCATGTTCAGAATGTGGGAAATGTTTTATTCGGAAATCATATCTTCTTTGGCATCAAAGATCTCACACAGGGGAGAAGCCATTTTCATGTTCAGAGTGTGGAAAATGTTTTATTCGGAAATCAGAGCTTGTTAGACATCAGAAAAGTCACACAGGGGAGAAGCCATTTTCATGTTCAGAGTGTGGGAAATGTTTTATTCGGAAATCACACCTTGTTAGACATCAGACAAGTCACACCGGGGAAAAGCCATTTTCATGTTCAGAGTGTGGGAAATGTTTTCTTCAGAAATCACACCTTGTTAGACATCAGAAAAGTCACACAGGGGAGAAGCCATTTTCATGTTCAAAGTGTGGGAAATGTTTTATTCGGAAATCACACCTTATTAGACATCAGACAAATCACATAGGGGAAAAGCCGTTTTCATGCTCAGAATGTGGTAAATGTTTTACTAGGAAATCATATCGTGATGACCATCAAAAAAATCACACAAAATAAACCATTTTTATGTTCTGAATGTGGAAAATGTAATTTTCAGAAATCAAATTTTGTTAAACATGTTAAGAAGCCGCACAGGGCAGGAACCTTTTTCATGTTGTGAATAATTGTAATGTTTAACTGGTAAATCAAGTCTTGCCGACCATCAGAAAACCAACAGAGCGGAGCAGCCATTCTTGCTTTCAGAATTTGTCAAATGTTTTTCAACATTAATCAGGTTCTGTTGTCAGATGAGTCACATGGGAGAAACCATCATAATGTACTATAATTCAAAGGGTTTTATCCAAAAATCAGCTACAATTGTTCAAGTAAGAATTGGTGAGGGAAAGAACCATTTTCTCTCTTTTTAAACTTATCATATTTTTCAAACCATAAGAATGTGGTCATGATGCACTGTTATGGGGGGTTCTGCTGCTGACACTGTTACGAGGGTAATATCCCCCAGTTTCTAGTGCAATGTGTTTGATGACTTTCCATTTAAATATGCTTATAACAAATCTGTGCCTGCCTTTATTATTTACTAAAACGGTGAAGAGCCACAGATTAGTGAATTTTTTAAAAAATAATCCAGTACCAAAACTTTTGGAAGTGTTCCTAATGTCCCCAAAAGGAACTTTCAGGTTGTGAGATCCCACAACCCTCAGTGATCACTCACAGTGGAAGAGTCAGCTCTACGACCCCAGCTCTGTGGCATCCTTCTTAAGCAGTTCAGTAAAACCTTAAAAAGTATGTGACCACGCTAGATTAGTTGAGAGAGCAATTTCTCGTGCTTAGAGCAGCCGCAGAGATTTGTGGGATCCCGCCCTGCATACTAAGATCCCACAAAATGGAAATTCGAGCTCCACTTTGCTAGTAACTTAAGTTGGGTATTTCGAGAGCCTTTATGAACATTTGTGAAAGGTTTTGATACTGGATTATATTTAGATAATTCACTAATCTCAGGTTTCCCACTGCTTTAATTACTAAAAAGCGCAGTCCCAGATTGGAGATAGGAACTCATAAGTATATTATATTGTATATAATTGCATTTCTAAACTTGTTTTGTTAATAAATGCTGGTAAATGTATATTCGTCATGTCTGTCTTTCTCTATTGTTTAGATGTTATGATTTTGCCTCAGAACCTCAGAAGTTGAGGCAGAGCTGTAGGCATTTAGCACAAAAATAGTGAGGGGATGTCACAGAGTTATCACGGCTGGAATCCAATGGCAGAAATGTTGGAAAATCCCAGAGATTTGCAGAACGTGTTGTTAACTGACAGTTTTCTGTTTGTACAGCAGCGGACTCTATAACTCTGGGAAACTGTCAGTTTTTACTCTGTTGCGAGCCTCTGACTTCCTTTATAATCCTCACCCTGGGGTGCTTTGGGTGAGGTTTATAGTTGTTCCTGGCTGTGGTTTGCAGCAGTCGTTTCCTCTTGTTGTTCCACAGACTTCTGTGGTAGCTACTCCTAAGATAAGTGTATGACGTTTGCTATCTACCTGGGCTCAGGTGGTATGATTTGTGTCTCCCCTGTATTGTTTCCTTTTGTCTCCCTTAGCATTAGTGGTGTTGACGAAGAGCTCATACCTACCATTCTTACTTAGGGCCCAGATCAGGGTTTGCCTAGGGTGAGGTATTCCTACTCGGCGATAGGTGCAGAACCTGTATAGGGTTGGTGAGGGCAGTGAGGGTGAGCTGCAGGTTATTGCCAGGGGTCACCACTTCCCCCTTTCCCTAGTGATAGGGCATTCTTTTCCCTTTCCATTTGTATTGTAATATACAGCTGGTATAGCTTCTATTCCCAGCTGTGACAAGGAAGAAGTGAATCGCATTCTGCATCCTAGATATGTGGAAGTTGTTAAGACACTCTGGTCCCAGTTTATCAAAGCTTTTATGCCAAAAAAAGTTACACAAGCTTTGAAAAGTCACAAAAATTTTAATCAATTCATATTTCTCAAATTTTGGCAGATTTTGCCATTTTCACTCCAAAATTGGCAGAGTTTGGGTGGGACAGAACGTGACACCACAGCTCCTTAAATTCATGATGAGCTGTGGTGTTCCCTATGCCAGAAATCTCACTCCAGTCCCTGATGGGAGTAATATTTCTAGCATGGTACAAGGAGGCACATGCCACTCGTCAAATGCTCCAGATTCATGAAGAGGCATGCACCACTTCATCCATCAAGAGTGGCCCCCGCATAAATTGGGCCCTTTATGTTTTAAAAGCGATCCCTTTTACAAAAGATAATTGTTGTAATAAAAAAAACTGGAAGGATTTTATCTGTCTGATATCCAAAGGGATTGTTTTTTTGTGGGGCTACCCGCAAATAGAGATGAGCGGACCCGTTGAAGTTCGGGTACGGCTTTTTCAGTCGGACTTTAGATAAAGTTCAGTTCGGGAACCGGGCTTGTCCTGAACCCCGTTAGAAGTCACTGATTGGGCAGTTGGGTCTCCGTCCACATGCATCCAGCCATTAACAGAGTATTTATTACCAGGGGAGGGAGGGTTTTTTCCTTGTGCACAATACATCCTATAACGATGTTTTTACCTCCCCGTGAAGTCACACACACACTGCAAGCAGCTCGCACTAGGACGAGCACTGAGTTTACCTGAGCACACCGATGCTAGATCGAGTGGTTAGGATACATAAAGCACCCGAACTCCGAACTCTAAAGCAGGCTTTACACGCTGCGACATCGCTCAAGCGATCTCTTTGGGGTCACGGAATTTGTGACGCACATCCGGTCGCTTTAGCGAGGTCTTTGAATGTGACAGTTATGAGCGATTTTGAATCGTCGCAAAAACGGTCAAAATCGCTCATCGGTGACATGCCCCCCTATTCTCGAATATCGCTGCTGATCGGTGTACGAAGTAGTTTGTCGCTCCTGTGGCAGCACACATCGCTACGTGTGACACCGGAGGAACGAGGAACCTCACCTTACCTGCGGCCGCACGCAATGAGGAAGGAAGTAGGTGGGTGGGATGTTATGGCCGCTCATCTCCGCCCCTCCACTTCCATTGGGCGGCGGTTCGGTGACGCTACTGTGACGTCCCTGTGACGCTGAACGAACCGCCCCCTTAGAAAGGAGGCAGTTCGCCGGTCACAGCGACGTCGCAGAGCTGGTATGTGCATGTGACGCTGCCGTAGCGATGGGGGCGGGTGCTATCACGCTCGACATCGCTAGCATTGGCTAGCGATGTCGCAGCGTGTAAAGCGGCCTTAACACTGATTTTTTTGTATAAAGTCACTGAACTTTACTATTCAGGTTCACTCATCTCTGCCCACAAACCTTTATTACAGTTTAGATTATGGGTGTAGAAGAGACCAGAACTGAAAAGGGGCCTATCTCTTGATGAAGAGCAAGTAACATTTATGATACCTATGCTGAGGTTTTGAGAATTTAATGGAATTTGGTTTACTACTTAATCAATAATCAGAATAATGTAAAAATAGTGTCACGCTAGGTTCGGTGAAGTACCGAGTGAACGGCGAAAGGGAAGAGAAACCCTGTGCCTATGGAAGGGGGAGATGGTGACCCCTGACTAAGCCTACCACTGGGCACTGAGTTCCCTCACCACCCTAGATAGATTCCACACCTATGCACCAAGCGGCATACCTGACCCTAGGCTGACCCTGATCTGAGCCCTAAATAGAGAACGGATGGGATGAGCTTTTCGTCAACCCCACTGACCACTAAAGGATACACAGGGATAACGAACAAGGGAAAACAACAAACAACTTATCTCTAGACGACTCAGTAAAAAGTTCAGTAAAGAGCAACAAAGATCCTACTGATGCATGCAAGCCACCTGCTTGCATCCAGAGCTTGTGAAGGAACTGAATATCACCAGCACAAGTCCAGGGAACATGAGACTATTTAAACCCAAGGGAAAATACAGATTATTAGCAACTGAAGGGAAGAAGAGTTCCCTTAGGTCCTAACGGGGAAAAGAATGAAAACCCAACAGAGGAGATACCTAGTACAATGAATTCAGACAGCAGTAAAAATAGAAAGTCAGGGAGCATTTTACGCAGCCAAACGCTGTGACAGAGAGAGACTCTGAAGTGTCATTTACTGGGCTGCTTTCTGTAGTTTTAATAAAATCACTGTATTACCACTAGGGGATTATCACTAGAGAACTAGTAAACCTTCTACCATGTATTGTCGATCTCCATTAGATCTGTATACCCCTGCCCCACCCATGATTGGCAGCTTTCTGTCTATGCTCATTGTACACAGCTGTCAATCAATGGTGTGGGTGGGTTTATGCACAGCAGCATTTCGGAGAACTGGTAGATCTTAAGCAGATAAAACTGATGTTTATCAAAACTTCAGCAAGCAGCCAAGGAAGTGACACATCGCTGGAATCAGGGTCTCTGCCCCTACATCATGCTGTTCTGAGATGAGATAGCAAAACCCAGTGACAAATTCCATTTAAATGACTGCCAGATAAACATCTATTTAGCTAAACTAAGGAAAAAAATTATGTCAACTAAATGACAATAATAATCGTGCTAATTTTTTATTTATTTTCCTATTAACTTTTGGAAATGTAGTCTATTGTGCTATCTATAATACTCTTCATTTGTCCCACAAATACTATAGATAAATACTCCTTATTCATGGACCTTCACACAATCATATGTAAATTATTCCTTAAATTTCACAATGGATAACCATAGTCCCCCAAACAGAAAAACGTTTGATACAAGATGTCACAAAACAGCACGCTGCTGCCCCTAATTGTCAGGATAATTATGCAATTGACCGACGCTTAACGGAAGAGGCCATGACTGTTTCCACTACTAGGCCGATTATTGGGGAGCTCACAGTGAGGGTATAGTATATATACAACCTTTTCTATCTCATGGAATATATCTACATCTTGATACAGTCACTGCCAACTCCACAATAACAAAAGGAACTACTGCTAGCTGCCACCACCAATCGCTTATACAGGCCAATTGGACACATGTTACAGGTAGCGTATGGCTTCGGGATGCAATATATAGAGTAAGAGGAATGAAGCTATTAAATTTTAGATAATCAGAAAAGTAAGCAGTGTTCATAAAATATACAAAAGATATTACAAAGGGGAACAAAACAATACAGTATATACAATTACATAAAATTAAAGGGAATAACGAAAAAAATTATTGAACCTGGGTCACAAAAATTGGCTTCAGATTTATGGAGGGAAGGACTCCAATGGAATGTGGAGCAATCCTACATGGCAATATTCCTTTCATTGAACGAGGATCCTAATTGGCATTAGCTTTTATTAACACAAGTTACACTCACATACTGGTGACTCATAACAGGGCTGGACTTCAGATAACTATAGGATGTATCTAAGTCTTAGAAAATTATGAGGGTCCCAATTTTCTGATATCTTTGCTCCTGGACGTCCCAGACGAGAGATATTACTATCATCTTTCCTATCATGATTATATCTGTTCATAGATAGGAGACATTGCATAGATATTTTTATCTATCTGGCCGATATCCAATTGGCGTGACCCCGGCCATCACACATAGATGCAGAACGATGCTTTGTGTTCTCCACTATATCATAAATGTCAAAATATGACTTTCCTATCTATTATATTGATGCAGTTCATAAAGCTTCAATTCTTATTTTCTATAAGGAGAAACAAAGGATTTGAATTTCTCTGCTATTTTTCTGTTCAACTGCTGCTCTTATCTCTACCGGTCATAAATCTGTCCTTTTCTACATTCTTGTGCATTCAAGATAAGATTGGCCTTACATCTGCTAGAAGATTCTTTTTAGTTACCTGTTTCCAAAGGAGGTGGTCAGCTTCATAGGGATCTTGTTGAGTCTTTATGGATTTTATCATTTCTATATGACACTGGGCTACATATTGATGTTTTTCCAAAATCAAGCTTTTACACCTTGAAAGCCAAGGTCATTTTTTGGACACTTTCCTCGACTTGGTGCTTGAAGAGTTCAATAAAATCAGAAAAATTACTATCATGATTCACATATGACTCTGCTTGTGGAAAGCAATTATGTGTGTTTGTTTTCCTGCTGTCTTTATTCTCCGGGGTTTGGTCTGATGGGAGGAGCCTATTCTGTTATGCCTCATTCCGGGGGTCATGCTTCCTTATCTTGGAACTGTTTTCTTTGGTAGGCGTACAGTGATAGTTCCTGCTCTGCAGTGTGCGCTTTTGGTTCCTGTGAGTCTGTTCTGATCCTGCCCACTACCTAGTACTCCTTTACCTTACCTTTGTCCTTCCCGTCTTGTCTTACCTACCTGTCTCCCTAACCCGCTCTCTGCTTTGTTATCCCGTCTCCACTCCCTCTATACTAACTTGTCCTCTCGGTTTACGACTTCCACTTGTTACACGCCTGTCCCGTGTCTGGGATCTGCCCCTTCCCCCGCTCTGCTAAACTTTCCTGTGCTCCATGTTGGGCTTTGTAAGTAGCCGGACACGCTCCATGTGCTGAGCTTAACTGGCCTATATAAGACTACCAAGATACTCACCTGTGTCCTGGTATTAGGACTATTAGTCTGTGCACAGCGACCTGTCTGCAGCCTCCAGAACATCTCCAGACTATCTGTGGCCTCCAGCACCTCAGCTACCAATCTGCCTGTGGCTTCCAGTATGTCTGCCCCTGTCTGAGGTCTCCAGGACGTCTGCGGCTTCCAATACCTCAGTTACCTGTCTGCCTGTGGGTGTCAGTACCTCTGCAGCCTGTCTGCCTGTGGGTGTCAGTACCTCTGCAGCCTGTCTGCAGTCTTCAGGACTTCTGCTGTATGCCTGTGACTGGTAGTGCCTCTGCTGCTCGCCCCAGGTTTTCCAGGATCTCTGCTACATGTCCGTCCACAGCTTTCAGTCTCCTGTCTGCCTACAGCATGGGTCCCCAATTCCAGTCCTCGAGGGCCGCCAACAGTGCATGTTTTCAGGATTTCCTTAGTATTGCACAGGTGATAATTTAATCACCTGCACAGTTGATGATTCCAACACCCATGCAATGCTAAGGAAATCCTGAAAACATGCACTGTTGGCAGCCCTCGAGGACTGTAGTTGGGGAACCCTGGCCTACAGCCTCCATTACCTCACTTTGTGAGCCCCTGACAGAATCCAAGACCATGGTTCTCAATGGCGCAGTTACACACACGGCTCCGCTCCGCACACCTCATACACACACGGCTCCGCTCCGTACACCTCGTACACACACGGCTCCGCTCCGTACACCTCGTACACACACGGCTCCGCTCCGTACACCTCGTACACACACGGCTCCGCTCCGTACACCTCGTACACACACGGCTCCGCTCCGTACACCTCGTACACACACGGCTCCGCTCCGTACACCTCGTACACACACGGCTCCGCTCCGTACACCTCGTACACACACGGCTCCGCTCCGTACACCTCGTACACACACGGCTCCGCTCCGTACACCTCGTACACACACGGCTCCGCTCCGTACACCTCGTACACACACGGCTCCGCTCCGCACACCTCGTACACACACGGCTCCGCTCCGCACACCTCGTACACACACGGCTCTGCTCCGTACACCTCGTACACACACGGCTCAGCTCCGTACACCTCGTACACACACGGCTCCGCTCCGTACACCTCGTACACGCACGGCTCCGCTCCGTACACCTCGTACACACACTGCTAGGCTCCGTACACCTCGTACACACACGGCTCTGCTCCGTACACCTCGTACACACACGGCTCTGCTACATCCACACTGTAAACCCCTCCTGACCCCACACATAAACTTCCCCTCATCCAGCACCATGACACCCAGCACAGCAGAGTCCTGCATACACTGAGGAGCTGATCATGTGACCCCTGACTCCTCCCCTCCATGTGACATCATCACAGGTCCTGGAAGCACAGAGCAGCCACATGTATACTGTGCGGCTGTTACTCTAGATACGGGGTTGGGAAGCACCAAGCGAACAGCAAAAAGGAAGGTAAGGGAAACCCTGTGTCTAGGGAAAGGGAAGATGGTGACCCCTGACCGATCCTACTGCTGGTCCCTGGGCCCTCACCACCATAGATAGGTTCCTCACCTCTGCCCCGAGCCGGATACCTGACCCTAGCTATAACTACTGCTGGTCCCTGGGTCCTCACCACCATAGATAGGTTCCGCACCTCTGCCCCGAGCCGGATACCTGACCCTAGTGATAACTACTGCTGGGCCCTAAATAGGGAATGGGTGGGATGATCTCTTCATCAACCCCACTAAACACACAAGGAGGACACAGGACAATGCATGAACTACTTATCTACAGATGACACAGGTAGAAGTTCAACTGCAACACCACAGAGGAGTACAAGCCTCCTGCTTGCAACCACAGCTTGAATGAGCTAAAAATATCACCAGCATCCGTCCAAAGAAGGAAGGGATATTGAAGCACCCAGACAATGCTGATGATCTGGTGTAAGGCGAGCTCCTGCTGGGTCCAAGAGAGAAATCCAGCAGGAAATTAATACTGACAGCAGGAACAATGGAAAGTCAGGGAGCGTTCTGCGCAGCCAGATGCTGTGACCTTCTATAGCCAGAAACCACATGACTGTCACACATGACAGCGGCTCTGCAGGTGGAGGTGTGCGGAAATTCCCCATTACTGGTCACAGGCGACATTAACCCCTTCGGCGCTGAGACTTTCTTGGTGTTTTTCTCGCTGATTTCTATGAATCATGAAGCTTTTGTTCCTTTGTCTGTGATAGATTCAGTCGACCCAACTATGAGATTGTATAGAAAATAGTTCCGGCACACTTCACAAAATGCGAGAGAGGAATATAATGCTTCAAAGGATTTTATAAAATGTCCAACGTTTCAACCATCAATTTTGTTTTTTGTCCAGGACAAGAGGATCTAATGTAACAAAAACATAACAGATTCTTTTAGATGATGACAGTCAATAACATACATTACAAAGCTTTATACAAAGCGTCACTAATGAAAAGAATGCATCAAACTGACGCTATAAGACGATAAAGGAACAATAATGCGATGATTGCACAAATACATGAAAAGAGCTGAATGATTGAGTTTATACAATTTATGAATTAATATTAATTATTCTCATTTAACTCTACAAGTCCCAGAGAGGGGTCATTTAACATTTCCACCCTTGGAACCCTATGGAGCTCGAAATTCCTGGGACTTCTAGTGTTAAATGGAACAAATGCCAGACTGGTCAGAATGATGCCAAGAGTACGAAATATAATGAATTGTGTCTACACAGCTAAGATAAAAATGAGTGACAAAAGGTTCCTCAAGCTCCAAACTGTGGCTTCTCGCTGGGTATATGAGGATATGAGGATATGGGGATATGGGGTGAACAGCCTAAGATGAGTAAGCAGAAAAATAACATACAAATGTAAGAGGACAATATAAAAGACACAGTGATACCCTTATATTGGGGTACACATCAGAAACCCCCGGAGTACAGAATGGAAGGTATATGCCTTTTGCACTTGTGTAGAAAAACAAGGACACAATCGTTCTTAAAGGAAGTGTTTTTGTGGCTTTTTTTCAGCAGCGATATGGCATAAGAGCAATATCTGAGGAAATAGACAAAGTATATAGTGTTATTATCAATATATAATGGATTGAAGCATAATTGATATACGCTGCATCCACAGGAGCTATTCCAGGGTAAAGCCTGTGACCGGCTGCAGGTAACTAATCTGCTGTGTGACCGGCTGCAGGAAACTAATCCGCTGTGTGAAGGCAGATTTCTCCCGGGCTCCACAAGTGACCTTCAGAGAAACCAATGTTAATTCAAGAACAATTGAGAGGTGCGCACTATAAGGCTGGGGCCACACGGGGCACTACTGCGATGCTCGCATGAGACTCGGCTCGCGTTGGCAGCACAGCAGGAGCCGAGTGTCATGCTAGTGTGCCTGCATCTGAGGTCTGACCCTGCGAGCGGCCCTCAGCTGCGGGGGGCGGCCGGCTCTCAGGAGGGGAGGGAGGGATTTCTCTCCCTCTCTCCTCCGTAGCCGGCTATTGCCATTCTCGCACTGCACTGGCAGTACACCGATGTACCGCGAGTGCAGTGCGATTTTTCTCTTGCCCCGTTCGCTTGAATGGGTGCGGGAGAAAGAGTCTCAGCTTACAGTTGTAGCTTGCTGCAATTGTTTTCTCGGTCCGATTAGGGCTGAGAAAATAATCGCTCATGTGTGCTGACACACAGGCTAGAATTGGTCCGAGGGGAATGCGATGTTTTATCGCACTCCACTCCCACCGATTTTCTCGCCGTGTGGCTTAGGCCTTATAATAATAATATATTTATTCATTTATATAGCGCTATTAATTCCACAGCGCTTTACATACATCAGCAACACTGTCCCCATTGGGGCTCACAATCTAAGGTAGTAAACTGAATGACGTGGGCAGCAAATAGTGACTTACTTGAATCAGAGTAACAGTGGGGATATTTTTGAGGTGCTGTGCATATGCAGAAAATTAGATTAGTGACCAATTTCTAGATCTCTGGCTCTATAAAGCACCTAGGAGTCATAGTATTCAAACGAAAAGAATTAGTCATGGGAATAAACCTAATGTCATGTAATATACCCGGTTACTGCAGGGGGATCCTACATAAGACTCTACTATCAGAGGTTATTGTAATCTAATATATGCCATACTGAGATATAACACTGGATGAAGAAAAGGGCGACCTGTGCATCATTTAGGATGATCCAGTATCTGAGAGTAGCTGCAGTAGTGGCTATATACATTGTATGTAAATAATGCCCCTGTGGCCAAAATCTAATCATGTGAAACAGACCTCTCATATGAGTACATACCTTCACTGGTGATTCAGGGAGTGATTCCAGTGGAGGGGAGTGTAGCCGTGCCGGCGGTGACCTGCCTTTACATATGATTCTCTGAGCTGCGTCCATTATCCATCTCCTGGACATGGAACGCACGCCGCGCATGCACCGCACACACCGCTGAGTGGCGCATGCGCGAAGAAAGGGCATGAAAACTAAGTGGTGTTCACAGTGCGCTGGATGCGAAGGCGCAGTGGTAATTTCTTTATTTCTTGTGTCAACGGAATACAGGAGATGTGCTGGATGATGGAATACAGGAGATGTGCTGGATGATGGAATGCAGGAGATGCGCTGGATGATGGAATACAGGAGATGCGCTGGATGATGGAATACAGGAGATGTGCTGGATGATGGAATACAGGAGATGTGCTGGATGATGGAATACAGGAGATGCGCTGGATGATGGAATACAGGAGATGTGCTGGATGATGGAATACAGGAGATGTGCTGGATGATGGAATACAGGAGATGTGCTGGATGATGGAATACAGGAGATGTGCTGGATGACGGAATACAGGAGATGAGCTGGATGATGGAATACAGGAGATGAGCTGGATGATGGAATACAGGAGATGTGCTGGATGATGGAATACAGGAGATGTGCTGGATGATGGAATACAGGAGATGTGCTGGATGATGGAATACAGGAGATGTGCTGGATGATAAGGTGCCTTAGTGATAGTGACAGGCTAATCGTGCTTATAGAGGGGGCCTGATTCAGGTGACAAGGGGAGCCTGGAAGGAGAAAAGGGAGAACATTTATAATACAAGTCTATTTACTTAAAGGACAAAACATGTGTTAATAGATATTTAGATCTATACATACAAAGGAACCTCATCCGCAGCCATATAGAATATATAGTAATATAGGAATATAAGTCAGTATATTACTAACACAATCAGTTGAAATAATATGTAAATAACATGCTCAACATTGATATGATAGTAAAACAGATCTGTAAGGATAAATTCCCTTTATAATCTCTACATGAATGAACAAAACGGCATATGAGAAAATAATTAAGTGAAAACCTCATATTCTCTATTAAGACCCCTTGGTTCCAGGGTCTTAAGTGTGTGTATCCAATATGCCTCCTTCTCTTTGAGGATACGTACCCTGTTGCCACCCCTTCTCATCGGGGGCACATGTTCAATTTCCTGATATTTGAGTTGTGCGATCGTATGGCCGTGTGTTATGCAATGATGAGGTACGGGAAGAAGAGTTGTTTGCATCTGATGGTTGATTTGTGTTTGCTAATTCTGTCTCGGATATGTTGGATTGTTTCCCCAACATATCCGAGACCACAAGGACATTTAATCAGGTAAACTACGAATGAAGAATCACATGTGAAAAACCTGTGAATAGGGAATACACGACCTGAAAAAGGATGGGTAAATGTATCGCCCCTAGTGAGGTTATTGCATTGTATACAGTGATGACAAGGAAAATTACCTTTCCTAGGAATGCCTAGGAAGGTTTGACAAGGCGCAGTCTTTTGAGGGCCTATGTCGGTTCTAACTAAACTGTCCTTAAGATTTTTGGGTCTCTTGTTGCAAAATAGTGGGGGCTCTGAGAATTCACGTATTGTCGGATAAGCCGTTTATAGGAGTGGCCAATGTTTGAAAATGATATTTTTTTTCAAAGGTGAAAAGGGATGATACGTATTTATACAGGGTATTCCAGATGAATTTTGTATGGTGTGTGGCCTTTGAGTCATTTTTATGTTAGCAATATCTTCGGGATAACCTCTTGCTATGAATTTTTGGCTCATTTCAGTAGCTCTAACATTCCATTGTATAGAATCAGATATGATTCTTTCTACTCTCTTGTGTTGAGAGATAGGTAACCCATGTTTAGTGTGTTTTGGATGGCAGCTTGTATAATGAAAGAGGTTATTTCTGTCTGTGGGTTTCACATACAAATCTGTTTTTAATCTTCCATCGTTAGAGAGAATTACCAGGGTATCAAGAAAATTGATATTGTGAGAGTCCGAGTGAATAGTGAATGTGAGACCAGGTCTATATGTATTAATCTCTTGATGAAACTTAATTAAAGAGTCCATATCCCCCCGCCAAATGGTCATCATGATTAAGGGTGATTGTTTCACCTGAAATGCGTAGTGCTGTGCTGGTCATGTCATCCGTTGTCTGCATGCTAAAATAAAGACCATGGCTTTCCTCGCCTGAAGAGCTGGATGTTTCTTCTTTCTTCTATTTGCATTATCGGGCTGTGGCAGTACCTGTCTGTGCTCCAGGGAGAGGCCAGGAGTGAGCGTGTACACGGTGAGCTGATATACATAAATTGGATTACGATTACATTTCCTCAAAGTATGCCATGTAATTATTGGCATAAGGGGGCGCTAAATTTGACCCCATCGCGGTGCCCCTTTTCTGTAGAAAAAACTGGTCTTGAAAAAGAAAAAAATTATTCTCGAGGACCAGTTGGAGAAGGTCCTTACAGAAAGAGTTTTGAGTACTGTCGTAGGAACTATGTCTTTCAAGAAACCAATTAACCGCTACCAGCCCATCATGATGTTCTATGCTTTTATAAAGACTATTTACATCAAGTGTAACTAAAAGACTGCCCGGTGGAATTGACTCAAACTGATGTAAATGTGATAAAAAATCAGAAGTGTCCTTCAAATATGATGTTATCTTTGTGTGAGGTAGCGGCGTTGCTTGGGCAAAAATGTGAGGCAGCAGCGTGTTCACACCAACAGTCTATTTATTGTTGCAGCATAAATAGATCCAGTTTCCAACAATCAAAGTCTCTTCTGGATCACAGCCGGTGCATATAGACAAATCCTTGGTATAAAAAGTCTTGTTACGTTAGGACCCCGTTAACCGCAGGGGTCTTGTTAAGGTTCTCCTAGGCTCACACTCTTGGCCTGTGTTCACTCCACACAGAACCAGCTCAGCTCACACAGCATGTGGTAGCTTCATCAAGCCTGACTCTCAACTGAGACACACCCTGATGTACTCTGCCAGATTTAAACTAAAATGCTGGACATGAGGATTGCTACAAAACCTGGACTGGGAGGAGGGATCTGTCTCCCTGTTACCCTTTGTGCTATACTCCCCGTAATAGCTATAGCAAACTCAGAGGGTTTCCAGACACATTCTGGGGGACACATAGCGGTCTTCAAATATTACCCCTGTCACTGCCTCACATATCCCCCCCCTCAGTTCAAACGGGCGGGGTTGAACTTTTGCCAACATACAGGGACCTCTGGACAGGGCATCCGCATTGCCCTGCAACCTACCAGCCCGGTGTTCCACAGAAAAGTGAAAGTTCTGCAAGGAGAGAAACCACCTGGTGACTCTAGCATTTCTCTCCTTAGCATTCCTCATCCAGACCAAAGGGGAGTGGTCTGTCACCAGGCGAAAGTGTCGCCCCAGCAGGTAGTAGCGTAGGGATTCCAGAGCCCATTTTATGGCCAGGCACTCCTTCTCCACTATGCTATAGTTCTTCTCTGCCGGGGTGAGTTTTCTACTCAAATAGGTGATCGGGTGCTCTTCTCCATCTACCTCCTGGGACAGAACTGCACCCAGACCCACCTCAGAGGCATCCTCCTGTACTATAAACTCCTTTTGAAAGTCAGGGTTGAGAAGGACAGGCTGACCACATAGGACAATCTTAAGCGCCTGAAAGGCTTCCTCTGCTTGTGTATTCCAGTGGACCATAACCGACTTCTTCCCTTTTAAGAGACCGGTCAAAGGCGCCGACCTTCCAGCAAAATTGGGTATGAATCGTCGGTAATACCCCATTATACCCAGAAAGGCTCTTACCTGTTTTGTGGTAAGGGGACGAGGCCAGTTTTGAATGGCTTCAATTTTGTTTACTTGTGGCTTGATAACCCCTTGGCCTATCACATACCCCAAGTAACGGGCTTCTTTGAGACCCATAGCACATTTGTTTGGATTCGCTGTCAGACTAGCAGCTCTGAGCGAATCCACTACCGCTTGTACCTGAGATAAGTGGGTGCTCCAGTCACTGCTATAGATGATGATGTCATCCAAATATGCAGAGGCATACAGTTGATGGGGTTCTAACACTATATCCATTAACCTCTGAAACGTGGCCGGAGCCCAATGTAAACCAAATGGCAAGACGACGTAGTGATAGAGCCCCCCTGGCGTGACAAAAGCGGTCTTTTCTTTTGCCGCCTCTGTCAGCGGCACCTGCCAGTAACCTTTAGTGATATCAAGAGTCGTGAAGTACTGGGCCCGTCCCAGTCTCTCTATCAGCTCATCGACCCTGGGCATGGGATACATATCACATTTCGAAACCTCATTTAACTTTCGGGAGTCATTACAGAATCTTAAAGAACCGTCTGGTTTCGGGATCAGCGCAATGGGACTGGCCCATTCGCTCGTGGATTTTTCAATAACCCCCAGTTGGAGCATCTTTTTTACCTCCTCCGCAATGGCTTGCCTACGAGCCTCTGGTACCCGGTATGGCCTCAGGCGTACCCTTACTTGAGGCTCGGTGACAATATCATGGTGGATTGCGGTTGTTCGGCCGGGTAGGCTTGAGAACACATCCGTATTCCGCTGAAACTAACCTCCGAGACTCCCGTCTCTGTTGTTTTGAGAGAGAATTCCCTATCCTTACTCCCAATTCATCATCAGGGGACTCCTCCTTGGTTGTTGTCAAGGCACCTGAAGAGGTTAGGTCCAACGTTACGTCAGTCACCATACATTCTCTGTCTTTCCACGCCTTCAGCAGGTTTACATGGTATATTTGCTCTGGTTTTCTTCTACCTGGCTGATACACCTTATAGTTTACTTCCCCTACTTTCTCCTGGATCTCATAGGGACCTTGCCATTTGGCTAAGAACTTACTTTCTGCGGTAGGTATTAGGACTAAGACACGATCCCCCGGTTTAAAAGACCTGACGGAGGCCTTTCTATTATACTGAGTACTTTGGGCCGCCTGAGCATCCAGCAAATGCTCTTTAACAATGGCCATTACTGCCGTGATACGATCCTGCATACCTCTGCTGTATAGCCATTAACACGTACTTTACAGAGATGGGGCTCCTCCCCCATAGTAACAGTGCTTACGGCACCATCAGAATGGTCATACATTGATTCCTGGCGAGCGTACCGGCAGTCCATGGGTTTTGATGTGAGTGGGCACTGTGCCATCACATGCCCGAGCTGATGGCACCGCCAGCACATAACAGCAGAGGTGTCCCTGTTTCGGGTGTCCGACTTTGGGGAACCGGGACTCCGGCTGACCTTAGTCTGGGGTTTACTCTCTGCCAGGGCTAAAGACGGGGCAGCACCCGAGGAGGGATGGGAGTCTTTCACCAACTGTGAAGGGGGCGTATCCCTATGGAGTGCCCGCCGTGAAGCAGAGTCCCGGACCAACTCCTGGGTAGCTGTGTAGCGTTCCACCAAATTCACTAGTTGGTCCAGGGTACTGGGATCCCCCTGTCCCACCCACCGTTGAATGGTGGCTGGCAAAGTCCGCACAAACCGTTCAATCACCACCCGCTCAATCATCTGTCCGGGGTTCAAGGTCTCCGGCTGGAGCCATTTTTTCACAAGGTCCAGTAAAACATGGGCCTGTGAACGTGCAGGTTTTCCCTCCACAAAGGGCCACTGATTCACTCGCTGGGCCCGGAGATAAGTGTTAACCCCCATTCGTGCAAGGATCTCACCTTTTCAGGGTGCCATAGTCCTTGGCATCCTCCGTGCTGAGATCCAGGTAGGCTTTTTGGGGTTCACCTACCAAGAACGGGGCCACGACATCAGTCCAACGGTCGATAGACAATTTCTCTCGCTCAGCGGTCCTCTCAAACACGGAGAGAAAGGCTTCTGGGTCGTCCTCTGCACTCATCTTCGTAAGTGCCGCCCTTACTCTGTCCTGGGCCTCAGGAAGGACTGGATGACCTGGAGTTACTGCTGGGAGCGCGTCTCACAGAGCCGCAAGCTGCTGAGTCAACAAGCTGTTTGTCTCCTGTTGCTGAACTAACGCCCGCTGGAGATGGGCATTTGTTTGTTGCTGCTGAGCATTAGCTTGTTGCTGCTGAGCATTAGCCTGTTGCTGGTGAGCATTAGCCTGTTGCTGTTGTGCACTGGTTTGTGCAAAAGCCTGCTGTAGTTGAGCACTAGACTGGGCCAGCTGCTTTACAAGATCCTCCATGGTGACTGCTGAGTTAAACTGTAACTTTGCAGGCTTGATCATAAACATATGGAAACTGGGTTGTTGCCCCTAGCAACCAGGCTGCAATGCCTGCAAGCTTCGTGGACCCGCCGATCCACCGCAAACAGTCAGTAAAAAAAAATAATTTTTTTTTCTTTTCCAGGGAAGTACATCTTAGGCCATTGCCCTTAGCAACCAGGCTGCCATGCCCGCATTCTCCACCATAATGTGAGGTAGCGGCGTTGCTTGGGCAAAAATGTAAGGCAGCAGCGTGTTCACACCAACAGTCTATTTATTGTTGCAGCATAAATAGATCCAATTTCCAACAATCAAAGTCTCTTCCGGATCACAGCCGGTGCATATAGACAAATCCTTGGTATAAAAAGTCTTGTTACCTTAGGACCCCGTTAACCGCAGGGGTCTTGTTAAGGTTCTCCTAGGCTCACACTCTTGGCCTGTGTTCACTCCACACAGAGCCAGCTCCGCTCACACAGCATGTGGTAGCTTCATCAACCCTGGCTCTCAACTGAGACACACCCTGATGTGCTTTGCCAGATTTAAACGAAAATGCCGGACATGAGGATTGCTACAAAACCTGGACTGGGAGGAGGGATCTGTCTCCCTGTTACCCTTTGTGCTATACTCCCCGTAATAGCTATAGCAAACTCAGAGGGTTTCCAGACACATTCTGGGGGACACATAGCGGTCTTCAAATATTACCCCTCTCACTGCCTCACACTACACATATGTATAATACTATTATTGTGACATCCTTTCTAGAGGCCGGTCTGTTGGGGATTGATGCCTCTTTGGCTTTTTCATTGTTTTTAAAGTTGTCCAACTGTGTGCTCCTGTCGCTCTTTGAGCCAGGATTTGTCCACCTTGTGTATACAAATAAAGTTTTTTCACTTTTCTAATTTGTGTGGGCATCCCGGGACGGTATACCTGTTTTTCCTTCTCTGGAATATGTATTCCACTATCTGAGTCTCATTGAGGGAGGCACCGCCCAAATGTATAAGTAAGAGCAGTCCCTCCAAAATGTACATTACTGGGCCGCCTCAGGGCCCTCACCAAACTCAGGTTTCTTGACACCTGCAGGCCGTCTGAAAATTTGAATTTAGTGCCACAGAATGACGATGAGGAGGAGAGTAAAGCCCAATGATTAGGGATGATCGAATACCAAAATATCCGCTTCGACGAATATCCGACGAATAGGTCGCCGCTATTTGAGTATTCACGAATTTTCGACGCCCAAAGTAAGTCTGTGTTAAACTTGAATAATTTCACATTGGACCTAACAGTGACCTGTGGTGACTGAGGAAAAGGCTGAAATGGATGGGAAAAGGCAGAAACAGTATGGGCACAGCCTGTAGAAGGTTGGAAATAATCTGGAATCGTTCTCTCACTCTCGTGAAAGACTCACCAGTGAAGTCAAGTCACCTAAGTGACTGAAGTGAGCCGCGCGGTCAGTGGTGCCGTCACTCAGGTTACCTGCGGCCAGCTCGAGTCCTCTTCCTAAGAGCGGTGGCCGCGGGTAATCTGAGTGACGTCATCGCTGATAGCATCGCGGCTCACTTCAGTTGCTCTGTGGAGCTCACGGTGAGCGGCGGTGTTATACGGCTACTCCTGTCATCTTCATGTAGCAGAGCTGGATGCGTCGTGGGACCTCATGTGGATTACGTCGGACCTGGAGGGGTATTTGGGCATTTTAATAAAGTGGTGATAAAGGGTGTTTTTTTTTCGGCTTTTATTCCGAATAAAGGATTTTTTGGGTGTATGTGTTTATTTTCTTTAACTTGTAGGTTAATCATGGGGGTGTCTCAAATACCTGCCATGATTAACCTATGACTTAGTGGCAGCTATGGGCTGCCATTAATTCCTTATTACCCCAATTGCCACCGCACCAGGGCAATTCGAGATGAGGCGGGTAGAGTCCCAGGACTGTCGCATCTAATGGATGCGGCAACTCCGGGCGGCTGGTGGCTGATATTTTTAGGCTGGTGGGCTCCCCATAATGTGGGGCTCCCCATCCTGAGAATACCAGCCTTCAGCCGTGTGGCTTTACCTTGGCTGGTATCAAAATTGGGGGGACTGCACGCCGTTTTTTTTTTTTAATTTATTTATTTATTTATTTTACTGCACTAAATAGACCCGCCCACCGGCGGCTGTGATTGGTTGCAGTGAGACAGTTGTCACTCAATGTGGGGGCTCGTCTGAATGCAACCAATCATAGGTGCTGGTGGGCGGGGGAAGTAGTGAATACAAGATGGAATAATGAGCGGCATTTTCAAAAGCTCGAGAAGCCGCCAAAGCAGTGTGACAGCCGTGCAGAGCCGTGCTGGTGATCGGTCAGTGATCGGTGAGTATGAGACAGGGGTAGAGAGGGAGAGACAGACAGACAGAGAGAGACCGACGGACAGACAGAGAGAGCCCTATAGCTGGTTCTGCATTCACAGATTTGCGATTTGGCGATTTATGGAGCTGCTAGCAGTTACTGGACACAGTCTTCAGCCCTTACAAGGACTATTTATTAGTTGGATCTAAGAATGCTCTCCCGCACACAATACAGTCTATCTACACCGCCAGCTCCCTATGACTGCATGTTCACAAAATGGCCGCTGGCGTATATAGCCCCCAAGATGCTGTGCGGCCGAGCCAATCACATTAACACCACAACAAAGATGGCTGCAGCATCAGAGCGGATGTTGTTTTATTCGTCGGATACCGAATGTCGCGAACAGCCTATTTATCGGATACCGAATAGTGGCGAATACATTCACTCATCCCTACCAACGATACAATGGGCGCTTTGTAAACTGTTATGAAGGATTTTTTTTTGTTTGTTTTTTTTTTTTCTTTAAATGACTTGGTTTTTAATTTTACCATAAAATCTACTGGAAATTAAGTAAAAATTCAAAGTGCGGTGAAAGGGTGAAAAAAAAAGAATTCCATCTTTTTTATTGTTTTTACGCCATTGATGATGTGCTGGAAGTGAGCGGTCAGTGTGATTCTCCAGGTCAGTGTGATTACGGCAATATCAGACATTTGTTATTATCTAAGTGGTGACTAGAGATGAGCGGACCCGTGGACGTTCGGCTTCTGCTGGTCCAGCTGAACATTTGTAAAGATCAGTTCTGGACTTGGACTTGACCTGAAGTTTATTTGAAGTCACTGATTGGCAGATTGGGTCTCCGCCCACATGCAGCCATAAACAGATCACTTCCGGGGGAGGGCGGGTTTTTTCAGTTTTATTTCTTCGTGCACAATACATCTGATCACATGAGAGTGGTTTCCATACGGGAAGCCCCCGAACTCCAAACCTGAACTTTACTATCTTGGAAAAGTCTGAGTTTGTACCGAAAACCGAACTCCAGGTTCACTCATCTCTAGTAGTGAATGAAAATGAGACTTTTGTAGAAAAAAACATTAAAAAATCGGTTTGTGTCTCCATTTTCTGACATCGGAGTTGAGTGAGGACTTGTTTTTTGCTTGATGAGCCGACGTTTTCATTGATACCATTTTAGGTGCAATACTTTTTATGGGTCGGTTTTGCTACTTTATTTCATGTTGAAATTTTTTTTTCCCTACCCAAATGTTATCTTCCCTCCATTATTATCTCCATTAATTTTACATATCGGCTCATCTCCTTCCCATTCAGGTCCTTATAATATCGGATCCTCTCAGTGGTTTTATTCTATATAAGAGAATTCTCCTGATTGCCCCGTGAAGGATGGATATGGACAGGGACAAGATGGCGGAGAGGATATTACACCTCACCCTAGAGATCCTCTTCCGGATTACTGGAGAGGTGAGAGATTCTGATGACATCACATTACATCATTCTTATCTATGGGAATAACAGATGGACAGAACTGGAGAGGTGAGGACTCTGGAAATGTCTGGAGTGAGATTTATTACTGTGTCTCTCCATAACCAGGATTACACAGTAGTGAAGAAGACCTCTAGTGAGCGCTGTCAGGCCCCTGTATCTGAGGGATGGGGAAGACCCCTGAGCCCAATCACGGGGCCTCCACCTCACCCCCCGATACATGAGGACATCAATGACCAGAAGATCCTAGAACTCACCTACAAGATGATTGAGCTGCTGACTGGAGAGGTGACACTGCTGGGAATGCTGGGACATTATACAGTAACGCTATGAAGGGATCGGGGGTGACGGTATCATTGTATGTGTCAGGTTCCTATAAGGTGTCAGGACGTCACCGTCTATTTCTCCATGGAGGAGTGGGAGTATTTAGAAGGACACAAAGATCTGTACAAGGACGTCATGATGGAGGTTCCCCAGCCCCTCACATCACCAGGTAATAGACAGGACTAAATACACACGGCCTATAATCATCTGTATGTAAGGAATGAATTCAGTCCCTGTATGTGTCTCCTCCAGGTCTATCCAGTAAGAGGACAACACCAGAGAGATGTCCCCGTCCTCTTATCCCACAGGACTGTAAACAAGAAGCTCCCGATGTTCCTCAGGATGTGTTTCCTCCAGCTCTATCCAGTAAGAGATATCTACTCATGTACTTTCTGCACTAATTTGTGATTACATTTTTTTTTCAACTGTATTGTCTTTCCTTCTGTTTGTTTCTAGTGCCTTCTCTATGTTGTTATGATTGCAACCAGGGCCGGCGTCAGCACCCGGCAAACCCGGGCAAATGCCGGGGCCCTGGAGAGCCGGGGGGGCCCACTCGGCCTCGTCAGTTCTCCTGTCCCTTGGCCGGGGCCCACTCGCCTTTACAGTTCTGCGGTCCCCGGCCGAGTTCCGGGGACCGCAGTCCTCGGCAGCAATCTGCGGCGCCGTCACTTTAAGGCGCGCAGACATCCTCGTTTGAATTTCATCTGTGGGCGGAGCTACCGCCTTCTCAGTCCCACAGATGAAGGAGGCGAGCTTCTGTCCGGCGCTGTGTGGGCCCCCTCTCCACCGTGACCTAATCGGGTAAGTGCCCTCCCCGCCTCCCCATTATAGGCCCCGGTGAGCTGCTTCTACCCCCTGGATGTATGCCCTGGCCCCTGCCAATGCCCCCACCCGCCGATTCCGCGGGTGTGGGCCCCGCCGATTCCGCGGGTGTGGGCCCCGCCGATTCCGCGGGTGTGGGCCCCGCCGAGCCGCGGGTGTGGGCCCCGCCGAGCCGCGGGTGTGGGCCCCGCCGAGCCGCGGGTGTGGGCCCCGCCGAGCCGCGGGTGCTGCCAGTGCCGCGGGTGCTGTACCCGCCGAGCCGCGGGCCCTGCCGAGCCGCGGGTGTGGGCCCTGCCGAGCCGCGGGTGTGGGCCCTGCCGAGCCGCGGGTGCTGCCAGTGCCGCTGGTGCTGTCCCCGCCAAGCCGCGGGTGCTGTCCCCGCCAAGCCGCGGGTGTGGGCCCCACAGAGCAGCAGAGTTGTGTGCATTTGTCTGAATGTAGCAGAGTTGTATGTGTTTGTCTGTATGTAGCAGAGTTGTATGTGTTTGTCTGTATGTAGCAGAGTTGTATGTGTTTGTCTGTATGTAGCAGAGTTGTATGTGTTTGTCTGTATGTAGCAGAGTTGTATGTGTTTGTCTGTATGTAGCAGAGTTGTATGTGTTTGTCTGTATGTAGCAGAGTTGTATGTGTTTGTCTGTATGTAGCAGAGTTGTATGTGTTTGTCTGTATGTAGCAGAGTTGTATGTGTTTGTCTGTATGTAGCAGAGTTGTATGTGTTTGTCTGTTTGTAGCAGAGTTGTATGTGTTTGTCTGTTTGTAGCAGAGTTGTATGTGTTTGTCTGAATGTAGCAGAGTTGTATGTGTTTGTCTGAATGTAGCAGAGTTGTATGTGTTTGTCTGTATGTAGCAGAGTTGTATGTGTTTGTCTGTATGTAGCAGAGTTGTATGTGTTTGTCTGTTTGTAGCAGAGTTGTATGTGTTTGTCTGAATGTAGCAGAGTTGTATGTGTTTGTCTGTATGTAGCAGAGTTGTATGTGTTTGTCTGTATGTAGCAGAGTTGTGTGTGTTTGTCTGTATGTAGCAGAGTTGTATGTGTTTGTCTGTATGTAGCAGAGTTGTATGTGTTTGTATGTAGCAGAGTTGTATGTGTTTGTCTGTATGTAGCAGAGTTGTATGTGTTTGTCTGTATGTAGCAGAGTTGTATGTGTTTGTCTGTATGTAGCAGAGTTGTATGTGTTTGTCTGAATGTAGCAGAGTTGTATGTGTTTGTCTGTATGTAGCAGAGTTGTATGTGTTTGTCTGTATGTAGCAGAGTTGTGTGTGTTTGTCTGTATGTAGCAGAGTTGTATGTGTTTGTCTGTATGTAGCAGAGTTGTATGTGTTTGTATGTAGCAGAGTTGTATGTGTTTGTCTGTATGTAGCAGAGTTGTATGTGTTTGTCTGTATGTAGCAGAGTTGTATGTGTTTGTCTGTATGTAGCAGAGTTGTGTGTGTTTGTCTGTATGTAGCAGAGTTGTATGTGTTTGTCTGTATGTAGCAGAGTTGTATGTGTTTGTATGTAGCAGAGTTGTATGTGTTTGTCTGTATGTAGCAGAGTTGTGTGTGTTTGTCTGTATGTAGCAGAGTTGTATGTGTTTGTCTGTATGTAGCAGAGTTGTATGTGTTTGTCTGTATGTAGCAGAGTTGTGTGTGTCTGTCTGTATGTAGCAGAGTTGTGTGTGTTTGTCTGTATGTAGCAGAGTTGTATGTGTTTGTCTGTATGTAGCAGAGTTGTGTGTGTCTGTCTGTATGTAGCAGAGTTGTGTGTGTTTGTCTGTCTGTATGTAGCAGAGTTGTGTGTGTCTGTCTGTATGTAGCAGAGTTGTATGTGTTTGTCTGTATGTAGCAGAGTTGTATGTGTTTGTCTGTATGTAGCAGAGTTGTGTGTGTCTGTCTGTATGTAGCAGAGTTGTGTGTGTTTGTCTGTCTGTATGTAGCACAGTTGTGTGTGTCTGTATGTAGCAGAGTTGTGTGTGTTTGTCTGTCTGTATGTAGCAGAGTTGTGTGTGTGTGTGTCTGTCTGTATGCAGCAGACTTGTGTGTGTGTGTGTGTGTGTCTGTAAGTGTATATGACTATATATTTGTCTGTTTATATGTATTTTTGTGAGTTTGTCTTTAAATATGTATATGTTCGTATCGGTGTCTGTGTGTGGATGGGGCCCACTGGGACTCTTCCGCCCGGGGCCCACAAAAACCTGGAGCCGGCCCTGATTGCAACTTAAAGACCTGCAGAGGGTTCATAAATACCATTTCCCTGAAAATTAAACATAGTCCAAAAATAACACTTAGCACAATTTTATGGGATTTTTGAAGAATGCTTGAAATATAAGCCCTACTCCATAAATAAGCCCTAGTTACAGTCAGGGCCAGCATTGGGAGGAGTCAAACTGCGCAAATTCTCAAAACCCCACTTTCTTAAAGACCCCGTCAGTTTTATTCTGAGGTTGATTGTTTAAGGACCTTTGATGGCTTCAAAGTCATGTGACATGATGCAACCAAAGGTCTCTTAATTGCAGGAGTCTAAAAGGACTGAACAGAACACAGGCTGGCATGGTGGACTGGCATTAGGGGAAAGGGAGAGCAAACTGGACAATTGCACAGGGCCCCATTCTCCCAGGGGCCCCAGTGTTTATATACCAATTATAGGACTGCTTAAGGACCATTTTGACATCACGTCATGTGACCAAAGGTCTCAATTGGAGGAGTCTAAAGCTGAAGAGGAGACAGGCTGGTGTCTGTGTGTTCACGACAATTTTAACCAGCTTTGCCAAAATGGGCAGAGCTTGGCCACAACAAGGGTGTGATGCCACCGCTTCTCTAATTCATAACAAACTGCGGTGTTCCCTATGGCAGAAATCTCACTCCAGTCCCTGACATCATTTTTCAGTGTACATCACCGGTCTTGATGAATTTGAACTTTAATGTTTATCTGTACAGGCTGCAAGACCCTGCTACCTGGTTTGGTTACAAAGCCTAAGGATAGGCCATCAGCGTTACAGTCCCAGACAACCCAGTTGAATTTTCAGCATCTGTCTTTATTTTATTTTCGTCTTCGAAAAAAACCTCTTTGAAATTGTCTATGTTGTGGATCAATGTGTCAAGGAGATGTTTGCAGGTTTTGTCAACTGTCATGGCAGCGTCCGGATCTGTTGAAATAATAGGCTCTGGTACTTTGCATGTTAATTTCTCTGGTGCCTGTGAGCAGCGCAGGGAGACGCAGGCATCAAACCACAGGCTTGGGCAGGCTAGTAAGAGTTATTCTCTGTTGGGCTGCTTGTTAATGTCTGTGATCACATGCTGTAGAGGAGAAAGTATTGTTTGCCCCCGTTCTGTATATGGTGGCTGGACTATTTCATTAATGCCAGCTATAGTTTACCTATACTGATCTGGTGAGGTTTTGTGGTCCAGACTTATGGGTGTTTTTTGTGCATTATTACTGTGAGCTGTTGTGGTGTTAACCCTTGTTGTCATTTTTGTTGCTGCCTTCCTGCGCTTGATTTTCTCTTTAGCCTCTCACTGTTTATTTTTGTGAGTTTGCAATGTGTCCCGTCTGTCTTAATCTGTATTTCCATCATAATCCTGCCCTTTCCTTCTCTTCGTGATCACAGATTAGATCTAGTCAGGAGACTAGTAATGCACGAGACTCCGGCATCTCCATCTTCAGGGGTAATCCAGAGGTTATGAATAGCTTAAGGTCCCCTAGTGTGAGGGACAGTATAGGAGCCTCCTATCCCTCATTATCCTGCAGTCACATTATGACAATCAATCAGATTATTTACTGTAGCACATTCCAGAGAACTGGTGCTAGGAATGGGAGAGCCGAATTAAGAAAGATGTAACTCTTAAGGCCGCTTTATACACAACGACATCACTAGCATACTCGTTAGCGATGTGACACGCCCAGATCGTTGCTACGATTTGCCGAGATCGCTCATAGGTCATTTTGTAGTGTCACACGTACCCATCTCACAAACGACGCTACATCGGTCAGCGAAATATTGTTTGACCAAGGCGGTCATGTGGATGTTGTTCGTTGTTGGCAGGGTGTCAAACGTAGCAATATGTATGCTACGTTCCAAATGACGAACAATATTTTGAAACTGAACGTTGTGTCAACAACCAACGATTTTTGCTATTTTTATGATCGTTCGGAGTCGCACGTCGACTCCGAACGATCTTAAAAATAGCAAAAATCGTTGATCGTTGACACGACGTTCAGTCGTTAACGACGACGGAAGTGCGTCACGAAAACCGTGACCCCGACGACATCGTCAGATAAATCGTAGCATGTAAAGGGTCCTTTAGATCTTGATATTAGACAACAGATTTGTGATGCCCTGGACTAGCCAGGTAGTCACAGACACACCAACACACACACCCCTTCCCTGGACAGGTGACAACAGTCACACAGAAACCCTTGTTGCCACCCTCCAGGAGCTGATGTCCACACCAGGTGGGGCGGAGCCAGGCGATTGGCCCCGCCCACCGAGGAGTTCTCAGGCCTGGAGGCTGGAAAAGTCAGTTCAGTACAGTGACAGTACAGTTCAGTACAGTTGAGTAGAGTTACAGTGGAGGAGAGACACGCACCGGTGGACCTGTGACCAGGCCCGCCAGTGGAACTGCTAGGTGTCTGGGTCGGAGCCCGGTCACCTCCAGCAAGGTCGGCAGACGGTGGTGGCCGTCTGCAGGAGTTGGTGCAGCGGTCAGTGGAACCGTAGGACCGGGGTCAGGCGGTGGCCCGCCGGTACCGAACCGGGGAACCGATTGGAAGCCAAGCACCAGGCAGGGTACTCAGACACCGACTAGGCTCAAGGCCGCCTTTATAGTCAAATTAACTGATTGCGGTCCGGACTATAGGTCCATTCCCACCCAAGTCCCGATTGAAGACAACAGCCCGACCGTTCCGGATAAGTGCCACCGCCATAGGCAGGAGATCCAAAGGGCCAGCGACTGCGGGCAAACTGGCTCCTCCGGTACGTATACGCCGGGGAGTAGACTCCCAGTGCCCAGGTGCAGGAGTCAGCCACAGAACACAGATGCAGGAAACGACAGCCATCACCAACCCGTCCAGGGAGAATACTGCAGCCGGCTGCGGGCCCCATTCGTCACTCCGTTTGGTTTACCAGTGACTCCAGTGTCTTGTGTCAGAGTGAGTACAACAGTGCCATTAAGCACCGCACCCTGCGCCCTGCACCACGGCCTTTGCCTACCGGGCCCCGGGACCAACCAAACATCTAGCTGCTCCCCGCCATCGCTCCCGGGAACCCCGTCACCAGCAGTGGTGGTGTCCACCATCACCACAACCCGTGGGTGGCGTCACGAACTACCTCCCAAAACACAAAATCCCCCTTTTCACACTCGTGTGCGAGGAGCGCTGCTCGAGCTCCGGGTCCGGCCCCACTCGAGCCACCGAGGAGCAAAGCGCCGGACTCGAGCGTGATCCCCCGAGCAGCAGCCCCCGTGAAACGGAGGACCGGTCCCTTTTTTCCTCCGCCCGCGACAACTTGGCATCACGAACAGGATCAACCAATCTACTTACCAGTAGAATTGCGCCTTGTAGTCTACGTCAGCGGCGTCCCGCTGAAAAAGTTGAAGATCCGCCATATTGGGCGCGAAGATTTCCCGCTCGAGTCGTCTTAAGTAGTGAAGGCGCGAAAGAGAAGCCCCGCCCCCTAAAAGAGAAGGGCTGCAGAAAGACTAAGGGGGAGCAGATGGACCGGCTGCTGCTGATGCCCGAGGGGGAAGATAAAGAGAATGTCGGTGCCCAGGGAGGTGAGCGGAGTGGCACCCACCACCAGAGTGGCGGGGCCTGAAGATAAATTAGCTAACCAGCGGGCGGCTCCCGGCTGTGCCTGAAAAGTCAGAATTAGAAAGCAGCGACTCCGATAGCAGCACCCCGGTGGCTACGTATATCCCGCGGGAAGGTGGAAATGGCTACCGGATGGTTTTGTCACCGCGAGCATATCATGCTTTGGCACTGGATGAAGCAGATACGGAGTCCGTCTCTGAGGATGAGTCCCCACCCGCCGTGCTGGCGCCGATTTGCAGACGTTGCGGCTTACCCGTGCACTTTGCCAGTGTGCCCCAGCGGTGCCGAACCTTAAAGCTGCAAGTTAACCCGTGAAGTTCTCCAGTTTAATGTTTTAGAGTTTTAAAGGACCAGCTCCTGCAGTACCCGTGTTCCTTTGTTGAACGTCCCCGAGTTCCCCGTGGGAAGCCACCCGGTACGCTGGGTGGAAGGAGCCGGACCCTGCCCGACTTGTTGAACGCCGCCGGCGTCGGAGCCTCAGCGGGCGCCGCCGGGGATCGGAGCCCCTGGTGGAGGACGGCAGGGAGTTAGAGGAGTGCGGACAGTTCTGTAAGTGGAGCCCAGTTCACCGTACCCGCACCGCAGGCAGTGGAAGACGGGGTCTTTATGGACAGTGCCACTGTGAGTGAGTGTGGCATTGGGGACCCGTGCTGCCCGGTGGTGGACAGGGGAAAGTGACTGGAAGAGGTTGTGTTGGCAGCGAAGGTTTACCCCGTTGTTCTAAAAAAGGACAGTCCTCGTTGGGACCCTTCAGCAGTCCCCGTTGGGACCTACAGACTACAGTTTTCTTCAGGGGAGCAATCGGCTACTGAAGCGCCCGTCCCCGTTGGGACTAATGTTGTCCCCGTTTTGAAAAGACAAGGCTGAGAACTTGCAGGCCACCCAAAAACTTTTGGGTTTGTAAATAAGTTGCAAAATTGCCTTCCCGCAACTGCCAGTCTCCGGAGAGGCTAGTTGGAGGAAGGACCCGCAGCGGAGCAGGCTGGGGTCCGGTCACCATCAGAACCGGTGACCATCCTCCGGGTCAGGGGTCTCCTGGACGTGGGGCCTCTGAGTGACTGCCGGGTGTGAAACACCGTACCCGTTCCCGCTTGGGTGTCCTGGCCAGGTTCCCGTTTCCGAACTGGGGAAAAGGGGTGCTGTCCAGTTTTTAGGGGCAGCATCAGGGCTAGGTTGCTTGGGTGGGAAAGCAGAAGGACATGGACCCGTTCCCTTGTTATAAATAAAAATGTTCCCGTTTGTAACAATTCAAGAATGTGCCTCCCGTAAGGGAAGAATTGAAACAAAAGTATGCTTAATGTTACAAAATGTTTTTTAATTTTTCAGAAAAAAAAAAACGGAGATGGACGGGCAGCCCGCGGACGGTTTGCATTTAACCAAGGGGGAATGTGACGCCCTGGACTAGCCAGGTAGTCACACACACACCCCTTCCCTGGACAGGTGACAACAGTCACACAGAAACCCTTGTTGCCACCCTCCAGGAGCTGATGTCCACACCAGGTGGGGTGGAGCCAGGCGGTTGGCCCCGCCCACCGAGGAGTTCACAGGCCTGGAGGCTGGAAAAGTCAGTTCAGTACAGTGACAGTACAGTTCAGTACAGTTGAGTAGAGTTACAGTGGAGGAGAGACACGCACCGGCGGACCTGTGACCAGGTGTCTGGGTCGGAGTCCAGTCACCTCCAGCAAGGTCGGCAGACGGTGGTGGCCATCTGCAGGAGTTTGCGGAGCGGTCGGTGGAACCGTAGGACCGGGGTCGGGCCCTTGTCTACCAGGCCCAGGGACCAACCATACCCCTACCCACGGAGGGGTCAACACCTAGCTGCTCCCCGCCATCGCTCCCGGGAACCCCGTCACCAGCAGCGGTGGTGTCCACCATCACCACAACCCGTTGGTGGCGTCACGAACTATCTCCCAAAACACAAAATCCCCCTTTTTTCACTCGTGGGCAAGGAGCGCTGCTCGAGCCCCGGGTCCGGCCCCACTCGAGCCACCGAGGAGCAAAGCGCCGGACTCGAGCGTGATCCCCCGAGCAGCAGCCCCCGTGAAACGGAGGACCGGTCCCTCTCTTCCTCAGCCCGCGACAACTTCAGAATAATTTTTTCCCTAATTTAATTTCTGATGTTATGGTTTAAAAAAATAAATGTACTTTCAAGATAATATCATTAAAAATTAATAACTTTCTGTTTATTTTTAGCAGATAACTGTATTGGGAGTTCAGATGGATCTCTAATATCTTCAGAATTTATAACAGATGATGAAAGTATCCCACATGATACATATGAAGAGCATGCTGTTGTCCCAGATATAAATCCAGTCCTTCCTTGGAAAGCTCTATCATCTGAGTTTTTCAAACAAGCCCAAAATTCCCATTTATCACAGAATTGTAAGCAGAATAAAAGTTACAGAAGGGATGTGGAATATGAAATGGTTGAAACTATTCCTACAAGGGAGAAGCCATTTTCATGTTTAAAATGTGGGAAATGTTTTACCAGGAAATCACATCTTGTTGACCATCAAAAATATCACACTGGGAAGAAGCCATTTTCATGTCAAGAATGTGGGAAATGTTTTATTCAGAAATCACACCCTGTTAGACATCAGAAACTTCACACAGGGGAGAAACCATTTTCATGTTCAGAGTGTGGGAAATGTTTTATTCGGAAATCAGAACTTGTTGAGCATCAAAGATCTCACACAGGAGAGAAGCCATTTTCATGTTCAGAATGTGGAAAATGTTTTATTCAGATGTCACATCTTGTTAGACATCATAAAATTCACACAGGGGACAATCCATTTTCATATTCAGAGTGTGGGAAATGTTTTAGTCAGAAATCAGATCTTGTTAGGCATCAAAGATCTCACACAGGGGAGAAGCCATTTTCATGTTCAGAATGTGTGAAATGTTTTAGTAAGAAATCAGATCTTGTTGTGCATCACAGATCTCACACAGGAGAGAAGCCATTTTCATGTTCCGAATGTGAAAAATGTTTTATCAAGAAATCAGATCTTGTTAGGCATCAAAGATCTCACACAGGGGAGAAGCCATTTTCATGTTCAGAATGTGGGAAATGTTTTATTGCGAAATCAGATCTTGTTAGGCATCAAAGATTTCACACAGGGGAGAAGCCATTTTCATGTTCAGAATGTGGGAAATGTTTTATTGCGAAATCAGATCTTGTTATGCATCAAAGATCTCACACAGGGGAGAAGCCATTTTTATGTTCAGAATGTGGGAAATGTTTTATTCAGAAATCAGATCTTTTTGTGCATCAAAGATCTCACACAGGGGAGAAGCCATTTTCATGTTCAGAATGTGGGCAATGTTTTACTAGTAAATCAAATGAGGTTAGACATAATAAAATTCACACAGGGGAGAAGCCATTTTTATGTTCAGAATGTGGGAAATGTTTTACTCAGAAATCACAGCTTGTTGTGCATCAAAAATCTCACACAGGGGAGAAGCCATTTTCATGTTCAGAATGTGGGAAATGTTTTATTCGGAAAGCACATCTTGTTAGGCATCAAAGATCTCACACAGGGGAGAAGCCATTTTCATGTTCAGAATGTGGGAATTGTTTTATTAAGAAATCAGATCTTGTTGTGCATCAAAGGTCTCACACAGGGGAGAAGCCATTTTCATGTTCAGAATGTGGGAAATGTTTTATTGAGAAATCACAGCTTGTTAGGCATCAAAGATCTCACACAGGAGAGAAGCCATTTTCATGTTCAGAATGTGGGAAATGTTTTATTCGGAAAGCACATCTTGTTAGGCATCAAAGATCTCACACAGGAGAGAAGCCATTTTCATGTTCAGAATGTGGGAAATGTTTTACTAGTAAATCAGATCTTGTTAGACATGTGAAGAAGCTGCACAGGGAAGGAACCTTTTTCACGTTGTGAATAATTGAAATGTTTAACTGGTAAATCAAGTCTTGCCGACCATCAGAAAACCAACAGAGCGGAGCAGCCATTCTTGCTTTCAGAATTTGCCAAATGTTTTTAAGACTAATCAGATCGTGTTGTCCGATGAGTCACACAGGAGAAGCCATCATGATGTACTATAATCAAAGGGTTTTATAAAATTGGCTACAATTGCTCAAGTAAGAATTTGTGAGGAAAAGAACCATTTTATTTCTTTTTAAACTTATTGTATTTTTTGGACCATACGACACACCTAGGTTTTGAAGAAGGAATATAGGGAAAAAGATTGACACAAAAAATGTGGTCATGACACACTGTTATGGGGGGGGGGGGGTGTGATCTGCTGCTGACACTGTTGCTGGGATAAAATCCCCCAATTCTGTACTGATGTCACCCATCCTGGGCCCCTTCCAAGTACTGTTGATGTGTCTCCCATCCTCGTGTAAACTGTATATCCATTTTGATATATATATTGCCCATCTTTATCCCATCCTGGTATATATGATCCCCATCCTGGTATATATGGTTTTTGTCCTAGTATATATGTCCCCATTCTTGTATATATAGCCCTCATCTTGGGCCCATTCTGGTATATATTTCCCCATCACACTGCACACATAAGAAAATAAATGATTATACTCCCCATACCTCCGCTCTCCCCATGCACGGTGTTCTCTTCTGGTGCTGGCAAGTGACTTCACCTTGTAAGCGGAGAAGCGCATGACATTACTGCCATGTGCCCCCAGTTACACGCAGACATAAGTGTTAGAGAATAGTCAGCCATAATGTGCTGAGCAGTCATGTTGTATCTAACAGCCATCTTGGGAAGACTTGAGCAAACTAACTTTGCAGCTAATGAGATGCACTGGCTAGAGTTCTCCCCCCAGAGAGGAGATAGAGATGACATCTGTGTAATTAGCAAGTATAAGAAAAGGTCCAAAAAAGGTTAAATTGAATAGAAGAATACAATTGCGTCAGTTGATTGATGGTGATGTGTCGTCATGAATAGCAGGTGTATTGAATTGATAAAGAAATTAAGTTGTCAATAGAGTTGTCAGTGTGTGAAGAGTTATGTGATTAGAGGCGCCTCCAGGGATCAGAAATGTCAGCAATGATGACACGGCTGAACTAGTGAAAAGTATCATGGAGGCCCATAGGAATCCAATAGTGTTTACCGCAATGCTCGTAAATAATGTCATGATTTATCATTATATTCTTTGTTCTCCAACGTATACGCCTTTCTCTGCAGTATGAGCTTTCCTTTGTTTAACATGTATAAGAGCCCCACACGCCTTTCGGGGGACACTTCTTCTTCTTCATCTGTTGCTAATTCTGCTGTTCTGCCAGACACCTGCGTGTGTCATCTTGCCGCATAACCTGTCTTATCTGCTCTGCTGCTATCTCGGAATAAACTTCAGTCTTTGCTTGAAACGGATTGTCTACAACGTCTTCTTAGCTCTCAAGGTCTACGGACATTTTCTTTCTGTAAGCTTCCAGAATATTCACTGCTCCCCACAGCCGGGATTATGGGTTTGGAGAGCAGTGACTATTCAATGTCTAATAGTAGACACACGTGATCGCCCAGTCATAGCATTAAGCAGGCGGCTTAGTAATCATGTGTACCCGATATTAAAGAGAGTGAATATTCGCTGCTCCCCATGCTAATAATACCGCCTACTTCTTGGTTGGCGCTGGCTTCATTGCCTAGAGGTGGGTGGGATTATGGTGTGGGGAGCAGTGAATATTCATTTTCTTTTTTAGCTGGCACACTGTTAGCCTTTTTGAGAGCCTTTAGGAACATTTGTGAAAGCTTTTGATACTGGATTATATTTAGATAATTCACTAATCTCAGGTTGCCCACTGCTTTATTTACTAAAAAGCACAGCCCCAGATTGGAGATAGGAACTCTTAAGTATATATATCACATTGTATATAATTGCATTTCAAATCTTGTTTCTCTATTATCTAGATGTGATGATTTTGCCTCAGAACCCTGGAGTTGAGGCAGAGCTGTAGGCATTTCACACCAAAATAGTGAGGGGAGAATTGAATCACACTGCAGTCTAGATATGTGGAAGTTGTTAAGACGCTCTGTTCCCAAATTATCAAAGCTTTAATGCAAAAAAAAAATAGTCACAAAAATTTGGAAAGTTGTGCCAAGATTTGGCATTTTCACTCTAAAGCGGGCTTTACACGCTACAAGATCGCTACAGCGATCTCGTTGGGGTCACGGATTTTGTGACGCACATCCGGCCGCTGTAGCGATCTCGTTGTGTGTGACTCCTAGGAGCGATTTTGGATCGTTACAAAAACGTCCAAAATCGCTTCTCGTTGACATAAGGGTCCATTCTCAAATATCGCTGCTGTCGCGTGGGCGAAGTCGTTCCTCGTCCCTGCGGCAGCAAACATCCCTACGTGTGACGTCGCAGGAACGAGAAACCTCTCCTTACCTGCCACACGCCAGCAATGAGGAAGGAGGGAGGTGGGCGGGATGTTCATCCCGCTCATTTCCGCCCCTCCGCTTTGATTGACCGGCTGATTAGTGACGTTGCGGTGACGTCACTGTGATGCCGAACGTCCCTCCACCTTGAGGGAGGGATTCTTCGGCAGTCATAGCGACACAGCCGACCAGATAAGTGCGTGTGACGCTGCCGTAGCGATAATGTACGCTACGGCAGCGATCACCAAATATCGGCATAACGAAAGGGGCGGGTGCTATCACGCTCGCCATCGCTAGAATCGGCTAGCGATGTCGCAGCGTGTAAAGCCCGCTTAAGGGTACTTTCACACTTGCGTTGAACGGGATCCATTGCATTGCGTTGTGTGACGGATGCAACGGATGCGTTGCATATAGTGGCGCAACGGATCGCACAAAACAACGGAATCAGCTTTTTTTATTTATTTATTTTTTTTACAGTTACCGGCGGCAGACTATTGTGAATGATCAGCTGATCACCTGGCTGCCGGGTGATCAGCTGATCGCTCACAGCAGCCAGTCACCGGGTGATCAAATAAGGAATAACGTTTGGAACACCATTCTAAGTCTGAACTGGGTGCAAAAACCTAAAAAACATCACTATGGGGAGATAAGGTATGCACACCAGTGACTATGTAAGGGGAATACATGAAATAGCAGAAACTGCTGTGTGAATACTGACTTGAAAAATCCAATAGCTATATGTAAGAGTGAAAATGTGAAAAATGGAATCTGCATTACTGCCATGAACATATGAATCAAGAGAAATGTAGCTACTGAATTGATTCATGGCAGTAATGCAGATTCCATTTTTCACATTTTCACTCTTACATATAGCTATTGGATTTTTCAAGTCAGTATTCACACAGCAGTTTCTGCTATTTCATGTATTCCCCTTACATAGTCACTGGTGTGCATACCTTATCTCCCCATAGTCACCGGGTGATCAGCTGATCGCTCACAGAAGCTGGTCGCCGGGTGATCAGCTGATCGCTCACAGCAGCTGGTCGCCGGGTGATCAGCTGATCGCTCACAGCAGCTGGTCGCCGGGTGATCAGCTGATCGCTCACAGCAGCTGGTCGCCGGGTGATCAGCTGATCGCTCACAGCAGCTGGTCGCCGGGTGATCAGCTGATTGCTCACAGCAGCCGGGTGATCAGCTGATCGTTCGGCCGCCGAGAATGTGTGCGGGGGGCGGAGTGCGTGGTGGGTAGAGCAGAGAGGGTCCATGGTGCAGGACAGGTGAGTGTGCGCGCGTGTGTGTGTGTGTGTGTGTACATGCGGAGTGGAGTGTGGGAGGGGGTGGAGCCAAGCAGGGAAGTGTCGGGCTCCCTGCACACGTAGCTAGTGTAAATATCGGGTAACTAGGCAAAGCACTTTGCTTGGTTACTCGATATTTATCTTGGTTACGGGTGCAGGGAGCCAGAGAGAGCATGCGCAGTGAAATCCTACGGGTTGCGCTGCTCAAAAAAAGTTACATGCTGCGTTCCTTCCACCCGGCGCAGTGTCAAAATAACGACGCTGCGTCGTCCAGCAGATGCAACGCTGACACTTGCGTTACAGTGCGTCGTCCATACAAGTCTATGGAGAATAGCGCAGTGCGTTAACGGACTGCGCTATTCTCCATAGTGACGGAATGCGCTGAATGCAAGTGTGCAAGTACCCTAAAATTGGCAGAGCTTGGGTGGGACGGGGGCGTGACAGCACAGCTCCTTTAATTCATGACGAGCTGTGGTGTTCCCTATGCCAGAAATCTCACTCCAGTGTCTGATGGGAGTAATATTTCTAGCATGGCACAAGGAGGCACATGCCACTCGTCAAACGCTCCAGATTCATGAGGAGGCATTTACCTCTTCATGAATCAGGAGCGGCCCCCGCATAAATGAGCCTTTTTATGTTATAAAACTGATTCCTTTACAAAGGATAATTATTGTAATAAAAAAAACTAAAGGATTTTATCTGTCTGATATCCAAGAGATTATTTTTTTTGTGGGGCTACTCACACATAGAGATATACGGACCCATTGAAGTTCGGGTTTTTCAGTCGGACTTTATATAAAGTTCAGTTCGAGAACCGGACTGGTCCTGAATTCATTGGAAGTCACTGATTGGCCAGTTCGGGTCTCCGCCCACATGCATCCAGCCATAAACAGAGTATTTATTACTGGGAAGGGAGGGCGGGTTTTTTCCTTGTACACAATACATCCTATAACAATGTTTTTACCTCCCCATTCACACACTGCAAGCGGCTCACACTGGGCCGAGCAATGAGTGTACCCGAGCACAGCGATGCTAGATCGAGTGGTTAGGAAACATAAAGCACCCGAACTCCAAACTCTAACACTGATTTTTTGTATAAAGTCTGTATTTGGTACAAACCTCGAACTTTACTATTCAGGTTCCCTCATCTCTGTCCACAAACCTTTATTACAGTTTAGATTATGGGTGTAGAAGAGACCAGAACTGAAAGGGCCTATCTCTTGGTGGAGAGGAAGTAACATTTATGATACCTATGCTGGGGTTTTGTGAATTTAATGGGCTTCTGTCACTACGTGTTTACCTCTTAATTAAAAATGAGAATAATATAAAGACAGTGTCACGCTAGGTACGGGGAAGTACCAAGCGAACGGCAAGAGGGAAAGAAAACCATGTGCCTAGGGAAAGGGAAGATGGTAACCTCTGACTAAGCTTTCCGCTGGCCCCTGGGTTCCCTCACCACGCTGAGCCCAATACTTGACCCTAGGCTCACCCTGATCTGTACCCTAAATAAGGAACGGATGGGATGAGCTCTTAATCAACCCCACTAAGCACTAAAGGACACACAGGGATAATCAACAATGGGAAACAACTTATCTCTAGACAACTCGGTAAGAAGTTCAGTTAAAAGCACAACAATCCTACTGGTGTGTGCAAGCCACCTGCTTGCATCCAGAGCTTGTGAAGTAACTGAATAATATCACCAGCACAAGTCCAGGGAAAATGAAAGTATTTAAACCCAAGGGGAAATACAGATTATTAGCAACTGAAGGGAAGAGGAGCTCAAGTAGGTCCTAAAAAAAGGATGAAAACCCAGCAGAGGAGATATCAGTACACTAAATATTGACAGCAGGAACAATATAAAGTCAGGGCTATTTTGCACAGCCAAATGCTGTGACCTTCTAATGCCGATCACCACAGGACTGTCTGTTACCCATGACAGACAGGGACTATGATTCCAAATGATGTGTCATTTACTGGGCTGCTTGCTGTAGTTTTGATAAAATCACAGTATTATCGCTAGGGGATTATTGCTAGAGAACTAGTAAACCTGCTACCATGTATCCCCCATCTCCATTAGCTCTGTATTACCCCGCCCCCACTTGATTGGCAGCTTTATGTGTATGCTCCATGTACACAGCGGCCAAGCAGTGATGTGGGTGAGGTTATACACAATAGCATTTTGAGAACTAGTACACCTTAAGCAGATAAAACTGATTTTTATCAAAACTTAAGCAAGCAGCCAAGTAAGTAACAGTTCACTGGAATTAGGGTCTTTCCTTATGCAGGTCGACTGGACACATGTTAACGGTAGCTTTGTTCCTCTTAATCTATTAGGCTATGTGAGCACTAGAAAAAGGATTTTTCTTAAGAAAAATCCGCACCCTCAAAAAGATTACCATACCTGCGGCAAAAAAACACAGCAAACCGCACCCAAAATCCGCATGCGGTTTTACCACGGTTTGCTGCGGATTTGCTGTGGTTTTGCTGCGGTATATCCCTGCGTTATTTTGATAGCACAGGGAGATACTCACCTGTCCCCCAATCCTTCTGTCCGTGGTGCTGAAGTGTCCCGCGATGCTGTGTCCCGTGTGGCTGTCTCCGGCGCTCTTCTACTTACGGGTCAGCTGTGGGACTGCATAACTGCATATGCATGAGCCGGCTTGGAAGCAAGAGACCAGCGTCCAGAGGCAGCCTCGCTGGAGAAGGTGAGTATAAGATCAGCGGTGAACTCAATCAGCTGATGTGCAGTGACAGCTGAGTCCTCCACCTGTCACCGCAAAGCACATGAGTGAAGTCACAGCTGATCCCGCGTGGCTCACTTCACTTGATGTGAGTGTCAGGTGTAGCAGAGCTGGAAGCATTGTGGGACCTCGTTTGGATTACATTGGACCTGGAGGGCTGTTATTCGTGGGGTTAAGTGAGGAAAGAGGGGGCTTTTTTGTCTTTTATTTCAAATAAAGGATTTTTTGGGGTGTTTTGTGTTTATTTACTTTTACTTACAGTTTAGTAATGAGGTGATACCTGCCATCACTAAACTAGGACTAAGTGGCAGCTATGGGCTGCTGCCATTAACTCCTTATTACCCCGATTGCCACCGCATCAGGGCAACAGGAAGAGTTGTGGAAAAGTCCCAAAACTGTTGCATCCAATGGATGCGGCAGTTCCGGGCGGGTGCTGGCTGATATTTTTAGGCTGGGAGGCTTCCCAGCCTGAGAATACCAGCCCCCAGCGGTGAGGCTTTATTCTGGCTGGTTATCAAAATTGGGGGAGCGCACGCCGTTTTTTTAAATTTATTTATTTTTATGTACGCCATAGATGTCACTCAGCATGGGGGTGGGTCTGACTGCAACCAATCACAGCTACTGGTGAGCAGGGAAGGTGTGAATATGTTATAAGACTAATGAGCGGCCGGCTCTGGAAGATGAAAGAGCTGCCACGGGAGGAGTGTGACAGCCGACTGATGATTGGTGAGTATGAAGTGCTTGCTCCTACCCCTTTGCGCCAGATTGTGTTCTTCATAAATTTTAAATGGGCAGCAGCACCGGGCCAGTGACTGGTGATCAATCTTCCACCGACCCAGAGTCAGCGGGTGATTGATCTGCCAGCCCTCCAAAATGCAGGGACCTGTGGAAAAGAAGTGACATGCACATTAATTCCGCAGAGGAAATTCCGCAGCAAAACCCTTAGGGACAAATAAATGCAGTGTGCGCACAGCATTTTTTTTTATCCCCATAGGTTTTGCTGGAGAAGGACTGCAGAAATGTTCTAAACATTTTCTGCAGCATTCCTTCAGCGAAATCCGCGTCAATTCCGCGGTAAAATCCGCAGCGTGCGCAAAGGGCCTAAGCCACATCCCAAAGCCATACGCTATTAAATGTCATTTATTTAATCTGAAAAAGTAGACAGTATTTATAAAAATATACAACAGATGTTACAAAGGGGAACAAAACAATATAGTATATACAATTACATAAAATAAAAGGGAATAACGAAAGAAAATTACTGAACCTGGATCACAGAAATAGATTCAGATTTATGGAGGGAAGGCCTACAATGGAACAATCCTAAACAGCAATGTTCCATTCCATAAAGAAGGATCATAATTGGCATTAGCTTTTTATTAACACAAGTTACACCCACATACTTCCCCTCTGGTGACTCATAACAGGGCTGGACTTCAGATAACTACAGGATGTGTCTAAGTCTTTGAAAATTATAACATTCCCAACTTTTACAATATCTTCGCCCCTGGAAATCCCAGGCGGCACATATTACCATCATCTTTCCTCTCATGATTTTATCTGTCCACAGATAGGAGACATTGCATAGATATTTTAATCTCTCTGGCGAATATCCATTTTACAGGACCTGGCCATCACCCAATGATGCTGAATGATGCTTTGCGTTCTCTACTTTATCACAAATTCAAAAATATGGCTTTCTTATCTATTATATTGATGCCATTCATGAAACCTCAATTCATATTTTCTATAAGGGGAAACAAAGGATTTGAATTTCTTTGCCATTTTTGTGTTCAACTTCTGCTCTTATCTCTATTGGTCATAAATCTGTCCTTTTCTGCATTCTTATGCATTCAAGTTGAGATTGGCCTCACATCTGCTAGAGGATTCTCTTTAGTTACCTGTTTCCAAAGGAGGGGGCCAGTTTCATAGGGGTCTTGTTGAGTCTTTATGGATTTTATAATTTCTATGTGACACAGGATCACATACTGATGTTTTCCGAAAATCAAGCTTTTATCCCCTAGAAAGGCCATTTTTTGAACACTTTCCTCAACTTGGTGCTTGAAGACTTCAATAAAATCAGAAATATTACACTCCCAACTACCCAAAATAACCTAAATAAAAAAGGAATGGTTGCCCTAAAATCATTATGCAATGATTCAGATATAGTAACTATCAGCCGACAAGGGGGATGGAATAGTATATATATACTATATAAGGAAGCTCAGAATATTCTCTCCAACCCCATACACTAAGGGATTACGATAAATGAAGGAGATAATCCAGCTGAGTGCTCACGGTGATTTATTCAGTGCAGTACAGACAATGCACAGAGACTTTAACGCGTTTCTGGCTTGACGCCCTTAATCATAACATCTAGTGAATGTTATCGATTCCACTATATACTCCCCTCTCCATCTGGGGGAATTAAGTGGAAATGGGAACATAGGTGTCAGCAAGGAATGCTGGATTATACAAGAAGTGAACTAGTGAAAAAACATATAAAATCAGAATATATTATTGAAACCACGTATAATGCTCTTTTTACTATAAATCTCAATGAATCAAAATAACTGGGAGCTCATGTGAGGCTTGTTCTAACTTATTCTATATATATAATTTCAGATACATTTTATGAAAAATTATCATCAAAATATTCATGCTTTTTATAATTGGTGCTTTAATTAATCATTATTAGTTGTAGGTAAAATAATATAATAATGCATGTAAGATAAAGAGCAATTATAAGGGGTTTCATAAATATAATATCAATATGATACATAGTGGTGGAAAACATACATATATAAGCAAACATCATTCACAAGAAATGCAAGACTGGAAATTTATGGACATACATAAAATTCATTAGAATAAATTACATTTATCATTTTTTTACAAAACATTTTTAGGAATATAAGAAATGAACAGTTCATCAGATGTCAAAAATTGTTATAAATTCTGTTTTTGGATTTTCTGGTGAGGATCCATGATTGGTTCAAATAGTCCATAATAATTATGACGTACAGTTCATATTATTGAGGAAGTACCGGAAGAAGATTAAATTGTTGTCAGAAATTCAGTCTTTCCAGAAGTCCTCCGAGACTCAGCGTGATAAAAATGTTCAAATCACCATGAATGAATGTGAACAGGGTCCTGCAGCAATTAATCATGAGATCGTTTTTATGATTTAGAACAACTAATGCACCTTTCATAATACATTTCTGTGGAATACAAGAATTACTGATTATAAGCAAGATCAAGTTAGTAATCACTATTATGAAGTAAACCTACTGTATTAGGTTATTCCAATTGATTCAGATTCACTATGGGTAAGATTTTGCATTTACTTCACATTCACACATGTTACGCTACTTTCACACTTGCGTTGGACGGCTTCCGTTGCTATCCGCAGCCTTGAGGAATTACGGTAACCGTTGCAGGAAACCGTTATATTCCTCATAGATTTCTATTAGCTACGGATAGCAACGGATGGTCTTGCGTTGCATCCGCTGCACGACGCAGCGTCGTTATTTTGACGCTGCGTCGGGCGGAGGGAACGCTGCATGTAACGTTTTTTGAGGAGCGCAATCCGTAGGATTTCACTGCACATGCTCTCTCTGGCTCCCTGCACTCGTAACCAGGGTAAATATTGGGTTACTAAGCAATGCGCTTTCCCTAGTTACCTGATATTTACCCTGGCTATGGGTGCAGGGAGCCCGACACTTCCCGCTCAGCTCTGCCCCCTCCCGCACTTCACTCCACATGTACACACGCACGCACACACACACACACACACACACTCACACTCACCTGTCCCCAGCCTTGCATTCCTCGCTGCACTGACGTCCTCAGTGCCATGGTCCCGCTCGACTCCACAAACCCCGCACTCCGCCCCTGCACTCCGCCCCCTCACACATTCTTGGCGGCCGAACGAACAGCTGATCACCCGGCGACCAGCTGCTGTGAGCGATCAGCTGATCGTTCACAATAGTCTGCCGCCGGTAAAACGAAAGAAGAAAAAAAATAAATAAATAAAGATTCCGTTGTTTTGTATGATCCGTTGCATCCGTTGTGCCACTAAATGCAACACATCCGTTGCATCCGTCAGACAACGCAATGCAACGGATGCCATTCAACCCAAGTGTTAAAGTAGCCTTATCATGGTGATTAGGAACATGACACCTGGACAGTTTGCGCTATGGCCAGATTCACTGAGACAGCTTCAAAGTAAAACATAGTACCGTATTTTCCACTTTATAAGACGCACCGGATTATAAGACGCACCCCAAATTTAGACATAAAAAAAGGTAAAAAAAAAGAAAAATGGGGTCCGTCTTATACTCCGATGTTTTCTTACTGGAGGGGGGCAGCAGTGGTGGTGAAGCGGGGTCACAGGAGGCACAGGTTGTGCTGGTCAGTGGCAGCGGGGTCCGTTGTTGCAGGCGCGGTGGCGTCCGTGGTGGCAGGAGCCGTGGGATCCGTGGTGGCGGCGGGTGAGCCATGCAGCAGGCCGGTGGAGTGAGTGTCCGCGGTCCCGGTTCAGTGGTGGTGTCGCGGGCGGAGGAGGGGACGCCGCGCTCTCCCTCTGCTCAGGTCCGGCTGGCACTGCGGCTGCTGCGGCCTGCCACTGCTCGGTGGCTCGAGCGATGGGCCGGATCCCGGGGACTCGAGCGGCGCTCCTCGCCCGTGAGTGAAAGGGGATTGGTTTTTGGGATAGTTTATTGTCCGTGACGCCACCCATGGTTGTGGTGGATCCCGGGAGTGATGGTATGCAGCAGCTAGATGTTAGTCCTCCCCTCCGTGGGTAGGGGGTTGGTTGTCCCGGGGCCCAGTGATGAGGTGGGTGATGCAGGGCTTGGTGGGGTGCAGGGACGCGGGGGCAGCGCTGTGCCGCACGGCACTGTGGTACTCACTCAGCCTGAGACGATGACACAGTTCTCGGTAAAACACACGGCTGGAAAGACGGTTCCCACGGACGGCTGCACTTGCCTTTCCCCAGTAGTTGACGGTGACGGTCCCTTTTCCTGCACCTAAGATGATGATGGTTTCGATGGGTTCCCACCGGTAACCCGCTCCCCGGCTTGGATATGGGCCGGAGGAGCCCTACTTTGCCCGCAGGCGCTGGCCCTGAGAAACTGGTGCCCTGGCGGTGGCGGTGTCTCTATGTAACGGTTGGACTGTTGCCTTCAATCGGGACTTGCTTGTTGGGAGACCCAGAGGACCCCTTCACTAACGGATTTGGCAAATTCACGGCGACTCCTAGCCTTGCCGGGATCCGAAAGGCCCCTGCCACTGGTGCTGACTGTTCTTTGTATACCGCTCCGGTACCGCCGGGCCACCACCCGTCCGCGGTCCTTTCGGCAACCTCCAAACAGCCACCCCTGCAGACAGTCACCGCCGTCTGCTGACCTTGCTGTCTCTCAGTCCGGGGCACACACCCGGACCAGCTTCAGGCTGTCTTAACTGACACTTTCCCTTACTTCAGCTCCTCTCCTTTGCTCCTCCACCACTCTACTTCCTTCTACTTTCACTTCCCTAACTCGACTGACTGGTTTCCCCTCCTCCAGGGCTGTGAACTCCTCGGTGGGCAGAGCCAACCGCCTGGCCCACCCCCTGGTGTGGACATCAGCCCCTGGAGGAAGGCAACAAGGATTTTTGGTTAGCCTTGGTGTTCCAATCTGGGGTGTTGGGTGTGGTGGTGTTATGACCTGTGACCCCTGGCTTGCCCAGGGCGTCACAGTGGCAGCGGCGGTGACGGCTCAGTGGTGGGAGCGGCGGCGACTGCTCAGTGGTGGAGCAGACGGATGCGGTGTTTTCCGAGTGTGTCCGCGGTCCCGATTCCAGTAATGGCGCCTGGAGCGACGCATGCGCAGATGGAGCTCTCATCCAAGGGCTCCATCTGCGCACGCGCTGACTCCCGGAGCAGCGCGTGCGCAGATGGAGCTCTCATCCAAGAGCTCCACCGGCGCCATCATTTGAAAGTGGGACCGTGGACAACTGGTAACTTGCTGCACAGCCGCCTGCCCCGCACGCACAGAGTGGCAGCCAGCAGGCTGCTCGCCCACTCTGCGTGCAAGCCGCCGGGTACCTGTTCTTGCGTGCGGTGGCAGCCAGGTACCCGTGGCTGTGTGCAGGCGAGAGCCGGGTGCCTGTGTGAGGGCAGCAGCTGGGTGCCTGTGTGAGGGCGGCTGCCGCCTGCACGGGCACCCGACTGGCGCCCGCACACACCCACGGGTACCCGGCTGCCACTGCACGCAAGCACAGGTACCCGGCTGCCGACCCCACACAGCACCCGGCTGCCGCCTGCACACAGCTATGGGTACCCGGCTGCCACTGCACGCAAGCACAGGTACCTGGCTGCCGACCCCACACAGTTCCCGGCTGCCGCCCGCACACAGCCACAGGTACCTGGCTGCCACCGCACGCAAGCACAGGTACCCGGCCGCTTGCATGCAGCCACAGGCACCTGGCCGCCCGATCGCCTCAGACAGGACCCCCCCAGGTACCGCTATTTAAGACGCACCCCCCATTTTCCTCCCATAATGTTTGGGAGGAAAAGTGCGTCTTATAAAGCGAAAACTACGGTATCTGATTTGAAATTCAAACACCACGGAGCTCCGGTAGGTTCACACTAAATTGTAACAACATAGAATTTAAATTTCAGACACAGTTTCAGTCAATAAACCCGGAAAAATTCAGAAGCATGTTATCATTATAAATGAGTATGTGAGTGCAATCTATTATATGGAAATTGTTACAATCATTAGTAATACTTTCATTTATATTGGGGATTATTTTAAGTTAACTAAAAGGAACAATTTTCACAGCATATTGAGCAGATTGTCACTGTCATCAGAAGCGCAGCACAGTAACAAACTGTAATGTAGCACAGTTCACAGCATCGGCTCTAATAGTGCAGCATGATGTCTCGTCTGAGATTCAAGCCTTGGGGAACTCTGGTGTTTAATTGAAAGATCCACCATGCTTCTCTGTTTCTCAAATCATTCAAACTGAAACTGTCTGGTTTTTTTTTTAAGTTTTTCAATGACAAATGCTGAAAAAATTCAATCATCCTATCATGTTCCTGAATAAAATGTTTGGAAGCCTGTGATGTATTTTTTCTGGATTGTATTTGACAATGTCATGAAATGTTCCTTAATTCTAGTGCAGAGCGTTTTGTATTGCCTACATATTTAAGATTGCATTTAGTGCATTCTATGATGTATGTGACCCATCGAGTGTTACAATTCAGAAAGGAGTTAATTTGATATTTTTTATTTGTTGCATTAGTAAAAGATTTACAGTTTTTGGCCCCTGTGCACATTTTGCAATTGTGCAAACCGCACCTTTAAAAACCCCTCAGTGATAACCAATTGCCTTTAGGGTATGACCGCACTTTGCGTTTCCACCTGCGTTTTAGATGCTTTTTAGGTCCGTTTTGAACTGCACCTTTTTCATGCCAAAAGGCATGCGTTTTGATTTTCTAGTATAGATAGTCTATGGAAAATGAAGATTTCCTGACCGCACTTTGCGTTTCAAAACGCTGCATTTAATTTGCATAATTTGTGGCAAAAACCATACGTTCAAAGAAGCAGCACGTCAATTATTTTTGCCATTTTGGGTGCGTTTTGCTAACATTGAAGTCAATGAGAAGTATCAAAAAGCAACAAATATCAAAATTCCAGCGTTTTACCTGCTTTTTAGCTGCAGAAACACTGCATTTTTTACTTCAAAAACGCATGCTTTTCTGACATCAAATTAATGGATTAATATGTTCCTTTACACACACACACAGTCCGACAATTAAATTAATGAAAATTATGATTTTATTGCTATTTTAACAATAAATATTATAAAACCGCTATAATTTCATGAAATATACCTATTTTCTTTATTAATTCCAAAAATATATCTGTTTTGCTTTTTTTTTCTCTTTTTTCATTTTGTTTGACTGTTTAATCTTTATTTAGCAGTGTCTTGATGTTCAAAACGCATCTGTCAAAATGCAAGGGAAAAAGCATGTAAAAAGCGCTGAAAACACATCTTAAACGCGGGAAATACGCATGCGTTTTTAGCGCTAAAGTTCTGAAAAAGGCAACTTTGGCCAAATCAATTAATGCAAGAGGGTGCGTTTTGACATGCGTTTTGAACAACGCAAAGTGCGGTCATACCCTTAGGTTTGGAGGATCTAATAGCGCTAGTGGAAGGATGATATTTTAAACAACATTTTACATAACAACTACAAAGTAGTGTACAAGAAAGCAACTACATTGGCTAATATCCTTTCACCTAGCGCTATTAGATCCTCCAAACCTAAAGGCAATTGGTTATCACTGAGGGGTTTTTACAGGTGCGGTTTGCACAATTGCAAAATGTGCACAGGGGCCAAAAACTGTAAATCTTTTACTAATGCAACAAATAATAAAAAATATCAAATTAACTCCTTTCTGAATTGTAACACTCGATGGGTCACATACATCATAGAATGCACTAAATGCAATCTCAAATATGTAGGCAATACAAAACGCTCTGCACTAGAATTAAGGAACATCTTCATGACTTTGTCAAATACAATCCAGTAAAAAATACATCACAGGCTTCCAAACATTTTATTCAGGAACATGATAGGACAATTGCATTTTTTTCAGCATTTGCGATTGAAAAACTTAAAAAATAACCCAGACACAGTTTCAGTTTGAATGATTTGAGAAACACAGAAGCATGGTGGATCTTTCAATTAAACACCAGAGTTCCCCAAGGCGTGAATCTCAGACGAGACATCATGTTGCACTATTAGGCTGTGTACGCACTTTGCATTGAGGTAGTTGCAGTTCAAAAAGCATCCTCTGGCAGAAAGAACAATGCTTTTGGCTTTAAAAATGCATGTAAAGCGCAAAGAAAGTAGCCTATGCGCACCTTGCGGTTTTCATGAGTTTTTAGTGCTTTTCCGGTGCTTTTAGAAACGCAGTTTTGTATTAAATTGAATGGATAGGAAACGCAGCCAAAATGGCAAAAACAATTGACATGTTGCTTCTTTAAAGCTGGTGTCACACATAACGACAACGACATCGCTGTTACGTCACCATTTTCTGTGACGTAACAGCGACCTTGTAAGTCGCTGTTATGATCGCTGCTTAGCTGTCAAACACAGCGACGCAGCAGCGATCATAACGTCGCTACATGTGCAGAGAGCAGGGAGCCGCGCACATTGCTTAGCGCTGGCTCCTTGCTCTCCTAGCTACAGTACACATCGGGTTAATTAACCCGATGTGTACTGCAGCTACATGTCACAGTGCAGAGAGCAGGGAGCCGCGCACACTGCTTAGCGCTGGCTCCTTGCTCTCCTAGCTACAGTACACATCGGGTTAATTAACCTGATGTGTACTGCAGCTACATGTGCACAGAGCAGGAGCCGGCGCTAGCAGCAAGAGCGGGGGCTGGTAACGAAGGTAAATATCGGGTAACCAGGGAAAGGTCTTCCCTTGGTTACCCGATGTTTACCTTGGTTACAGCTTTCCGCAGCTGCCAGATGCCGGCTCCTGCTCCTTGCTCGCTTCATTTCGTCGCTCTCTCGCTGTCACACACAGCGATGTTTGCGTCACAGCGGGAGAGTGACGACCAAAAAATGAAGCAGGACATTCAGCAACGAGCAACAACCTCACAGCAGGGGCCAGCTCGTTGCTGAATGTCACACACAGCGACAGCGACGGGACGTCGTTGCAACGTCACAGAAAATGGTAACGTAGCAGCGACGTCGTTGTCGTCGTAGCTGTGTGTGACACCACCTTAAACGCTGAGTTTTTGTCCAAATTTATGCAAATTAAACTCAGCGTTTTGATCAGCAAAGTGCGCACAAGAAAGCTCAATGTCGCATTGACTTTGCTTGGAAAGCAGAACGCAAGCATTTTGGTATGAAAACGCTGCAGTTGAAAAAGCAGTGGAAAAGCAGGTAAAAAAAGCAAAGGCTTTTGGGCGCTTTGCTTAGTTACCCGATGTTTACCTTGGTTACCAGCGTCCGCAGCTGTCAGAAGCCGGCTCCCTGCACATTCAGATCATTGCTCTCTCGCTGTCAAACACAGCGATGTGTGCTTCACAGCGGGAGAGCAACGAGCAAAAAACGAACCAGCGCTGTGTGTAACGAGCAGCGATCTCACAGCAGGGGCCAGATCGCTGCTCAGTGTCACACACAGTGAGATTGCTAATGAGGTCACTGGTGCGTCACAAAAACCGTGACTCAGCAGCGATCTCGCTGTGTGAGAAGTACCCCTAAGTTTGAACCTACCGGAGCTCTGTGTTTGAATTTCAAATGAGATACTATGTTTCACTTTGAAGCTGTCTCAGTGAATCTGGCCATAGCGCAAACTGTCCAGGTGTCATGTTCCTAATCACCATGATAACATGTTTGAATGTGAAGTAAATGCAAAATCTTACCCATAGTGAATCTGAATCAATTGGAATAACCTAATACAGTATGTTTACTTCATAATAGTGATTACTAACTTGCTTATAATCAGTAATTCTTGTATTCCACAGAAATGTATTATGAAAGGTGCATTACTTGTTCTAAATCATAAAAACGATCTCATGATTAATTGCTGCAGGGCCCTGTTCACATTCATTCATGGTGATTTGAACATTTTTATCACGCTGAGTCTCGGCGGACTTCTGGAAAGACTGAATTTCTGACAACAATTTAATCTTCTTCCCGTGCTTCCTCAACAATATGAACTGTACATCATAATTATTATGGACTATTTGAAGCAATCATGGATCCTCACCAGAAAATCCAAAAACAGAATTTATAACAATTTTTGACATCTGATGAACTGTTCATTTCTTATATACCTAAAAATGTTTTGTAAAAAAATGATAAATGTAATTTATTCTAATGAATTTTATGTATGTCCACAAATTTCCAGTCTTGCATTTCTTGTGATTGATGTTTGCTTATATATGTATGTTTTCCACCACTATGTATCATATTGATATTATATTTATGAAACCCCTTATAAATTGCTCTATATTTTACATGCATTATTATATTATTTTACCTACAACTAATAATGATTAATTAAAGTACCAATCATAAAAAACATGAATCTCTTGATAATAATTTTTCATAAAATGTATCTAAAATTATATATATAGAATAATTTAGAACAAGTCTCACAAGAGCTCCCAGTTATTTTGATTAATTGGGATTTATAGTAAAAAGAGCATTATACGTGGTTTCAATAATATATTCTGATTTTATATGTTTTTTACTAGTTCACTTTTTGTATAATCCAGCATTCCTTGCTGACACCTATGTTCCCATTTCCACTAAATTGCCCCAGATGGAGAGGGGAGTATATAGTGGAATCGATAACATTCACTAGATGTTATGATTAAGGGTGTCAAGCCAGAAACGCGTTAACGTCTCTGTGCATTGTCTGTACTGCACTGAATAAATCACCGTGAGCACTCAGCTGGTTTATCTTCCTCATTTATCGTAATCCCTTAGTGTATGGGGTTGGAGAGAATATTCTGAGCTTCCTTATATAGTCATCCATGTTTTCGATGACTATTCCATCCCCCTTGTCGGCTGATAGTTACTATATCTGAATCATTGCATAATGATTTTAGGGCAACCTTTCCTTTTTTATTTAGGTTATTTTGGGTAGTTGGGAGTGTAATATTTCTGATTTTACTGAAGTCTTCAAGCACCAAGTCGAGGAAAGTGTTCAAAAAATGGCCATTCTAGGGGATAAAAGCTTGATTTTCGGAAAACATCAGTATGTGGTCCTGTGTCTTATAGAAATTATAAAATCCATAAAGACTCAACAAGACTCCTATGAAACTGATCCCCTCCTTTGGAAACAGGTAACTAAAGAAAATCCTCTAGTAGATGTGAGGCCAATCTCAACTTGAATGCACAAGAATGCAGAGAAGGACAGATTTATGACCAGTAGAGATAAGAGCAGAAGTTGAACACAAAAATAGAAGATAAATTAAAATCATTTGTTTCCCCTTATAGAAAATATGAATTGAGGTTTCATGAATGGAATCAATATAATAGATAAGAAGGCCATATTTTTGAATTTGAGATAAAGTAGAGAACGCAAAGCATCATTCAGCATCATTGGGTGATGGCCAGGTCCTGTAAAATGGATATTCGCCAGAGAGATTAAAATATCTATGTAATGTCTCCTATCTGTGAACAGATAAAATCATGAGAGGAAAGATGATGGTAATATGTGCCGCCTGGGATTTCCCGGGGCGAAGATATTGTAAAAGTTGTGAATGTTATAATTTTCAAAGACTTAGACACATCCTGTAGTTATGTAAAGTCCAGCCCTGTTATGAGTCACCAGAGGGGAAGTATGTGGGTGTAACTTGCGTTAATAAAAAGCTAATGCCAATTATGATCCTTGTTTAATGAATGGAACATTGCTGTTTAGGATTGTTCCATTGTAGGCCTTCCCTCCATAAATCTGAATCTATTTCTGTGATCCACGTTCAGTAATTTTCTTTCGTTATTCCCTTTTATTTTATGCAATTGTATATACTATATTGTTTTGTTCCCCTTTGTAACATCTGTTGTATATTTTTATTTATACTGTCTACTTTTTCAGATTAAATAAATGACATTTAATAGCGTATGGCTTTGGGATCTGGCTTAGGCCCTTTGTGCACGCTGCGGATTTTACCGCGGAATTGCCGCGGATTTCGCTGAAGGAATGCTGCAGAAAATGTTTATAACATTTCTGCAGTCCTTCTCCAGCAAAACCTATGGGGATAAAAAAAAAAAATGCTGTGCGCACACTGCATTTATTTGTTCCTACGGGTTTTGCTGTGGAATTTCCGCTGCAGAATTAATGTGCATGTCACTTCTTTTCCACAGGTCCCTGTATTTTGGAGGGATGGCTGATCAATCACCCGCTGACTCTGGGCAGGTGGAGGATTGATCCCCAGTATCTGGCCAGATGCTGCTGCCCATTTAAAATTTATGGAGAACACAATCTGGCACAAAGGGGTAGGAGCGAGCACTTCATACTCACCAATCATCAGTCGGCTGTCACACTCCTCCCGTGGCAGCTCTTTCATCTTCCAGAGCCGGCCGCTCATTAGTCTTATAACATATTCACACCTTCCCTGCTCACCAGTGGCTGTGATTGGTTGCAGTCAGACCCACGTCCATGCTGAGTGACAGCTGTCTGACTGCAACCAATCACAGACGCCGGTGGGGGGGGATCTATGGCGTACATAAAAATAAATAAATTTAAAAAAACGGCGTGCGCTCCCCCCAATTTTGATAACCAGCCAGAATAAAGCCTCACCGCTGGGGGCTGGTATTCTCAGGCTGGGGAGCCTCCCAGCCTAAAAATATCAGCCAGCACCCGCACGGAATTGCCGCATCCATTGGATACAACATTTTCGGGACTTTTCCCGGCTCTTCCCGTTGCCCTGATGCGATGGCAATTGGGGTAATAAGGAGTTAATGGCAGTAGCCCATAGTTGCCACTTAGTCCTAGTTTAGTGATGGCAGGTATCACCTCATTACTAAACTGTAAGTAAAAGTAAATAAACACAAACACCCCAAAAATCCTTTATTTGAAATAAAAGACAAAAATGCCCCCTCTTTCCCCACTTAACCCCACCAATAACAGCCCTCCAGGTCCGATGTAATCCAAACAAGGTCCCACAACGCTTCCAGCTCTGCTACACCTGACACTCACATCAAGTGAAGTGAGCCACGCGGGATCAGCTGTGACTTCACTCATGTGCTTTGCGGTGACAGGTGGAAGACTCAGCTGTCACTACCCATCAGCTGATTGAGTTCACCGCTGATCTTATACTCACCTTCTCCAGCGAGGCTGCCTCTGGACGCTGGTCTCCTGCTTCCAGGCCGGCTCATGCATATGCAGTTATGCACTCCACAGCTGACCCGTAAGTAGAAGAGCGCCGGAGACAGCCTCACGGGACACAGCATCGCGGGACACTTCAGCACCACAGACAGAAGGAGCAGGGGACAGGTGAGTATCTCCTTGTGCTATCAAAATAATGCAAAGACATACCGCAGCAAAACCACAGCAAATCCGCAGCAAACCGCGATAAAACCTTATGCGGATTTCGGGTGCGGTTTGCTGCGTTTTTTTTCCGCAGGTGCGGTAATCTTTTAGAGGATGCGGATTTTTCTTAAGAAAAATCCTTTTTCTAGTGCGCACATAGCCTAATAGATTAAGAGGAACAAAGCTACCTGTACCGCGTGTCCAATCGGCCTGTATAAGCAAAGACCCTAATTCCAGTGAACTGTCACTTATTTGGCTGCTTGCTTAGGTTTTGATAAAAATCAGTTTTATCTGCGCTTAAGGTGTACTAGTTCTCAAAATGCTGTTGTGTATAACCTCACCCACATCACTGCTTGGCCGCTGTGTACAATGAGCATAGACAAAAAGCTGCCAGTCAGGTGGGGGCGGGGTAATACAGAGCTAATGGAGATAGAGGATACATAGCAGCAGGTTTACTAGTTTTCTAGTGATAATCCCCTACCGATAATACTGTGATTTTATCAAAACTACAGCAAACAGCCCAGTAAATGACACATCATTGGAAGCAGAGTCCCTGTCTGTAACAGACAGTCCAGTGTTGATCGGCATTAGAAGGTCACAGCATTTGTTTGCGCAAAATAGCCCTGACTTTATATTGTTCCTGCTGTCAATATTTAGTGTACTGATATCTCCTCTCCTGGGTTTTCATCCTTTTTTTAGGACCTAGTTGAGCTCCTCTTCCCTTCAGTTGCTAATAATCTGTATTTCCCCTTGGGTTTAAATACTTTCATTTTCCCTGGACTTGTGTTGGTGATATTATTCAGTTACTTAACAAGCTCTGGATGCAAGCAGGTGGCTTGCACACACCAGTAGGATTGTTGTTGCTTTTTACTGAACTTCTTACCGAGTCATCTAGAGATAAGTTGTTTCCCATTCTTTATTTATTATCCCTGTGTGTCCTTTAGTGCTTAGTGGGGTTGACGAAGAGCTCTTCCCATCCGTTCCTTATTTAGGGCCCAGATCAGGGTCAGCCTAGGGTCAGGTATCCGGCTCAGCGCGGTGAGGGAACCCAGGGCCCAGCGGTAGGCTTAGTCAGAGGTTACCATCTCCCCTTCCCTATGCACAGGGTTTTCTTTCCTTTTCGCTTGGTACTTCCCCGTACCTAATGTGACACTGTGTTTACATTATTCTGATTTTTAATTAAGGGGTAAACACTTAATGACCGAATCCCATTAAATTCACAAAACCCCAGCATAGGTATCATAAATGTTACTTCCTCTCCACCAAGAGATAGGCCCCTTTTAGTTCTGGTCTCTTCTACACCCATAATCTACACTGTAATAAAGGTTTGTGGGCAGAGACGAGTGAACCTAAACAGTAAAGTTCGAGGTTTGTACCAAATACAGACTTTATACAAAAAATCAGTGTTAGAGTTCGGAGTTCGGGTGCTTTATGTATCCTAACTACTCGATCTAGCATCGGTGTGCTCGGATACACTCAGTGCTCGGCCCAGTGCGAGCCGCTTGCAGTGTGTGAATGGCTTTCACGGGGAGGTAAAAATATTGTTATAGGATGTATTGTGTACAAGGAAAAAACTCCGTCATCCCTCCCCCTGTAATAAATGCTCTGTTTATGGCTGGATGCATGTGGGCGGAGACCCAAACTGCCCTATCAGTGACTTCCAACGGGGTTCAGGACCAGTCCGGTTCCTGAACTGAACTTTATTTAAAGTCCGACTGAAAAACCCAAACTTCAACGGGTCCGTATATCTCTATATGTGGGTAGCCCCACAAAAAAAATAATCTCTTGGATATCAGACAGATAAAATCCTTTAGTTTTTTTATTACAACAATTATCCTTTGTAAAGGAATCAGTTTTATAACATAAAAAGCCCAATTTATGCAGGGGCCACTCCTGATTCATGAAGAAGTAAATGCCTCCTCATGAATCTGGAGCGTTTGACGAGTGGCATGTGCCTCCTTGTGCCATGCTAGAAATATTACTCCCATCAGGGACTGGAGTGAGATTTCTGGCATAGGGAACACCACAGCTCGTCATGAATTAAAGGAGCTGTGCTGTCACGCCCCCGTCCCACCTAAGCTCTGCCAATTTTAGAGTAAAAATGCCAAATCTTGGCACAACTTTCCAAATTTTTGTGAGTTTTTTTTGGCATAAAAGCTTTGATAATTTGGGAACAGAGCGTCTTAACAACTTCCACATATCTAGGATGCACAGTGTGATTCAATTCTCCCCTCACTATTTTGGTGTGAAATGTCTACAGCTCTGCACCAACTCCAGAGGTTCTAAGGAAAAATCATCACATCTAGACAATAGAGAAAGAAAGGCATGAAGAATATATATTTACAAGCATTTATTAACAAAACAACAAGATTTGAAAATGCAATTATATACAATGTGATATACTTCAGAGTTCCTATCTCCAATCTGGGGCTGCGCTTTTTAGTAAATAAAGCAGTGGGCAACCTGAGATTAGTGAATTATCTAAATATAATCCAGTATCAAAACCTTTCACAAATGTTCCTAAAGGCTTTCAAAAAGGCTAACAGTGTGCCAGCTAAAAAAGAAAATGAATATTCACTGCTCTCCACGCCATAATCCCGCCCACCTCTAGGCAATGAAGCCAGAGCCAACCAAGAAGTAGGCGGTATTATTAGCATGGGGAGCAGCGAATATTAAATTCTCTTTAATATCGGGTACACATGATTACTAAGCCGCCCGCTTACTGCTATGACTGGGCGATCACGTGTGTCTACTATTAGACATTGAATATTCACTGCTCCTTAAAGCTACAATCCCGGCTGTGGGGAGCAGTGAATATTCTGGCAGCTTACTGAAAGAAAATGTCTGTAGATCTTGAGAGCTAAGAAGACGTTGTAGACAATCCGTTCCAAGCAAAAACTGAAGTTTATTCCGAGATAGCAACAGAGCAGATAAGACAGGTTATGCGGCAGGATGACACACGCAGGTGTCTTGCAGAACAGCAGAATTAGCAACAGATGAAGAAGTGTCCCCTGAAAGGCGTGTGGGGCTCTTATACATGTTAAAGGAAAGCTCATACTGCAGAGAAAGGCGTATACGTTGGAGAACAAAGAATATAATGATACATCATGACATTATTTACGAGCATTGCGGTAAAAACTTATTGGATTCCTATGGGCCTCCATGATACTTTTCACTAGTTCAGCCATGTCGTCATTGCTGACATTTCTGATCCCTGAAGGCACCTCTAATCACATAACTCTTCACACACTGACAACTCTATTGACAACTTAGGGGTACTTTGCACGCTGCAACATCGCTAGCCGATGCTATCGGTGCCGAGCGCGATAGTACCCGCCCCCGTCGCTCATGCGATATCTTGTGATAGCTGCCGTAGCAAACATTATCGCTACAGCAGATTCACACGCACTTACCTGCCCTGCGACGTCGCTCTGGCTGGCGACCCGCCTCCTTCCTAAGGGGGCGGGTCGTGCGGTGTCACACGGCAGGCAGCCAATAGAAGCGGAGGGGCGGAGATGAGCGAGACGTAAACATCCCGCCCACTTCCTTCCTTCCGCATAACCGGTGGAGGCAAGTAAGGAGATGTTCCTCGCTCCTGCGGCTTCACACACAGCGATGTGTGCTGCCGCAGGAACGAGGAACAACATCGTATCTCCTATCGGTGCGACATTATGGAAATGTCCGACGCTACACAGATCACCGATTTATGACGCTTTTGCGATCGTTTATCTGCGCATCTAGGCTTTACACGCTGCAACGTCGTTACCGGCGACGGATGTGCGTCACTTTCGATTTGACCCCTAACGATATCGCAGGTGTGATGTCGCAACGTGCAAAGTACCCCTTAATTTCTTTATCAATTCAATATACCTGCTATTCATGACTACACATCATCATCTATCAACCGACGCAATTGTATTCTTCTATTCGATTTAACCTTTTTTGGACCTTTTCTTATACTTGCTAATTACACTGATGTCATCTCTATCTCCTCTCTGGGGAGAGAACTCTAGCCAGTGCATCTCATTAGCTGCAAAGTTAGTTTGCTCAAGTCTTCCCAAGATGGCTGTTAGATACAACATGGCTGCTCAGCACATTATGGCTGACTATTCTCTAACACTTACGTCTGCGTGTAACTGGGGGTACATGGCAGTAATTTCATGCACCTCTCCGCTTACATGGTGAAGTCACTTGCCAGCATCAGTAGAGAACACTGTGCACCGGGAGAGAAGAGGGATGGGGAGCAGGGTGGATAAAAATCAATGTTTTTTTTAAAAAAATAAAAAAAAAAAATCGGATTTTTTTTTATTTAAATCGGATTTTTTTGATTTAAATCGGATTTTTTTCAATAAACTGCTTTTTGAGGAAAATATTTTACCATCCAAAGGTTCTTCCATCATGAGATAAAGCTGAGATGTTTAACTCAGTAGAATAAAGGCTGTATATGTGTAACATTCACAATGCCATACTCTTCCAGAGGTTTCTGTAGGATTAGTGGGCAGTTTCTCTCCTATATTATCACAGACGCTCGCTTTACTTATGCAGTTCTCAAAACTGAATTTGACTCCGCAGAGGTCCCAGCCTCTTCTTCACGGCAAAAATATTACAACATGAACAGAGTTGAGAAAAACACCTTAATCCTATTGTTCTACAAACCTATGAATACAGAATCAACCCCTTCAGTGCCAAGTCCAAGAAGTTAGACAATATGTTTCTGATTGTTTGGAGTGGAATAGATCTGCACAACACAAGAAGAATGTGAATCTAAGGCTATGTGCGCACGTTGCGTACAAGCCCTGCAGAAATTTCTGCAGCGATCTGAAGAGCACATGTGCGCTTTAGATCGCTGCAGAAATGTCCGTAGTGAGCGCCGATTCCATGCGCTCTGCCTGCAGCTCCTGCCATAGACAGAGCAGGAGCTGCCGGCAAAGCACAGGAAAGAAGTGACATGTCACTTCTTTTTGCGCAGCGCTTCGGCAGTAGCCGAAGCGCTGCGCTCTTAGACGCCACGTGCGCACGGCCCCTGCACAATCTCCCTAGACTGTGCAGGGGCCGCAGGACGCATGCAGTTACGCTGCGCTACAAAGCGCAGCGTAACTGCATGTTTTTACGCAACGTGCGCACATAGCCTAAGTGTGAGGAGGAGGAAGGGCAAGCAGACAAGAAAATGAAAGTGAAACTTTGAGCACAATACTGCAGCATAGCCACAGACAGACAAGTCTGGATCTGTTTGTGTGTACGATCTGAGGTTTATTACATTCTTTCCTTATAATGGCAGCAGGCCGTAAAAGAGACCCAGTTTGGGAATATTTTAATGAAGCTCCTTCGCCTATCGGTAAGGCAGGCATGCGTGCAAAATGCAAACGATGCAACAAAGAGATGCAAGGCCTGGTGGCGCGAATGAGGCAACATCATGAGAAGTGCGGTGATGAAGATGACCAAAGAAACACTTCTGAACAGGCAGGATCTTCAGGTTGGTAAACATTTTTATTGAATCCTAGTTCTAAAGACTGAACTGTCATGTGTGAGAAAAATTATATTTATTATTATTACTGCATGTTACTGTCATTTGGAACAGTTATGAAGAAAAACAAATATTCCTTTTGGGGCAGGGGCAGTGATGTGTTGTGTACAATAAGCAGAAATTGTATAATAAACAATAAAAGAACAGCATTGACTTTTTTTGTTTAGGGGAATTCATGGATTCTGGAAACTATCCACCTCCAAGATCACCATCATCCTGTTCTACAGTTTCAGAGTTATCCATCCAGGATAGTGCTTCATTAGCAGCAGCATCATCATCAGACACCCACAGCCACATATCACCATCACCCAAAAGGAAGAAAAAACCTTTACCTCCTGGAACCACCATAGATAGGTTTGTGATAAGAACTAGCAGATTAGAAAAAGAGTTGATTGATGAAAAAATTGCCCAGTTTATTTATGCAACGAACTCTTCTTTCCGTCTGACTGAGAACCCACATTTCATTAATATGGTTCAGTCACTGAGACCAGGATACAGTCCACCCAGCAGAGCTGATGTTGCAGGGAAACTGCTGGATCAAGTGTATGACAGAGAAATGGAGCAATGTGCAACAGCTCTGGAGGGTAAAATTGTTACCCTAAGTATTGATGGGTGGAGTAATGTCCACAATGATCCTATTGTATGTGCTTGTATAACAACAGAAGAAGGTAAAGTCTTCCTTGCACAAACAACTGATACGTCAGGAAATGCACACACAGCAGAATACTTACAAGAAGTGGCAGTAAAAGCTATAACGCCATGTGAACAAAAATTCAAATGTCTAGTACGCAGTTTGGTCACTGACAATGCTGCAAACGTATCCAAGATGAGAAGAGATTTAGAAGAGCAGGGAGGGAATACAAAGCTGCTAATAACATATGGTTGCAGTGCTCATTTGCTGCACCTCTTAGCCAAAGACTTAAGTGTTCCAGAAATAAAGGCTAATGTTGTTGAAATTGCTAAATACTTCCGTAATAATCATTTTGCTGCAGCTGCTCTGAAAAGGATGGGTGGAACCAAGCTAACGCTCCCACAAGATGTTAGATGGAACTCTGTGGTGGACTGTTTTGAGCAGTATATCAAAAACTGGCCTATTCTGATGACACTTTGTGAAGAAAATCGAGATAAAATAGATGGCACTGTCACGGCTAAAATCCTCAACATTGGGCTTAAGAGAAATGTTGAACATATGCTGAGCTTCCTGAAACCCATCTCTCAAGCTTTAAACAAAATACAGAAAAATAGCTGTTTTATTGCGGATGCTGTTGAAATTTGGAAGGAACTGAGTGAACACTTAAAAACAGAACTACACATGGACAGAATTAAATTACAAGCAGTAAACAAACGAATGGGACAAGCACTGACTCCAGCTCATTTTTTGGCAAATATTGTCAATATCCAATATCAGGGTCAAAACCTAAGTGCTGAGGAAGAGGAGTTAGCTATGACATGGGTATCCAGCAATCATCCATCTTTAATGCCAACTATAATAAACTTCAGAGCTAAGGGGGAACCATTCATGAAATATATGTTTGCTGAAGATATTTTAAGGAAGGTCACACCAGTAAACTGGTGGAAGTCACTTAAGCGCTTGGATTTAGAGACTGTTCAAGTAATGATTTCACTTTTAAACAGCAGTAGCTTCTTCTGCAGGCGTTGAAAGAATATTCTCTTCCTTTGGACTCATTCATTCTAAATTGAGAAATCGGTTGGGACCCAATAAAGCAGGAAAGCTTGTTTTTCTTTTCCAGATTATGAATAGGAACAAAGAAGAAGATGATGATGAAGATGACGACAAGTGAGCTACAGAGGACAGCAGGGACAGTAGTATTTAAGTTTTTCATGTGTCGGCTGGGCTGACAGTCTAAGTTTCTTAAAATATATATATATTTTGTTTAGCCAAATTAGTTAACAAACATGGATGTTTGTTTAAGCAAATAACTTATGCTGTGATGTTGTTATTGATTCAGTTGAATAAATCTATTTAAATTGTTATTAAGGGCAGGATTATTTTTCTCCTTCCTAAGTACAACAGAACTGTGGTGTCCAAATATGAATGATTAACCCATTAAACTGGGGAGAAAAAAGTAATATAAAAAGTGATTCTAAAAATCTTCATCTACTTGCATGTTAAAGTAGCAAGAACTAGTTTAGGTAGAAACTTTGATTTAAATCACTGATTTAAATCAAGCATTACTGACTAGTGATTTAAATCGTGATTTAAATCGTGATTTAAATCAGTTAGATTTAAATCAAATCCACCCTGATGGGGAGTATAATCATTTCTTTTCTTATGTGTCCAGTGTGATGGGGAAATATATACCAGAATGGGCCCAAGATGAGGGCTATATATACAAGAATGGGGACATATATACTAGGCCAAGAACCATATATACCAGGATGGGAATGATATATACCAGGATGGGATAAAGATGGGAAACATTTATACCAGGATGGATATACAGTATACACAAGGATGAGAGACACATCAACAGTACCTGGAAGGGGCCCAGCATGGGTGACATCAGTACAGAATTGGGGGATTTTATCCCAGTAACCGTGTCAGCAGCAGATCCCCGCCATGACCACATTTTTTGTGTCGATCTTTTTCCCTATATTCCTCCTTCAAAACCTAGGTGTGTCTTATGGTCCAAAAAATACAATAAGTTTAAAAAGAAATAAAATGGTTCTTTTCCTCACAAATTCTTACTTGAGCAATTGTAGCCAATTTTTTTTTATAAAACCCTTTGAATTATAGTACATCATGATGGCTTCTCCTGTGTGACTGATCGGACAACAGGATCTGATTAGTCTTAAAAACATTTGGCAAATTCTGAAAGCAAGAATGGCTGCTCCGCTCTGTTGGTTTTCTGATGGTCGGCAAGACTTGATTTACCAGTTAAACATTTCAATTATTCACAACATGAAAAAGGTTCCTTGCCTGTGCGGCTTCTTCACATGTTTAACAAGACCTGATTTACTAGTAAAACATTTCCCACATTCTGAACATGAAAATGGCTTCTCCCCTGTGTGAGATCTTTGATGCCTAACAAGATGTGGTTTCCGAACAAAACATTTCCCACATTCTGAACATGAAAATGGCTTCTCCCCTGTGTGAATTTTATGATGTATAAAAAGATTTGATTTACTAGTAAAACATTGCCCACATTCTGAACATGAAAATGGCTTCTCCCCTGTGTGAGATCTTTGATGCCTAACAAGATGTGGTTTCCGAACAAAACATTGCCCACATTCTGAACATGAAAATGGCTTCTCCCCTGTGTGAGATCTTTGATGCACAACAAATTCTGATTTCTGACTAAAACATTTCCCACATTCTGAACATGAAAATCGCTTCTCCCCTGTGTGAATTTTCTGATGTCTAACAAGATGTGAAATCTGAATAAAACATTTCCCACATTCTGAACATGAAAATGGCTTCTCCCCTGTGTGAGATCTTTGATGCCTAACAAGATCTGATTTCTGGATAAAATATTTTCCACATTCTGAACATGAAAAAGGCTTCTCTCCTGTGTGTGATCTTTGATGCACAACAAGATGTGATTTCTGAATAAAACATTTCCCACATTCTGAACATGAAAATGGCTTCTCCCCTGTGTGAGATCTCTGATGCAAAACAAGATCTGATTTCGCAATAAAACATTTCCCACATTCTGAACATGAAAATGGCTTCTCCCCTGTGTGAGATCTTTGATGCACAACAAGAACTGATTTCTCAATAAAACATTTCCCACATTCTGAACATGAAAATGGCTTATCCCCTGTGTGAACTGTATGATGTCTAACAAGATGTGACATCTGAATAAAACATTTCCCACATTCTAAACATAAAAATGGTTTCTCCCCTGTGTGAGATCTTTTATGCCTAACAAGATCTGATTTCCGAATAAAACATTTCCCACACTCTGAACATGAAAATGGTTTCTTCCCTGTGTGAAGTTTCTGATGTTTAACAAGGTGTGATTTCTGAGTAAAACATTTTCCACATTCTGAACATGAAAATGGCTTCTCCCCTGTGTGAATTTTCTGATGTCTAACAAGGTGTGATTTCTGAATAAAACATTTCCCACATTCTTGACATGAAAATGGCTTCTTCCCAGTGTGATATTTTTGATGATCAACAAGATGTGATTTCCTGGTAAAACATTTTAAACATGAAAATGGCTTCTCCCTTGTAGGAACCGTTTCATATTCCACATTCCTTCTGTAACTTTTATTCTGCTTACAATTCTGTGATAAATGGGAATTTTGATCTTGTTTGAAAAACTCAGATGATAGAGCTTTCCGAGGAACGACTGGATTTATATCTGGGACAACAGCATGCTCTTCATATGTATCATGTGGGATGCTTTCATCATCTGTTATAAATTCTGAAGATATTAGAGATCCATCTGAACTCCCAATACAGTCATCTGCTAAAAATAAACACAAAGTTATTAATTTTTAATGATATTATCTTGAAAGTACATTTATTTTTTTAAACCATAACATCAGAAATTAAAGTAGGGAAAAAATTATTCTGAATCTGTTGTCACATATCGAGATATAAAGACCCCCTTACACGCTGACGATATGTCGTTGGGGTCACAGTTTTCGTGACACACTTCCGTCGTCGTTAACGACGTTGTTGCGTGTGACACCTACATGTGACTCCGAACGATCTTAAAAATAGCGAAAAATCGTTGATCGTTGACACGACGTTCAGTTTAAAAATATTGTTCATAGTTTGGAACGCAGCAGACATATTGCTTCGTTTGACACCCTGCCAACGACGAACAACATCCACATGACCGCCTTGGTCAAACAATATCTCGCTGAACTATGTAGCGTCGTTTGTGAGATGGGTACAGCGTCGGTCTGGCATGGCGGGGTAGCGGGGAAACCCCCGGTAGGCCCCGACCTTGACTCCACATTAAGCTGTCCCCGGCAGCCTGCAGGGCCCCCCGCCGGGTGTATTACAATGACCGTAGACCGTGTCGGGCCGCCACCGCAGGTGATGACAATGTGCACTGCAGGCTGCCGTCAGATTATGACAGCTCCAGTAGCTACACGGGGGGGCAGAGGGGGCGCTCCTGACCTGGAGGGGGAACACCGGAGCTTAGCTGCAGCGCGGCAGGGGCAGAGCAAGAGCTGCTGCCGAGAGGAAGAAACTGCATCTAGTGTTAGGACCTGCGATGACTCATGCCCATGTGATGGTGTGGGAGGAGCCGGGCCGGAGATGCCAAGCAGCAGAGCACACAAAGAAAGATGTGGTAATGACGATGGGTAAGTGGCATATGGGGGGGTCCACACTGTGACAAAGCGTTGTTAAGTGATACAGGGTGTGTGGGAAATGGGGTTTCCCCGTGTTTGAGAGAGGGGTAATTTGGAGTACAGCCTGGCTGTTTGAGATATGCAGGCATGAGGGTGCTGAGTGTGTGTGATTTGGGGGTGCTGGGTGTGTGATTTGGGGGTTGCTGGATGTGTGTGATTTGGGGGTGCAGGGTGTGTGATTTGGGGGGTGCTGGATGTGTGTGATTTGGGGGGTGCTGTGTGTGTGATTTGGGGATGCAGGGTGTGTGCACCAGTCCCTGCTGTGTGACATGCGTGAAGTCCACAGAGTAACCATATATCAGTAGGGATTAGGGAAAGAGGGATAGCAGCAGTCAGAGCATGGGATGGGATTGGGAAAGCTGGGTGCTGAGCTGTGAGAGAGAGGCTCTTTTTCTCATCACCCAGCCTTTCTAATGTTCTGATATCCATCTTGTCCTCAGCTCTCCAGTTCCCAGCTTTCCTATTCTCTGTGATCATGGGAAAGCTGGGTGCTGAAGACAAGATGGCGATCAGAACATAGAAAAGCTGGGTGCTGAGTAAAAGAAGAGTAATTATCCTGTATCCCAAGTGTCTTATCCTGTACCGAGTATCAAGCATCATAATCCTGTACTCCCAGTGTCATTGTCATCATCCTGTACCCCCAGTGTCATTATCCTGTACCCCCAGTGTCAATGTGATTATCCTGTACCCCCCAGTGTCAGTGTCATTATCCTGTAATCCCAGTGTCAGTGTCATTATCCTGTACCCCCAGTGTCATTATCCTGTACCTCTAGTGTCATTATCCTGTAACCCCAGTGTCAGTGTTATTATCCTGTACGCCCAGTGTCAGTGTCATTGTCATTATCCTGTACCCCCAGTGTCAGTGTCATTATCCTGTACGCCCAGTGTCAGTGTCATTGTCATTATCCTGTACCCCCAGTGTCAGTGTCATTATCCTGTAATCCCAGTGTCAGTGTCATTATCCTGTAACCCCAGTGTCATTATCCTGTAACCCCAGTGTCAGTGTTATTATCCTGTAACCCCAGTGTCAGTGTCATTATCCTGTACCCCCAGTGTCAGTGTCATTATCCTGTACCCCTAGTGTCAGTGTCATTATCCTGTACCCCCAGTGTCATTATCCTGTACCCCCAGTGTCAATGTCATTATCATGTACCCCCAGTGTCAGTGTCATTATCATGTACCCCCAGTGTCAGTGTCATTATCATGTACCCCCAGTGTCAGTGTCATTATCCTGTACCCCCAGTGTCAGTGTCATTATCCTGTACCCCCAGTGTCAGTGTCATTATCCTGTACCCCCAGTGTCAGTGTCATTATCCTGTACACCTAGTGTCAGTGTCATTATCCTGTACCCCCAGTGTCAGTGTCATTATCCTGTACCCCCAGTGTCAGTGTCATTATCCTGTACCCCCAGTGTCAGTGTCATTATCCTGTACCCCCAGTGTCAGTGTCATTATCCTGTACCCCCAGTGTCAGTGTCATTATCCTGTACCCCCAGTGTCAGTGTCATTATCCTGTACCCCCAGTGTCAGTGTCATTATCCTGTACACCTAGTGTCAGTGTCATTATCCTGTACCCCCAGTGTCAGTGTCATTATCCTGTACCTCCAGTGTCATTATCCTGTACCTCTAGTGTCAGTGTCATTATCCTGTACACCTAGTGTCAGTGCCATTGTTCTGTACCCCAGTGTCAGTGCCATTGTTCTGTACCCCAGTGTCAGTATCTTAGGGTATCTATATGTAATTACTCTTCAGGGGGCCGCTATATGTGATGATAGTACAGGGGGGGCCTCACTATAAATACTGTATATGTAAAAAAAAAAAAAAAAAAAAAAAAAAAAATACATGATCTGCCTATAGAGCAGTGTTGTCTGAATACACAGGACTAGTAAAGGGTTTATCCAACATGTAACACTAATGTGGAAACCATAGTGCGGCTTTTATGGCCTCTGTCCCCTCAGAGTGACTGGTCACATCCAGTGCAGACACTGGGGCCGATCATTACCTGATAATGATGTAATGTGTGAGGGTGGAAAGAGAAGAGAATTCACCAGAGTCTCCACATGGAAGAGTGTATGGAGGGTAATGCCTCACACCCCCATATACTGACTCTATAGGGGATTTTCCTATATGGTGGATAGATGGCGGCATCGGTGGATTAATGTTAGTAAACTTTTCCATATGAAGATGCTGGATAACGTTCTCCTTGTGTTTGATTATTGTTTGGCTGATGGACTCGGTGGTTTTCCTTGGACAAGAAATGTCTGTGTGTAAGAAAAACTGCGACTGACTGTAAATAATAGATTCCATTATTATCTACAATAAATAGGCTACAAGAAATCCTGTGATTTCTGCAGGCCCAGGACAGGGCTCTTCTGCGCTATCTGCAGGGCACAGGACAGGGCTCTTCTGCGCTATCTGCAGGGCACAGGACAGGGCTCTTCTGCGCTATCTGCAGGCCCAGGACAGGGCTCTTCTGCGCTATCTGCAGGCACAGGACCGGGCTCTTCTGCGCTACCTGCAGGGCACAGGACAGGGCTCTTCTGCGCTATCTGCAGGCCCAGGACAGGGCTCTTCTGCACTATCTACAGGCCCAGGACAGGGCTCTTCTGCGCTATCTGCAGGCCCAGGACAGGGCTCTTCTGCGCTACCTGCAGGCACAGGACCGGGCTCTTCTGCGCTACCTGCAGGGCACAGGACAGGGCTCTTCTGCGCTATCTGCAGGCACAGGACAGGGCTCTTCTGCGCTATCTGCAGGCACAGGACAGGGCTCTTCTGCGCTCTGTAGAGAGTGCTAAAAGGCGCATGTTATACTGAGAGAAGCCGGAAATGATCAACTAATAAAAACGTTTATAGTAGCCATAGTGTGGGCCCCTAGAGGCAATTTCCCTGGTAGGCCACTGGCACCCCAGTCCGACCCTGGATGGGTACGTGTGACCGCTACAAAATGACCTATGAGCGATCTCGGCAAACCGTAGCAATGATCTGGGCCTGTCACATCGCTAACGAGATCACTAGCGATATCGTTGTGTGTAAAGCGGCCTTAAGAGTTACATCTTTGTTAATTCAGCTCTCCCATTCCTAGCATCAGTTCTCTGGAATGTGCTACAGTTAATAATCTGATTGATTATCAAAATGTGACTGCAGGGACAGGGGGCTCCTATACTGTCCCTCACACTAGGGGACCCTAAGCTATTCTTAACCTATGGATTACCCCTGAAGATGGAGATGCTGGAGTCTAGTGCATTACTAGTCTCCTGACTAGATCTAATCTGTGATCCCCTAGGGAAGAAAGGGACAGGAATATGATGGAAACACAGATTAAGACAGACGGGACACATTGCAAACTCACAAAAAAAACAGTGAGAGGCTAAGGAGAAAAGCAACAAAAATGACAACAAGGGTTACCACCACAACAGCTCACAGTAATAATGCACAAAAAACACCCATAAGTCTGGATCACAACACCTCACCAGATCAGTATAGGTAAACTATAGCTGGCATTAATGAAATAGTCCAGCCAGCATATACAGAACGGGAGCAAACAATACTTTCTCCTCTACAGCATGTGATCACAGACATTAACAAGCAGCCCAGCAGAGAATAACTCTTACTAGCCTGCCCAAGCCTTGGTTTGATGCCTGCATCTTCCTGCGCTGCTCACAGACAGCAGAGAAATTAACATGCAAAGTACCAGAGTCTATCATTTCAACAGATCCGGACGCTGCCATGACAGCTCGCAAAACCTGCAAACATCTCCTTGTAACATTGATCCACAACAAAGACAATTTCAAAGAGGTTTTTTTCGAAGACGAAAATAAAATAAAGACAGATGCTGAAAATTCAACTGGGTTGTCTGGGACTGTAACGCTGATGGCCTATCCTTAGGCTTTGTAACCAAAGCAGGTAGCAGGGTCTTGCAGCCTGTACAGATAAACATTAGGGTTCAAATTCATCAAGACCGGTGATGTACACTGAAAAATGACGTCAGGGACTGGAGTGAGATTTCTGGCATAGGGAACATCGCAGTTTGTTATGAATTAGAGAAGCGTTGGCATCACACCCTTGTTCTGGCCAAGCTCTGCCCATTTTGGCAAAGCTGGTTAAAATTGTCGTGAACAAACACAGACACACACACACACACACACACACACACACACCAGCCTGTCTCCTCTTCAGCTTTAGACTCCTCCAGTTGAGACCTTTGGTCACATGACGTGATGTCAAAATGATCCTTAAGCAGTCCTATAATCAGTATATAAACACTGGGGCCCCTGGGAGAAAGGGGGGCCCTGTGCAATTGCCCAGTTTGCTCTCCCTTTCCCCTAATGCCAGTCCTTCATGCCAGCCTGTCTTCTGTTCAGTTCTTTTAGACTCCTGCAATTAAGAGACCTTTGGTTACATCATGTCACATGACTTTGAAGCCATCAAAGGTCCTTATCCCCTTCACGACCGGACGATTTTTCGCTTTCCGTTTTTTTTTTTTTCGCCATTCTTCTTCTGAGAGACGTAACTTTTTTATTTTTCAGTCAATATGGTCATGTGAGGGCTCATTTTTTGCGGAACGAGCTGTACTTTTAAATGAAACCATAAGTTTTACCATATAGTGTACTGGAAAACAGCAAAAAAATTCCAAATGCAGAAAAATTACAAAGAAAGTGCGATAGCATTATTGTTTTTGAGATATTTTATTCACTGTGTTCACTATATGGTAAAACTGATGTGTGGGTGTGATGCCTCAGGTCAGTGCGAGTTCGTAGAGACCAAACATGTATAAGTTTACTTTTATATAAGGGGTAAAAAAAAAAAAAAAAAAAAAAAAAAAACACATCGGAATTTGTCCAAAAAATGTGGCGCACTTTTTGCGCCATATTCCGTGACCCGTAGCGTTCTCATTTTTCTGGATCTATGGCTCAGTGATGGCTTATTTTTTTGCATCTCGAGCTGACGTTTTTAACTGTAACATTTTTGCGCAGATGCTACGTTTTGATCGCCTGTTATTGCATTTTGCGCAAAAGTTGTGGCGACAAAAAAAGTCATTTTGGCGTTTGGAATTTTTTTGCCACTACGGCATTTACTGATCAGGTTAATTGATTTTATATTTTGATAGATCGGGTGTTTCTGAACGCGGCGATACCAAATGTGTGTATATTTTTTATTTTTTTAACCCTTTAATTTTCAATGGGGCGAAATGGAGGTGATTTGAACTTTTAGTTTTTTTTTTTTTAATTTTTTAAAACTTTTTTTATTTTACTAGTCCCCCTAGGGGGCTATAGCGATCAGCAATCCGATCGCTCTGCACTATCTGCTGATCACAGCTACACAGCTGTAAACAGCAGATATGATCACTTTCTGATTCACTCGGCTCGGGCCGAGTGAAAGTGAAAGTAGTTCATGTCTAGCACAGGAGTCATCACATGACCCTGTGCTACCATGATAACCACCGGAAGTCAAGTGGTCACGTCATGTGACTTCTGGTATCGGGCGGTAAGTAAAACTTTACCGCAATCGCGATTATAATGGCGCTGTCACACATTGACAGCGCCATTTAAGGGGTTAAACGGCATGAGCAGATAACAATTCTGCTCGTGCCTAGCAGGCACACATCTCAGCTGTGAAAATCAGCTGAGATGTGCGCCAATCGTGGCATGCTGCCGGCAGCAGACCGCAGGCAGTAACATTATGACAGCTAGGACGTAATATTACTGGCCGCGGTCATTATGGGGCAGAATACAACCTCAGAATACAACTGAGGGGGTCTTTAAGAGAGTGGGGTCTTGAGAATTTGTGCAGTTTGACTCCTTTTAATGCTGGCCCTGACTGTAACTAGAGCTTATTTATGGAGTAGGGCTTATATTTCAAGCATTCTTCAAAAATCCCATAAAATTGTGCTAAGTGTTATGACTGCCCTACTGCAGAGGCTTCCCTCATTGGCTCATCAGAATCCCAAACAAAACCCCCCTTTTTCACCCGTTAATAAACACGCAACGCCATTATTTGGATAAATTGGCCAAATCAGCCCGGTTTATTAACAAATATTATAACAAATAAAATAACCCTTTATAAAAATAACCATTTTCCAATGCAAGGGCGGTTCTTAGAGCCCCAAAACCTGGCGGACACCAAGTATTGTTACCAAACCATCCAGCATATTGCCCCCAGCCGCGACCACAAGCTCGAGGGCACCACCTTTTGCCGGAAAACAGTGTCCCTAACCGACTCTCAGGAGACCCCACCCCTGGAGAGCCCCCCCAAGTCCGCAAGGCAATTACCATACCAGCATAAACAAAGGGGTGTGGTTCCCCATCTATCCGATGTACCACCCCGACATTTCTACCGACTCCAAGAACCCCCCTCGCCACCGCCACCACGAGCATTACCTGACACCTCATAATGCGAGTTACCCCACCAAAACCAGTGCCCGCTCTACTCCTTGTATGCTCAAGGCCCACAGATCAATACCCACGGCAGTCAGGTGCACACCATCTGATCGCCAAAAATTCCCCTCCCCGACTCCAAGTCCCTGTGTCGAACTACAACTCCTCCATTCCTGGACACAAAATTCCCAACCACCCTGTTGACCTTTATCCTGGTCTTGTCGATCCTCTCCAGGGACCTACCACCCCGCCACACCTTTCTGGAACAATATCCAACCAAACCACCCTCAGGGTAGGGCAGATTAACCAAAGGCGGAGCAGGTCGTACCGGATATTCCGTATCAACTCCCGACAGGGGCAGGCCCCTAAATCATTTCCCCCGACGTGCAACACCAGCACAGCCGGGGGGCAATCTAACCGGGCAAACCGGTGAAAATCCACCAACACCTGCCGCCATCGCATGCCCCGCACCCCGATCCAATGAACGATTACCTCGCCTCTGGACCAACCCAACTGCCGACCATTGCGCCGTACATCAGCTCTCAGTGCCCCCCCTATAAACAAATGAATGGCCAAAAATCCAGACCAGGGGCGTACCACCTATAGAAGGAAACAAAACAAAAAAAGAGAGGGGGAATATAACAGCCGAAAATCTGACACACGCCAATAGCTACCATTAACTTGAAAAAAACATCACAGGGGTTTGTTTGTTTTTTAAAATACCCCGCCAGATCAAAACACGCCCCGACTTCTACAACAAATGGGGGCGGACGTACAGCCTGAACCGCCTCGAATCCCATCTGCCTATCCTCTTCACTGTCTCCACCGGGGGCCCCTACCTATCAGCCTTAGTCGCTGCTCCAATGCGAAACGAATGGGCTGAAAACTTGTCCACCTGCAACCCCAACCTCTCCAGGCATTTCCGAAAAACCGCCACAAACTGGTACCTGGACAAAAACGATCCATCCTGATGCTTCAACAACGGGCCCAGGCGGTCAACCCCTAATTCTAAATACCGTTTAAAACAAGATACTGGGCACATCAAGGACCCCGCCAAAGCCCATAAAGTGACCCTTCTCCCACGGCCAAATTGATTAGTCTTAGACCGCCGGATCCAAAATTCCACAGAGTCCCCTAAATCGACTGTGTCCTCTCCCAAAACCCCCTCCTCCCGGGATGACGCTGGGGACACCAATTTGCCTATCCTCATAGCTCTGAAGAAAGCCCATGAAAATGCCAATCGAAACAGAACCATTTCAGAATATGAAACACACACTCGCTCTTCCAGCAGCTGGAATGACACCGGCCTCCGACTGTCCAGTCAATGAAGCCCCTTCCTCAAGCCCCTCACCGCTTGCCAAACCAGAAAATTCTTTGTTATGTCCACAACCCCCCCATAATTTACAACCAAACGCGACCCTCGCCATATACCGATTAACCCTTGAAAAAGACCACTGATCCGAAGCCATCCTACACAACCAACAAAGTAAGGCACCTACATATTCCTCCGCAGACTCCCCTGCCCCAAATTCCTGCCTCAAATTCGTCCATTCTCTCCAAGCTGCTTCATATGCAGCCCACGTACTAGGAGCCACTGACGCTCTGATCAACTAGCTCGCCTCTCGAACACCAACTCCAAGAGCTCCGCTGGCCATATGCTGCCGGCGGACTCCGCTTCCGGCGCGAGGCTCCAAAAACCATCCCACTGCAAGAGAGAAAGGGAATCAGCAATGGAGTTCTCAACCCCCGGTACATGCACCGCCACAACCCATGCATTAAGGCAAAGGCACTGCAACACAAAGTACCGCAACAAGCAGACAACCGGAGGAGATGCACCGACAAGTTGTTAATTGCCATGACAACTGACATGTTATCGCAGTGAAAACTGATTTTTTTTGTTGCTAAAATGCTCTCCCCAGACGGACACTGCCACCACAATTGGATAAAGCTCCAACAACGTCAAATTCCGCGTAAACCCTGCTTCATGCCATGCCTTTGGCCACTCTCCCACCATCTACCTCCGAAGTAAGCTCCAAAGCCTGTACCACCTGCTGCGCCGGTGAAAAGCTCACAATCAAAATCATCTACGACTTCCGCAATCATTAGCGACCGGCCATTGTACTTCTCTAAAAAACTTCCCCAGACTGCCAAATCCTCCCTAAGGTCCTGGGTAAACCTTATGTAATGCCATGGGGAATGTGCTCCGGATGTCGCCGACGCCAACCTTCGTGGAAAAACCCGGCCCATGGACATAATACGACAAGCAAAATTCAGCTTGCCCAACAGAGACTGAAGGTCCCTCAAATGTATTTTTTTTAAAACGAACAGCTGAACTCACCTCTGCTCGTAAAGCTGAGATTTTTTCCTCTGGCAGCCTGCACTCCATCAACCCGGTATCAATCGTGATACCCAGAAAATTGAGACAAGTACACGGGCCTTCTGTCTTATCCTGAGCCAAGGGGACCCCGAACCGGCCAGACAACCATTGCATAGTCCTCAAAAACATCCGACAACTGCCGACTTGGCAGGGCCAATGAACAAAAAATCGTTGAGATAGTGAATCACCGACGAGAGCTGTGCCACGTCACACACTGCCCATTCTAAAAAAAAACTGAATGCTTCAAAATAAGCGCAAGAAATGGAACACCCCATCGGCAAACAACGATCAACAAAATAGGATCCGTCCCAAAAACAACCCAACAGATCCATGCTCTCAGGGCGCACTGGCAGCAAACAGAATGCCGATTCGATGTCCGTTTTTGCTAGCAATGCTCCCCTACCACATCTCCGAACCCATCTGATGGCTGCATCAAACGAGGTATACACCACAGAGCAGAGTTCCGGGTCAATACCATCATTCACTGACGAACCCTTGGGAAACGACAAATGCTGAATGAGCCGGAATTTGTTCGGCTCCTTCTTTGGGACGACCCGAAATGGCGATACGACCAGATTCAGAATGGGCTGGGGATGAAAACAGACCCGCCATCCAACCACATGCAACATCCCCAAGTAGCTTTTTATTCACAACCTCTGGGTGGCACCTTGCTGACAACAAATTCTTTAACTGAAAAGGAACAAAATGAGGAGGGGGGGATCCTGAAACCAACACGAAAACTGTTCTCCAATAACACTGCCTTGTCCCGCTTAGGGTATCTATTTAGATAAGGGGCCATCTCGTGAAGCCTCACCGGGCTCCCCCCCCCCCTTTTCCAGAATCTCCCCCTGCCTTGGGCCTTCCCTTCTTAAAGCAACGAGCCGCTCCATGGAAGGAACCTCCACAACTGGAACACTAATGCTTAAACTTGCAGGAGCTTCCAAACTTGCACTGGCTGTCATTAAACTGCCAGCACACCCCTGCCTTTGCTCCAACGCCACCTGCCTGGTTCCCCGCTCCCCCAACAGTATGTTGGCCGGCCGACCCGGCCCCCCCGTGAAAGGGCAGACCATAACGAGACGGTGCCATAACTTTTAACCATAACCCGATATCCTTCTGATCCCATTGTATACTGGGCCGCACAGCTTTCCGCTGCCTAAATTGTTCATCATACCGCAACCAAGTCTGCCCGCCATAAATCCTATGAGCTTCCGCTATAGCATCCATATAGCAGAATAGCCCAGAACAATTATCCGGCGCCTTTTCGCCAATAACACTACCTAGGATCGCAAAAGCCTGTAACCAGTTAGCAAACGTTTGAGGGATCAGCCGCCACCTCCACTTTTCTTCCTCCTCCTTATTGCTATCATCCTTCTTTTTCTTATCTAAATTAAACTTCTCCAGAGGGAGGAGAGAAAAGATCTCCACGTACTCATCCTTCCAAATCTTTTCCTTCACTTCCTTCTTCAAATGCGCCCCCAGAGGGCCCTCAAAAGCAAACGTACAACTCCCCTCTGGCCCTATCATCCAAAATAATCCTGTCCCCTTCTTTATCCTTGTCCGTCTGCCCGGGAGCCGCCACGCCATCCCCAGCAGCCGCCTCACTCTCCGTCGGCACAACAACAACAGCCGGTGCTGACACCCCAGAACTCGGTACCCACGCAGGGACGGAGACCCGACTGCCCCCCGACTCGACCTATCCATCCGCTCCAACAAATCACGCACACCCTTCATCACGTCGCTGAGACTACCGATGTCAACACCCGCCGCGCTCGGCCCTGCCATCCCGACACCCCCCATTCCCTGCTCCTGGCCACCGCCGCCCCCGGGTAAACTAAACTAGGTGAGGACGTACAAAACATAGAGGCATACTCATCAAGCTGCGTCGGTACATGAGACCCACCAGCCGAAAATCCGGACTCCAGATGACGATCCCCTCTGGAATGGCCCCGCACGAAAGCGTCTTCAGCAGCTCGACCAGGGGGAACCTGGGAGCCCGCCACGCTCGAACCTGGTCGGACGACCAGGGAGCAGACTGGATGATGAGATGCAGGCTGGCTCGCCCCCGATGTCGCCCGTGTCCATGAAGGCGACCTCCTCCTGGAACGCGACCTTGACCGCGAAAAAGACCTTCTCCGAGACGCAGGCCCCTGCCGTGCTGGCAAATTTCCACGCGCCGCTGACCTCTCTGACGGCGACCGTCTCCTCCTCCCTGAATGCGACTTGTGCCTGGACCGCGACCTCCCTGCTGGTGATGACATCCTCCGTTGCAGCGCCCCACACCTGTCAGACGACTCCGACCCGGCACGCGCTGACCTCCTGGAAGATGGTTCCTGCCCTGGCATCGCAGACGAGGTTCCTGGATCAGACGTCCTCCTGACTTCAGACCCCGGGGGCCCTGCAGCACTCACATCTCCACGCTGTGCAGCAGTCCCCCAGACTGGAGCATCGCCAGGAAGAACCGCCGCCATCTTGTCGTAGCCCTGAGTAGTAGAGGCAGCTGAGCTGGTCACATGATCCCTGGAGGGACCGCCCACCGCCACAGGTCCTAGCCCGCCGAGAAGGATTCCTCCCCTGCCTGCTCCTGCGTGCAGAGACCGCCGAAGTCATTCTGCGAGGAGGGTCCCCGGAGGGGCTCCTACAGCGCCGCTGAGGACCAGGAGCCACATTAGGTGAGAACCGCTCCGGCGCCCTCGCACTGCGCGTGCTCTGGAGTGGAGGGGGGGGGGCAGCGCCTACAGCAGCTTCTGAAGCTCCCAGGATCTCCCTGATCGCCGTCCTGACCGCCGCTCCATCCTCGCCGCCAGCAGCAGCCCAAAGCTGCTCCAGGATCTCTGCCATCAGGTCAGGGGGCAGATCGAGTGAGGTGACACGGGGACCTGCCTCTATAGGTACCTCGGGCCGAAGTGATGGCCCACCCTCTCTCCCTGGACACATATATATACAGCCCCCCCCTTATTCCCTCCCCTGGCACTATAAATCCACCCCTTAAACTCCTGACCCCGCAGAAAGCCCGCTCTTTCTATAACATTACAATTAACCCCTTGTTGCCCTGCAAAGGTGAGTCATGGGTCACTACGCCCATGACTCTGCCCCGGCTCCGTTCTGCCTTTTTTGGACTATGTTTAATTTTCATGGAAACAGGGTATTTATGAACCCTCTGCAGGTCTTTGAGTTGCCATCATAACAACATAGAAAAGGCACTAGAAAACAAACAGAAGGAAAGACAATACAGTAGAAAAAAAAAAAAAATAGAGCAGAAAGCCTAAAAATGTAAACACAAAATTAGTGCAGAAAGAAAATGAGTAGATATCTCTTACTGGATAGAACTGGAGGAAACACATCCTGAGGAACATCGGGATCTACTTGTTTACAGTCCTGTGGGAGAAGAGGACGGGGACATCTCTCTGGTGTTGTCCTCTTACTGGATAGAACTGGAGGAGACACATACAGGGACTGAAGTCATTCCTTACATACAGATAATTATAGGCCGTGTGTATTTAGTCCTGTCTATTACCTGGTGATGTGAGGGGCTGGGGAACCTCCATCATGACGTCCTTGTACAGATCTTTGTGTTCTTCTAAATACTCCCACTCCTCCATGGAGAAATAGACGGTGACGTCCTGACACCTTATAGGAACCTGACACACACAATGATACCGTCACCGCCAATTCCTTCATAGCGTTACTGTATAATGTCCCAGCATTCCCAGCAGTGTCACCTCTCCAGTCAGCAGCTCAATCATCTTGTAGGGGAGTTCTAGGATCTTCTGGTCATTGAAGTCCTCATGTATCGGGGGGTGAGGTGGAGGCCCCATGATTGGGCTCAGGGGTCTTCCCCATCCCTCAGACACAGGGGCCTGACAGCGCTCACTAGAGGTCTTCTTCACTACTGTGTAATCCTGGTTATGGAGAGACACAGTAATAAATCTCACTACAAACATTTCCAGAGTCCTCACCTCTCCAGTTCTGTCCATCTGTTATTCCCATAGATAAGAATGATGTAATGTGACGTCATCAGAATCTCTCACCTCTCCAGTAAGCCGGAAGAGGATCTCTAGGGTGAGGTGTAATATCCTCTCCGCCATCTTGTCCCTGGCCATATCCATCCTGGACAGGAGATTTTCTGAAAACAGAATAAAACCACTGAAAGGATCCGATATTATAAGGACCTGAATGTGAAGGAGATGAGCCGATATTTAAAATTAATGGAGATAATAATGGAGGGAAGATATCATTTGGTTAGGAAGAAAAAAAAAATTTCAACATGAAATGAAGTAGCAAAACCGACCCATAAAAGTATTGCACTTAAAATGGTATCAATGAAAACGTCGGCTCATCAAGCAAAAAACAAGTCCTCACTCAACTCCGATGTCGGAACAAGGAGACACAAACTGATTTTTTTTTTTTTTTACAAAAGTCTGTGTTTTATTCACTACTAGAGATGAGTGAACCTGGAGTTCGGTTTTCGGTACAAACTCAGACTTTTCCAAGATAGTAAAGTTCAGGTTTGGAGTTCGGGGGCTTTACGTATGGAAACCGCTCTCGTGTGATCAGATGTATTGTGCACCAAGAAATAAAACTGAAAAAACCCGCCCTCCCCCGGAAGTGATCTGTTTATGGCTACATGTGGGCGGAGACCCGAACTGCCAATCAGTGACTTCAAATAAAGTTCAGGTCAAGTCCAAGTCCAGAACTGATCTATACAAATGTTCAGCTGGACCAACAGAAGCCGACTGTCCACGGGTCCGCTCATCTTTAGTCACCACTTAAGGCCGCTTTACACGCTGCGATATCGTTACCGATATCGCTAGCGTGCGTACCCGCCCCCATCGGTTGTGCGACACGGGCAAATCGCTGCCCATGGCGCACAACATCGCCCGGACCCGTCACACTACTTACCTGCCTAGCGACGTCGCTGTGACCGGTGGTTCGTTTGGCGTCACAGCAATGTCACTAAGCGGCTGCCCAATCAAAGCGGAGGGGCGGAGATGAGCCAGACAAACATCCCGCCCACCTCCTTCCTTCCTCATTGCGGGTGGGACGCAGGTAAGGCGAAGTCCCTCGTTCCTGTGGTGTCACATATAGCGATGTGTGCTGCCGCAGGAACGAGAACTACATTGTGCCTTAAGCAGCAACGATAATCGAATAGGGACCCCCATGTCACCGATGAGCGACTTTGCACATTTTTCCGACAATGCAAAATCGCTCATAGGTGTCACACGCAACAACATCGCTAATGCGGCCGGATGTGCGTCACAAATTCCATGACCCCAACGACATCGCATTAGCGATGTCGTAGCGTGTAAAGCCACCTTTAGATAATAAGAAATGTGGGAGTCTGATATTGCCGTAAATCACACTGACGGCTCACTTCCAGCACATCGTTGATGGCGTAAAAACAATAAAAAAAATGGAATTTTTTTTTTCACTATTTCACCAAACTTTGAATTTTTACTTAATTTCCAGTAGATTTTATGGTAAAATTATAAACTAAATCATTTAAAGAAAAAAAAAACAACCAAAAAAAAAAATCGCCCATTGTATCGTTAGTAGGGATGAGTGTATGTATTCGCAACTATTCGATATCCGACGAATAACAGGCTATTCGCGACATTCGGTATCTGACGAATAAAACAACATCCACTCCGATACTTTCATTTTCATTTCTGACTTCCTGGCGCCTGTTTTCCAGCCAATGAACACATCTGATGTTGTTTACCCTCAGAGTAATGCAGCAGCCATCTTTGTTGTGGTGTTACTATGATTGGCTCGGCCGCATAGCGTCTTGGGGGCTATATACGCCAGCGGCCATTTTGTGAACACGCAGTCATAGGGAGCTGGCGGTGTAGATAAACTGTATTGTGGGTGGGTGAGCGTTCTTAGATCAACTAATAAATAGTCCTTGTAAGGGCTGAAGACTGTGTCCAGTAGCTGCTAGCAGCTCCATAAAATCGCCAAATCACAAATCTGTGAATGCAGAACCAGCTATAAAGCTCTCTCTGTCTGTCCATTGGTCTCCCTCTGTCTGTCTGTCTCTCCCTCTCCATCCCTGTATCATACTCACTAATCACTGATCGATCACTAGCACGGCTCTGCACGGCTTCTGTTCTGGCTTCTGTTCTGCACAGCCACTGTTCTGGCGGCTTCTCCAACTTTTGAAAATACCGCTCATTATTCCATCTCGTATCGCTCATTATTTCATCTCGTATTCACTGCTTCCCCCGCCCACCAGCACCTATGATTGGTTGCATTCAGAGAAGCCCCCACATTGAGTGAAAACTGTCTCACTGCAACCAAGCACAGCCGCCGGTGGGCGGGTCTATGTAGTGCTGTAAAATAAATAAATAACTTTTTAAAAAAACAGCGTGCAGCCCCCCCCAATTTTGATACCAGCCAAGGTAAAGCCACACGGCTGAAGGCTGGTATTCTCAGGATGGGGAGCCCCACGTTATGGAGAGCCCACCAGCCTAAAAATATCAGCCAGCAGCTGGCCGGAATTACCGCATCCATTAGATGCGACAGTCCCGGGACTCTACCTGGCTCCCCCCCGAATTGCCCTGGTGAGGTGGCAATTGGGGTAATAAGGACTTAATGTCAGCCCATAGCTGCCACTAAGTCCTAGGTTAATCATGGCAGGCATCTGAGACACCCCCATGAATTACCTACAAGTTAAAGAAAATAAACACATACACACAAAAAAATCCTTTATTTGGAATAAAAGCCGAAAAAAACCTCACCCTCTATCACCACTTTATTAAAATGCCCAAATACCCCTCCAGGTCCGACGTAATCCACACGAGGTCCCACGACGCATCCAGCTCTGCTACATGAAGATGACAGGAGTAACCATAGAACACCGCCGCTCACCGTGAGCTCCACAGAGCAACTGAAGTGAGCCGCGATGCTATCAGCGATGACGTCACTCCGGTTACCCGCGGCCACCGATCTCAGGAAGAGGACTCGAGCTGGCCGCAGGTAACCTGAGTGACGGCATCGCTGATCGCGTGGCTCACTTCAGTCACTCAGGTGACTTGCAGTCACAAATCAGACACAGCCGCACAATGAAGTTGGGTGAAGTTCATCCGAGTTTATTGTGATCGTGCAGCTCTGTCTGGCAGCCAGCCATGCTCTATGGGGATGTAATAGAGCTGAGTGGGACCGCACTGTCAAAAATGCATCTAAAATGCATTTAAAACGCATCATTTTGGATGCTTTTTGAAACGCACATGCAGTGTAAAGCATGACAAAAGGGAACGTGAATGAGGAGACAGAGAGAGACAGAGAGAGACCAGGCATGATTCCAGATTATTTCCAACCTTCTACAGGCTGTGCCCATACTGTTTCTGCCTGTTCCCATCCATTTCAGCTTTTTCCTCAGTCACCACAGGTCACCGTTAGGTCCAACGTGAAATTATTCGGGTTTCCCATCGACTTACATTGGGCGTCGAATATTCATGAATACTCAAATAGCGGCGACCTATTCGTCGGATATTCGTCGAAGCGGATATTTTGGTATTTTATTTATTATTTATTATTATTTATTTATAGAGCACCATTAATTCCATGGTGCTGTACATAAGGGGGTTACATACAAAATACGTATACAAGTTACAGTAGACAGACTAGTACAGAGGGAAGAGGGCCCTACCCTTGCGGGCTTACATTCTATAGGATTATGGGGAGGAGACAATAGGTGGGGTGTAGGTCAGGCGGCAGCTCCGCACGGTGGTCGGGCGGCAGCTCCGCACGGTGGTCGGGCGGCAGCTCCGCACGGTGGTCGGGCGGCAGCTCCGCACGGTGGTCGGGCGGCAGCTCCGCACGGTGGTCGGGCGGCAGCTCCGCATGGTGGTCGGGCGGCAGCTCCGCACGGTGGTCGGGCGGCAGCTCCGCACGGTGGTCGGGCGGCAGCTCCGCACGGTGGTCGGGCGGCAGCTCCGCACGGTGGTCGGGCGGCAGCTCCGCACGGTGGTCGGGCGGCAGCGAGTTCATTGTAGATTGTAGGCATTTCTGAACAGATGAGTTTTCAGGTTCCTTTTGAAGTTTGCAAGGGTAGGGGATAGTCTGACGTGTTGAGGCAGCGAGTTCCAGAAGACTGGGGATGCTCGGGAGAAGTCTTGGAGTCGGGTGTGTGAGGAGCGAATGAGAGAGGAGGAGAGGAGGAGATCTTGGGAGGACCGGAGGTGACGTGTTGGAGTGTAGTGGGGGATTAGTTCGGAGATGTACGGAGGGGAAAGATTATGCACAGCTTTGTAGGTTAGTGTTAGAAGTTTGAATTGGATACGGTGGAAGATTGGAAGCCAGTGGAGGGACATGCAGAGAGGAGAAGCGGGGTGGTATTGAGGAGAGAGGTGGATAAGTCGGGCAGCAGAGTTAAGGATGGACTGGAGAGGGGCAAGCGTGTTGGCAGGGAGGCCACAGAGGAGGATGTTACAGTAGTCGAGGCGGGAGATTATGAGGGCATGCACTAGCATTTTAGTAGATTGCAGATTGAGGAAAGGGCGGATTCTGGAAATATTTTTGAGTTGAAGACGGCAGGAGGTGGTGAGGGATTGGATGTGTGGTATGAAGGATAAGGCAGAGTCAAAGGTCACTCCGAGGCAGCGAACTTTGGGTACTGGCGAGAGCGTGGTGTTATTTATTGTAATAGATAGATCAGGTGGAGAGTGTAGGTGAGACGGAGGAAAGATGATTAGTTCAGTTTTGGCCACATTGAGCTTTAGGAAGCGAGAGGAGAAGAAGGAGGATATAGCAGATAGACATTTCGGGATTTTGGACAGCAGAGATGTGGCATCTGGGCCAGAGAGGTAGATCTGGGTGTCGTCGGCATATAGGTGGTACTGAAAGCCATGGGACTTTATGAGTTGTCCCAGGCCAAATGTGTAGATAGAGAAAAGTAGGGGTCCTAGGACAGAGCCTTGAGGGACGCCAACAGAGAGATGGTGGGATGAAGAGGTTGTGTGGGAGTGGGAGACACTAAAAGTGCGATTTGAGAGGTATGAAGAGATCCAAGAGAGGGCAAGATCTCTGATACCAAGGGAAGAGAGGATCTGTAGTAGCAGGGAGTGGTCAACGGTATCGAAGGCTGAGGACAGGTCTAGGAGTAGGAGTATAGAGAAGTGCTTGTTCGCTTTGGCAGTAAGCAAGTCATTTGTGATTTTAGTCAGGGCAGTTTCGGTGGAGTGATGTGGACGGAAGCCGGACTGTAGGTTGTCAAAGAGAGAGTTAGAGGAGAGGTGGGAGGAAAGTTCAGCGTGGACGTGCTGTTCCAGGAGTTTTGAGGCAAGTGGGAGTAGTGATATGGGGCGGTAGCTGGTAGTAGAGGTTGGGTCGAGGGAAGGTTTCTTTAGGATAGGTGTGACTGTTGCATGTTTAAAGGCAGAGGGGAAGGTTCCGGTCGTTAAAGATAGGTTGAAGAGATGGGTTAAGGCTGGAATAAGGATGGTGGTGAGGTTGGGAAGGAGGTGGGATGGCATGGGGTCAAGTGCGCAGGTGGTGAGGTGCGCTTTTGAGAGCAGACGTGCAAGCTCTCCTTCGGTGATGGTGGGGAGGAAGTTTATGGGGGAGGGGCAGTGGTCAGCTACATGAAGGGGTTGTGGTGGCTGAGCAGAGAAGACTTGCCTTATTAGGTCGATTTTTTCTTGGAAGTAGGTGGCAAAGTCTTCTGCAGAAATGAGGGAGGTTGGAGGGGGCAGTGGTGGGCGAAGGAGGGAGTTGAAAGTGTTGAATAACTGTTTGGGGTTGTGTGTTAGAGAGGATATGAGGTTTCTGAAGTAATCGTGTTTAGCGGAGGTGAGGACTGAACGAAATGTGTGAATTGCATTTTTGAATGTGGTGAAGTCTTCCTGGGAGTGTGTTTTCTTCCACCGCCGCTCTGCAGCCCTAGACCTTTGCCTAAGTTTTTTAGTGAGGCTGTTGTGCCAGGGCTGTCTATTGATTCGTCTCACTCTGCCATGCACAAGGGGAGCGACTGAATCAATAGCTGATGTGAGGGTGGTGTTGTAGAAAGTGGTGGCGCTGTCTGTGTCGTGGAGGGACGATATGGAGGACAGTGGGAGGATAGAGTCGGCGAGGGTGTGCATGTTGAGGTGTGCAAGGTTTCTGCGGGGATGTGCTAGGTGCTGGACAGGGGGGGTAGGTGAGGAGGACAGGGCTGAAAAGGTCAGAAGATGGTGGTCAGATAGGGGGAGGGGGGAAGTTGTGAAGTCAGAAAGGGGACAGAGGCGGGTGAAGATGAGGTCTAGTGTGTGTCCATCTTTGTGGGTGGCAGAGGTGGACCACTGAGTTAAGCCAAAAGACGAAGCAAGGGAGAGGAGTTTGGAAGCAGCTTGTTGGCGAGTGTCAGTGGGGATGTTGGTATTCGATCATCCCTAATCGTTGGGCTTTACTCTCCTCCTCCACGTCATTCTGTAGCACTAAATTCAAATTTTCAGAGGGCCTGCAGGTGTCAAGAAACCTGAGTTTGGTGAGGGCCCTGAGGTGGCCCAGTAACGTACATTTTGGAGGGACTGCTCTTACTTATACATTTGGGCGGTGCCTCCCTTAATGAGACTCAGATAGTGGAATACATATTCCATAGCAGTTTACAATGCGCCCATTGTAGCATTGGGCTTTACCCTCCGCCTCCTCAAATTTCCCAGTCTGGAATGTAAACGTGTGTGTAAACCAGAAGAGCGAGAGCAGATTCTATCTTGGATGGCAGACAATAGGGCCTCTTCACATTTCTCAAGCAGCATCAAATTTTCCACGACCATACAGTCTACTGTGAATACACAGAAGGCTGCTCCATCCAATCCTCAACCTGGTCCTCATTCCTCCCCCCATCATAAGTCACAGGAGACATGACCCCAAGCTTGGCCACTCTGAGGATCTGTTTTGTATGTATCCTTTGGTTGGCTCTGGCCTCTCACCGTGCAGCATTGAAGAGGGATGAGAGGAGGTGGTGTGAGTTGAGTATTGAGAACCTACGGCCAGAAGAAAGCCACTTTGAGGAACCTGATTTACTGTCTCCATAGGTGCAGACTGATGATGATGAGACACAGTTGCCATTAGAGCAGCGTACAATCTCAACTGCGAAGGAGGATGAGATGGAAGACGAGGTGGTCCATGATGAGTCCACTGATCTGACCTGTACCGTTGACATGCATAGCCAGCACAGCAACACAGAGGAAGATGGATATGTAGCATCAACACAGGCACCAAGGGGTAGTGGTTTGCCCAGAGTGAGAACTGCGTCAACTGTTCCGAAGAGCACCCCCACTGTGGTCCAAGTCAGGGAAAGGGGTCGTTCAGCCGCTGTCTGGACATTTTTCTGAAAGTCCTTCAGAGAAAAAAATTGTAATCTGTAGCATCTGCCATACCAAGTTGAGCAAAGCTCAGGTCAAATGAAAACTGAGCACCACCAGTATGTGGAACCACATGGCAGCGAAGCACCCCAGAAAATACAATAATTATAGCAAAAACAACCCTGCTCATGAGAGCTTACATCTACAATGAGGTGGTGGGGGGGGGGGGGGTACAAGGTACAGGTGCTCATTTCCAATGACAATCCAGCTATCTCAAAGATATGGGGGATAGATAAAGGCTGCCTGAACTAGTCAGCCAATCTTTGAGATGCTTTTGGGTGTGGTGGAGTTTGATGGAGAGTTATGTTGTGAGAAGTCGTGGATGGACTGAATTTAATTTGATTAGGGAGCGTGATAGGCCACCCTAAAGAACTGTGTTTTAGGGAATGTCTGAAGATGAGTGAGTTGTGGTTCGTCCTGGTTTCTTGGGTCAGAGCATTCAAGAGGATCGGTGCAGCTTGGGAGAAGTCTTGGATCCGGGAGTGGGAGGTTTGGCTTAAGGGGGCTTTACACGCTGCGACATCGCTAATGCGAACTCATTGCAGTCACGGAATTGGTGACGCACATCCGTCCGCATTAGCGATGCCGTTGCATGTGACACCTATGAGCGATTTTGCATCGTTGCAAAAACGTGCAAAATCGCTCATCGGTGACATGGGGGTCCATTCTCAAAAATCGTTACTGCAGCAGTAACGAAGTTGTTCCTCGTTCCTGCGGCAGCGCACATCGCTCCGTGTGACAGCGCAGGAACGAGGAAGCTCTCCTTACCTGCCTCCCGTCCGCTATGCGAAAGGAAGGAGGTGGGCGGGATGTTACATCCCGCTCATCTCCGCCCCTCCGCTTCTATTGGGCGGCGGTTCAGTGACGCAGCTGTGACGTCGCTGTGACGCTGAACGAACCGCTCCCCTTAGAAAGGAGGCGGTTCGCCGGTGACAGCGACGTCGCTAGGCAGGTAAGTATGTGTGACGGCTCTGGGCAATGTTGTGCGCCACGGGCAGCGATTTGCCTGTGTCGCACAACAGATGGGGGCGGGTACCCATACTAGCGATCTCGATACCGATATCGCAGTGTGTAAAGCAGCCTTTAGTGTGGATGTTAGTCGAACGTCGTTTGCAGAGTGTAGAGAATGGATAGGGTGATAGACAGAGATGAGGGTGGAGATGTAGGGGGGTGCCGCACTGTGGAGAACTTTGTGGGTGAGAACAAACAATTAGAATTGGATCCTGTGATATATAGGCAGCCAGTGCAATGACTGGCACAGAGCAGAAGCATCCGCGTAACGGATAGCCAGATAGGTGACCCTGGCTGCCGCATGAAGGATGGACTGTAGAGGAGAGTCTGGTTAGGGGGAAGACCAATTAATAGAAAATTGCAGTTGTTAAGGCAGGAGTGGATCAGGGCCACAGTGAGGGTTTTTGTAGTTTCCATGGTAAGAAAGGGGCTGATTTTAGAGATGTTGTTGAGGTGCAAGCAAGAGGAGTGGGCAAGAGATTGTATACATAGGGTGAAGGAGAGATCGGTGTCGAGCATAACCCACAGACAGCAAACCTGCTGCCTAGGAGTTATCGTGGTACCACACACAGAGAGGGAGATGTCAGGTTTAGGGAGGTTAGAAGATGGAGGGAATAGAAGTAGTTCAGTTTTGGAAAGGTTAAGTTTCAAGTATAGAGCAGACAAGACGTTGGAACTGCAGACCGACAGTAGATGGGCAGAACATCAGGATACCAAATTTGTGTCTGCGGGTCAAACCACTGCCATGTCACCTGTGCTACGTCCTTCACAATCTGCTGTCCAGGAAACAGACTCATACTTCCTGCTCACAAGCTGTGATTGAAGAGACACCGCAAACATCAACCACATCCACTTTCGATGTCCCAGCGAAGTATCCAGTTGTCTGTGCCTGAGAGCTTAGAAAGGAAGCGTAAATACACAGCCACGCACCGACAGGTACAAAAACCCGCACATTGCTAGCCATGGAAATGTTGCTGATTAGGTTTGTGGGAACACAGTGTTTCCGTGATCTCTTGGCTGTGGCTGCCCCACGATACAGTGTTCCCATCCGCCACTATTTTGCCTGGTGTGCCGTCCCCGCGTTACACAAGCATGTGTTAAACAATCTCAACTGTGCTCTGACCAACACCATAACCGGGAAGGTCCACCTAACAACAGGCACATGGACAAGTTGTTGTGGACAGGGACGATACATATCTGTTATAGCACACTGGATGAACCTGGTGGAGGCTGGGACAAAGTCGCAAACTGGAACATCACACATTCTACCCACGCCAAGAATAATGGGCCCAACTCCTATCTGGGTTTCTGCTTCATCATATCCCACTTCCTGTCTCTCCTCCTCCTCCTGCTCCTCACCCTCTGCTGAATTACCCTCCCCATCACTGCCAAGCAGGGAGCTGTGCAGCAACGCATCGTCTAAGCACCAACACGCTCTGCTGAAGCTGATCTGTTTAGGTCAGAAACCACACACTGCAGCAGAGCTGTGGCAAGGTGTAAAAGAACAAACCGTACAGTAGCTCTCCCTGCTGCACCTCCAACCTGGCCTGGTCATCTGTGATAATAGGCGTAATCTGGTGGTGGCTTTAAAAGGTCGGCAAGCTAATACATGTGCCATGCATGTCTCACGTGCTGAACCTAGTTGTTCAGAAATTTCTCAAAACATACCCTGACTTGCCGTACCTACCTGAGAAGGTAAAAAAAAAAAACAAAAAAGTGAGCCGGAGTATTGAGTTGGTGTACATGCAACTTGTAAGCTCAGATTCCCGTGAGAAGGTGTGCTGTATTAGTGCCCATTTCCGCCATTCCTCTACCGCTTTTGCTGGTCTAAAGGCCCCATCACACGCTACGATATATCTAACGATATGTCGTCTGGGTCACGGAATTCGTGACGCACATCCGGCATAGTTAGAGATGTCGTAGCGTGTGACACCTCCGAACGACTGAACGAGCAAAAATACTCACCTTATCGTTGCTCGTTGACACGTTCATTTTCATAAAGTCGCTCCTCCTTCTGCGCGCCGGTGGTTCGTTGTTCCCGATGCAGCACACATCGCTCCGTGTGACACCCCGGGAACGACAAACACAGCTTACCTGCGTCCCGCCGGCAATGCGGAAGGAAGGAGGTGGGCGGGATGTTACATCCCGCTCATCTCCGCCCCTCTGCTTCTATTGGGTGGCCGCTGTGTGACGTCGCTGTGACCCCGAACGTCCCTCCCCCTTCAGGAAGAGGATGTTCACTGCCCACAGTGACGTAGTGAGGGAGGTAAGAACGTGTAACGGGGGTGAACGACTTTGTGCGCCGCGGGCAATGAATTGCCCGTGATGCACAAACGACAGGGGCAGGTGCGATCGCTCATGCGATCGCACGATACATCGTACCGTGTGACGGGGCCTTTACAGTGCTGCAAAAGCATGTCATTTGCCAAGCCACTGATTCATGTGTGACCTGCCCACGTGGTGGAACTCTACATATCATCTGTTGGTGAGGATTAGTGAGCAGCAGACGGTAGTAGCTTAATATCAGCTTCAACATACCCCGTCAGACTGAGAGTCAGCCACCACACATAACAACTGTGGAGTGTGTGTGGATGGCTGACATTTGTGAGGTTTTTGAGAACTTTGAGTACTGCACCAAGTTCGTGAGCAGTGATGAGGCTATTATCAGCTTAACCATCCCGCTGCAGTGTCTGTTGAAATGTCTGTTGAAGCAGTCACTGCATAATCTCAAAGAGGAAGCTTTGAGTGTCCAGCATGTGGCTAGGGAGCCAGTGGGTGATACTAATCAGTCCAGCCAATTTTCTGAGGCAAAATTGGGTGATGAGGAGGAAGAGGAGAGAGAGGACTTGTTTTTCTGTGCTACCGAGGTGATTCCCAATGCTACTGAGGGAACTCTCAACCCCAGCATTATGTCTGTCCAACATGGATGGGCTGGAGAGGAGGAGGTGGAGGAGTAGGTGAGTCAACATGAGGAGAGGATGGGTATTGTTCCTCCTTTTTGGGACACAGAACATTTGCCTGTTTGCAGCTTGGCCCACATGGCACAGTTCATGTGTAAAGGCCGCTTTACACGGTGCGACATCGCTAGTGATGTCGGTAGTGATCACACCCGCCCCCGTCGTGCGTGCGTCATGGGCAAATCGCTGCCCGTGGCGAACAATATCGCTAGTACGCGTCACATGCACATACCTTGCTAACAACGTCACTGTGGCCGGCGAACAAACTCTTTTCTAAGGGGGAGGTTCGTGCGATGTCACAGCGACGTCACACAGCGGGCCACCAGTAGAAGTGGAGAGGCAGAGAGCAGCCGCATTAACGTCACTCCCACCTCGTTGCCGGAGGACGCTGTTGTTCGTCATTCCCGGGGTGTCACACGTAGCGATGTGTGCTGCCTCAGGAACGACGAACAACCTGCGTCCAAAATGAGCAACGATATTTGGGAATTGTGACGTGTCAACAATCAACAAATTTTGCCGTTTTTCGGATCGTTAGCGGTCGCTCAGAGGTGTCACAGGCAACGACGTCGCTAACGACGCCGGATGTGTGTCACGAATTCCGTGACCCCAGCGATATCTTGTTGGCGATGTCGTTGCGTGTAAAGCGGCCTTTAGTGTCTATGGCAAGACCCTCGCATGATACACATTTTATCCTACATCCTATACTGGTTGGCCACCATTCTAAAACTAAGGTACAAGGAGAAATTTCCATTTCTCCTTTTGGAGTCACCAAAGGGTTGCACAATGGAAGCCTTCAGGAGGGTCATTGTAGATCAGTTGTCCTCTGCCTTTGACACAGTGGACCACTCCCTCCTATTACACATTCTGTCATCTCTGGGCATCACAGACTAAAGGGGGCTTTACACGCTACGATATCGTTAATGTTTGGTCGCCGGGGTCAAGTTGTTAGTGACGCACATCCGGCGTCATTAACGATATCGCAGCGTGTAATACTTACCAGCGACCTTAGGCGACCTCAAAAATGGTGAAAATCGTTCACCATGGAGAGGTCGTCCCAAAGTCAAAAATCGGTAAGGGTTGTTTAGCGTTGTGGTTCATCGCTCATGCGGCAGCATACATCGCTATGTGTGACACCGCATGAGCGAGGAACATCTCCTTACCTGCCGCCGGCCCCAATGAGGAAGGAAGGAGGTGGGCGGGATGTTACGTCCTGCTCATCTCCGCCCCTCTGCTTTGATTGGCCGGCCGCTTAGTGACGTTGCGGTGACGTCGCTGTGATGCCGAACGTCCCTCCCCCTTGAAGGAGGGATTGTTCGGCAGTCACAGCGACGACGCCGACCAGGTAAGTATGTGTGACGCTGCGTAGCGATAATGTTCGCTACGGCAGCGATCACAAACAATCGCATGCGCGACGGGGGCGGGTACTTACATAGAAATTGCTAGCGATATCGCTACCGTGTAAAGCCCCCTTTAGCCCTATCTTGGATCTCTTCATAACTAACCAACCAAACTTTCTGCGTCTCCCACCAGTTCCTCATCTCGCCCTCTGTCAGTGTCCCCCAAGGTTCAGTTCTTGGACCCCTGCTGTTCCCCATCTACACCTTCGGCCTGGGACAGCTCATAGAGTTACACGGCTTTCGATATGATCTCTATGCCGATGATACGCAGATCTACCTCTCTGGACCTGACATCACCTCCTTACTAACCAGAATCCCACAATGTCTGTCTGCTATTTCATCCTTTTTCCCTGCTTGATTTCTAAAGCTTAACATGAATAAAACAGAATTCATTATCTTTTCTCCTCATCTCTCAACCCATCTAACAAGCCTATCCATCAAAGTTGATGGCTGCTCACTCTCCCCAGTCTCACAAGCTTGTTGCCTCGGAGTATCCCTCGACTCAGCGCTATCCTTCAAGCCACACATCCAAGCCCTCTTTACTTCATGCCGACTAGAACTCAAAAATATTTCCCAGATTTGTGCATTCCTTAATCAAGAATCATCAAAAATATTAGTGCATGCCCTCATCATCTACTGCATCAACTACTGCAACCTCCTGTTTTCTGGCCTCCCTTCCAACACTCTTGCACCCCTCCAATCTATCCTAAACTCTGCGGCCAGATTAATCCACCTCTCCCCTTGTTATGCCCCGGCCTCTTCTCTCTGCCATTCATTTCACTGGCTTCCCATTGCCAATAGACTCCAGTTCAAAACACTAACCATGATATACAAAGCCATCCACAACCTGTGTCCTCCTTACATCTGTGCCTTAGTCTCTCGGTACCTACCTGCACGCAACCTCAGACGCGCACAAGATCTCCTTCTCTTCTCCCCTTATCTCCTTTTCCCACAATTGCATACAAGATTTCTCCCGCGCCTTCCCCATACTCTGGAACACTCTACCCTAGCATATCAGACTCTTGCCTACCATGGAGCGCTTCAAAAGGAACCTGAAGACTCACCTCTTCCGACAAGCCTACAACCTGCAATAATCCTCAGTCCAGTACACCACTGCGCAACCAGCTCTACCCTCACCTGCTGTATCCTCACCCATTCCCTGCAGACTGTGAGCCCTCGCGGGCAGGGTCCTCTCTCCTCCTATACCAGTCTGTTTTGTAATGTTCATGATTGTTGTACTTGTTTTTTATGTATACCCTTTTCACTTGTAAAGCGCCATGGAATAAATAGCGTTATAATAATAAAAAATAAATAATTTATGTATGATATAGCCAAAATAATTGTTTATAAAATGAAGGTCGTCTCCCGTTCAAGGTGATGGTGAGATATGGAGAATGAAAGTCAAAAGATCAAAACATTGTTATCCTTTTACACGTCAGTTTATAGAGACCACTACTCACCTGCACTGTCACCTGTAAGAATCTTCTCTTTACTCCGCTCATCACCCCTCACATATGTCTCTGTAGTATTAATATGGGGCAGATCTTCACCCTGAGAGAAATATTGTAAAAGTCACAGACAGATGGAGAAGTCCCATCTATGATCAGCTCTAATCCTGCCATCTCCACCGCTCTCATTACACAAGTAGAACACATATAATACTGGAGGATAAAACAAGACTGAGCACAAGACCTTCACAGCCGTCTACACATCATAGGGAGATTTCATGGCACCTTCTCTCCATCTACCTGATGATCCTGAGGAACATCGGGATCTTCTTGTTTACAGTCCTGTGGGAGAAGAGGACGGGGACATCTCTCTGGTGTTGTCCTCTTACTGGATAGACCTGGAGGAGACACATACAGGGACTGAATTCATTCCTTACATACAGATAATTATAGGCCGTGTGTATTTAGTCCTGTCTATTACCTGGTGATGTGAGGGGCTGGGGAACCGCCATCATGACGTACTTGTACAGATCTTTGTGTCCTTCTAAATACTCCCACTCCTCCATGGAGAAATAGACGGTGACGTCCTGACACCTTATAGGAACCTGACACATACAATGATACCGTCACCCCCGATCCCTTCATAGCGTTACTGTATAATGTCCCAGCATTCCCAGCAGTGTCACCTCTCCAGTCAGCAGCTCAATCATCTTGTAGGTGAGTTCTAGGATCTTCTGGTCATTGATGTCCTCATGTATCGGGGGGTGAGGTGGAGGCCCCGTGATTGGGCTCAGGGGTCTTCCCCATCCCTCAGACACAGGGGCCTGACAGCGCTCACTAGAGGTCTTCTTCACTACTGTGTAATCCTGGTTATGGAGAGACACAGTAATAAATCTCACTCCAGACATTTCCAGAGTCCTCACCTCTCCAGTTCTGTCCATCTGTTATTCCCATAGATAAGAATGATGTAATGTGACGTCATCAGAATCTCTCACCTCTCCAGTAAGCCGGAAGAGGATCTCTAGGGTGAGGTGTAATATCCTCTCCGCCATCTTGTCCCTGTCCATATCCATCCTTCACGGGGCAATCAGGAGAATTCTCTTATATAGAATAAAACCACTGAGAGGATCCGATATTATAAGGACCTGAATGGGAAGGAGATGAGCCGATATGTAACATTAATCGAGATAATAATGAAGGGAAGATATCATTTGGGCAGTTAAAAAAAATTTCAACATGAAATGAAGTGGCAAAACCGACCCATAAAAGTATTGCACTTAAAATGGTATCAATGAAAACGTCGGCTCATCAAGCAAAAAACAAGTCCTCACTCAACCGATGTCGGAAAATGGAGACACAAACTGATTTTTTTTTTACAAAACTCTGATTTTTATTTACTTCTAGAGATGAGTGAACCTGGAGTTCGGTGTTCATTATAAACTCAGACTTCTCCAAGATAGTAAAGTTCAGGTTTGGAGTTCGGGGGGCTTCACGTATGGAAACCGCTGTCATGTGATCAGATGTATTGTGCACCAAGAAATAAAACTGAAAATCCCCACCCTCCCGTTAGTGATCTGTTTATGGCTGCATGTGGGCGGAGACCCGAACTGCCAATCAGTGACTTCAAATAAACTTCAGGTCAAGTCCAAGTCCAGAACCGATCTTTACAAATGTTCAGCTGGACCAGCAGAAGCCGAACGTCCACGGGTCCGCTGAGATAATAAGAAATGTGGAAGTCTGATATTGCCGTAATCACACTGACCTGGAGAATCACGCTGACCGCTCACTTTCAGCACATCGGGAATGTAGTAAAAAACATATATATATAAAAAAAAAAAAAAAAATGATGGAATTACTTTTTTTTCACCATTTCACCGCATTTTGAATTTTTACTTAATTTCCAGTAGATTTTATGGCAAAATTAAAACCTATGAGTCATTTTAAAGAAAAAAAACAAAAAAACAAAATCACTATGCTTTATACGGCAATGTTGGTGGAAAAATAAAAGAGCAGCGCAGCTACACATAATCATGTAGCAATGGAGAGGAAATCCGTCCATCTCTACATAAGGCACAGACGGTTTATTACTGCCTCTGCCTTCTCTGTCACTGTATACACAGCTCTGCGGTGCAATGCAAATGGAACGGTGAGGGACCTGACAGTGACACAGATCTCTGTGTGAGAGCCCATCCACCATTGGTACTTGCGAACTGTAATTGTTTGAGGCCTGGTAAGTGCGATTATTTTTTGGAGGGGATATTTGCTTTCTTTTGGGGTGTCCGCTTTCTTTGATAAACGTCCTGCTGTATTCTTTAACTTTTTTAGATGTTTGGACAATTCATTATGGAACCACAACCAAGGTTTATTTTTGGACTAGGGCTTATATTTTAAGTACACTCCCTGACAGAAGTTGTGTCGCTTATCCATGTTATGTAAATAATAGCTTATAACCTGACTTTAAATTCATCCATTGGTTTTATAAATTAACCTTTTGAAAGCTGAAACCCTCTGAAATTCGGTTTAGGTTATGAAAATAAAGTTGCTCAAAATATGGATCATTTAATGAACACAGAAAGGTCAGATTTTGGCAAGACAAACGTTTTGTCGCCTTGTCATATAATGCACCCAATCCTAGTTTACATCCTCACCCGTGCTCACTAAATGATCGGTTAATTAGTGAGTGTGTATAAAAATAAACCCAGCACCCCACACCTTCAGTTGAACTGCAACTTGACCTCTGACAACATGCCAAAAATCCACCCTGCGACCGAAGCCTTGATTGTCAAGAGGCTGAAGACCAGATCCACTGCAGAGGTGGCTGTGGCACCTTTAATGTGTCTCAGCGTCAAGTATAAAGAATTAAAAAAAGATTTTGAAAAACTGGAGATATTTTTGACAAGCCCAGGTCCGGCAGACCCCGCAAGACAACTGCTCAGGAGGAACGTTTGTTGGTTATAAAATCCAAATCCAGCCCCTCTTCCACTGCAGCAGAGCTCCAACAGGCCTGGTCACCTCAAGTCCCTGTGTCAACTAGAACAGTTTGTAGGATTCTGTGTTAAAATGGCCTCCATGGTCAAATCAGTGCCCAGAAGCCAGCACTAAATAAAAGGCAATTAAAAAACCGTGTGGCATTTCCAAGTCCCACAGCCTGCTAAACAGATGGACGCTGGAAAAGTGGCAAAAGGTGGATTTCTCTGATGAATCTTCAGTTGAATTACACCACAGCCACCACAACTACTGCAGGAGACCTACTGGAGCCCGGATGGATCCAAACTACACCAAGAAAGATCATGGTCTGGGGTTACATTCAGTATGGAGGTGTGCGAAAAATTTGCAAGGTGGAAGGCAATATCAATAGCCTAAAATATCAAGAAGTATTAGCTACCTCTTACATTCCCAATCATAAAAGGGGTAAAATTCTGCAGCAGGATGGTGCTCCATGTCATACATCCATCTGTACAACAAAGTTCCTCCTGGCAAAGAAGATCAAGGTGCTCAAGGACAGGTCACCAGACATTAACATCATTGAGCATGTTTGGGAAAGGAGGAAAGAGGAAGCTTGGAAGACAAAACCAAAGAATCTAGATGACCTCTGGGAGGCGTGTAAGACTGCATTCTTTGCTATTCCTGATGACTTCATCAATAAATTGTATGAATCATTGTTGAACCACATGGATGCAGTCCTTCAAGCTCATGGAAGTCACACAAAATATTAAATATGGCTTTAATAGCAGCACAACTTCATTCTCCAATGTTAAGTAACAAGTTAATTATTTGTTTGAATTTCACATTACTTTCTGTTGGCGACAAAACTTTTGTCTTGCCAAAATCTGACCTTTCTGTGTTCATTAAATGATGAATATTTCAGCTTTGCAGCAACTTTATTTTCAAAACCTAAACCAAATTTGGGAGGGTTTCAGCTTTCAAAAGAGTAATTCATAAAACTAATGGTTGAATTTAAAGTCAGGTTATAAGCTTTTATTTACATAACATGGATAAGCGACAGAACTTCTGTCAGGAACTGTATACTCAAAAAGGCTCCCAAAAATCCCACTAGGGCTTATTTTCAGGGTAGGTCTTATTTTCGAGGAAACAGGGTAGAAAGAGCTGACGGTGCCTCCTCCCCCATATACAGAGGCCATGTGATTATTGTATCAGCCCCGAGTTACAAGGGAAGTAAGATTAAAATATAAATAAATACTGAATTGACCCTCCCCCGCCCCCTTCCAAATGTGTGACATATAGGAAAATATCACTGTCAATCCAAATCTCTGTTATTAGCCCCGACCAGGTAAAAAACAGCCAAATATACAAAATAAGAAGTGTTACAAAATAGCTATGAAATATGTAAATGGGATCATAAACATATATTGAGACGGCGTCCAGCTTTCAGTCATAGGGGTGGCCCCGATGCGGTTTTAGTCACTGCTCAGTATACCGCACTCTTGGCACTGACTGACAGCAGGTTCCAATGCTGAGCAGCTGTCAGTCAGTGCAGGGGTCGGGGTATATATGTGGTAAAAACAGACATTTCCCTTATTTTCAGTCTGGTATCGGTCGACATCAGACACAATGCTGCAGTTGGTTTCTTATTCATCAAGTTTCTTGTTGGAGGCTGAAGTTGGTTAATTTTTGGATTTTTTTTCAGTTTTTACTTTTTTGTTTTTTCTTTACACGTTTAAGAACAAACATTAAAAAAAATCACATTAATAAAATACAATACAGCGAGGAGCCCTGATGTGAATACACTGAAAAGCAGCAAATTAAAAAAGTATAAAACTGGCACAAAATGGCATCAAAGTGATATCAAAGCTCTTTTTTTCACAAGAGTAACAGGAAAAATGCACAATACAATTTATTGTGCAATTTTTCTTGAGTAGACAGATACCTCATATGTGGTGGAAACCGTTTTGGCGCACGGCAGAGTTTGAAAGGGAAGGAGCGCCATTTGACTAAAATTGGCTGGATTCATTAGCAAACGCCATGTAGCGTTTGGAGCTCCTGAGGCGCCTAAACAGTGGAGCTCCATCAAAAGTGATCACATTTTGGAAACTAGACCCCTCAAGGATTTTATCCAGGGGTATAGTGAGCATTTTGAACCCACAGGTACTTTATAGAATTTGATAATCTTAGGTTGTCATATTGAAAATTTTCATTTTTTTTTTTCACAAAAATGTTGCTTTAGCACCAAATTTCTCACTTTCAAGAGGCAACATCAAAATGTGGACACCACGGTTTGTTATACAATTTCTTATGAGCGCAGTGATACCCCACATATAGCTAATAACCTCTGTTTGGACAAACGGGAGGGCTCGGAATGGAAAGAGCACCATGTGAATTTTTGAAAAGTTGAAATAAATTGCGGGCACCATGTCGCATTTGCAGGGGCCCTACGGTACCAAAACAGCAGAAACCGCCACAAGTGACCCCATTTTGAAAACTAGACCTTCAAGAATTTTATTCAGGGGTATAGTGAGCATTTGGAACCCACAGATACTTCACAAAAATGTTGCTATAGTGCCAAATTTCTCACTTTTAGGCTATGTGCCTACGACCCAGCGACACTGTGTCTAGGATGCAGTGTCAGCCCACCTGCAGAGATGTGAGTATTGTCCACTGGAGAACACAGCTGCCCGGGCCCACGATCCAGGTTCAGGCTGCTGAAGACTTTAGCTCTTTTTTCCCCGTGGACAACTGCAGGTCAGTTTATGCAACGGAAAAAACAAGCAGTGTTCAGGAGATTTCCAAAAATCCTTCTAATGCACTTGTACTGCAAAAAGCACTCTGCATCCAAAACGCTGCAAACCCTAATCGTGTGCAGGCAGCCTAAAAAACAAGGATAGATGGATGGAGAGACAGAGGTAAAACATATATAATGTCCCACCCCCCTGCATATTCTAAGGTGGCACCATTTAGTGACTTTCACATGGCACTAAAGGGTGTTTAGCCTTGTATTTAGCCAAAAAATAAATCATTAAAAAAGACTATGTGGGATCCCACCCAGTTTTTATAACCAGCTAGGGTAAAGCAGACGGCTGCAGCCTGCAGACCACAGTTGGTAACTTCACCTTGGCCGGTAATCCAAAACAGAGGGTACCCAATGCTGTTTTTTTATTATGTATAAATAATTTAAAAAAAAAAAAGTGGGATCCCTCCAAATTGGATTACCAGCCAAGGTGAAGCTGACATCTGGGGTCTGATATTCTCAGGGTGGGAAAGGCCATGGTTATTTGGCCCTTCATAGCCAAAAAATAGGCTGCAGCCATCCCAGCAGTGGCACATCTATTAGTTGTGCCAATTCTGACGCTATGAACAGGCTCATCTTATTGCCCTGGTGCGGTGGCAAACGGGGTAATAAATGGAGATGATACCAGTTGTGTATTGTCACCTTGCATCAAGCCCTGGGGTTAGTAAAGTTTCGGCGTCTATCAGATACCTCACATCACTAACCCAGTCAGTATTAAAAAAAAAAGTTAACGAAAACAAATTTATTTGACAAAACACTTCCCAACACATTCCCTCTTTTACCAATTTATTGAAAAGAAAAAAAATCCAGTCCGCCACAAACCATTTTGGTGGTCCCACAACAATTCTGGATCTTCCAGAATATGGGGGCACGCTCAGGGAACACTTCTTCATTTTCTGGAAGTGCAGGCACTCCATGTGAGCAGTGTGGCTGCAGTGACCTGAGAATACTGCACTCACACTCCATGGATCCAGCCGAGAGCAGTGTGAGCTGCAGTAAGCTCAGTGTCACTGTGTGCAGGGAGCCGAGTGAGAGGATGAGGAGGGATCGCGGGTATCAGAGCAGTAGCAGGTATCGGGAGAGTGGGGGAGGACCGGGGAGTGACAGGTGATGACTTGGCTGGACCTGGGGAGGATGTTTCTGTCACATGGGCAGAAATTAGAGGAGGATGAATGCAGCCTCCATCTTAGATGATCAGAATGGGGAGGGGAATGGGGGGCACTTTGGCCAAACGGGGACCGGGGGAGGGGATTTATCTCTTATCTGACATGTTTGATCATGCCAGGTGGGAGATAAATCATGTTTTACTGGCGCCGCCATTTACTGTATCGTGATCTTCTATATACGGTGTACACCAGTGATCACGTCTCCAGGGACCGGAAGAACGGCCGAATCGTGATCTCCAGGGTCTCCGCTACCCCTGCTAGCTGACACCCCGAGATTATCTGATGCTGGGGGGCGGTATACACTTTTATCTTACCGCCATAATAATACGGGGATATGGAAGAAGTGCCCTTCACTACTGACGCTTTATCCATACGGCGGTCGGAAAGGGGTTAAACTGCATGTACAAAACAATATGAAAATGTGCCTGGTCAAGAACCAGAGGAAACTGGACATAAAGGGGTTAATGATAATGACTGCCCCAAAATAACAGAGCCCCTGCACCTACCTCCACCTGCAGAGCCGCACACTAGATATATAATACCCTGCACCTACCTCCTCCTGCAGAGCCACACACTAGATATATAATACCCTGCACCTACCTCCACCTGCAGAGCCGCACACTAGATATATAATACCCTGCACCTACCTCCACCTGCAGAGCCGCACACTAGATATATAATACCCTGCACCTACCTCCACCTGCAGAGCCGCACACTAGATATATAATACCCTGCACCTACCTCCACCTGCAGAGCCGCACACTAGATATATAATACCCTGCACCTACCTCCACTTGCAGAGCCGCACACTAGATATATAATACCCTGCACCTACCTCCACCTGCAGAGCCGCACACTAGATATATAATACCCTGCACCTACCTCCACCTGCAGAGCCGCACACTAGATATATAATACCCTGCACCTACCTCCACCTGCAGAGCCGCACACTAGATATATAATACCCTGCACCTACCTCCACCTGCAGAGCCGCACACTAGATATATAATACCCTGCACCTACCTCCACCTGCAGAGCCGCACACTAGATATATAATAACCTGCACCTACCTCCACCTGCAGAGCCGCACACAGATATATAATACCCTGCACCTACCTCCACCTGCAGAGCCGCACACTAGATATATAATACCCTGCACCTACCTCCACCTGCAGAGCCGCACACTAGATATATAATACCCTGCACCTACCTCCACCTGCAGAGCCGCACACAGATATATAATACCCTGCACCTACCTCCACCTGCAGAGCCGCACACTAGATATATAATAGCCTGCACCTACCTCCACCTGCAGAGCCGCACACTAGATATATAATACCCTGCACCTACCTCCACCTGCAGAGCCGCACACTAGATATATAATACCCTGCACCTACCTCCACCTGCAGAGCCGCACACTAGATATATAATACCCTGCACCTACCTCCACCTGCAGAGCCGCACACTAGATATATAATACCCTGCACCTACCTCCACCTGCAGAGCCGCACACTAGATATATAATACCCTGCACCTACCTCCACCTGCAGAGCCGCACACTAGATATATAATACCCTGCACCTACCTCCACCTGCAGAGCCGCACACTAGATATATAATACCCTGCACCTACCTCCACCTGCAGAGCCGCACACTAGATATATAATACCCTGCACCTACCTCCTCCTGCAGAGCCGCACACTAGATATATAATACCCTGCACCTACCTCCACCTGCAGAGCCGCACACTAGATATATAATAACCTGCACCTACCTCCACCTGCAGAGCCACACTAGATATATAATAACCTGCACCTACCTCCACCTGCAGAGCCGCACACTAGATATATAATACCCTGCACCTACCTCCACCTGCAGAGCCGCACACTAGATATATAATACCCTGCACCTACCTCCACCTGCAGAGCCGCACACTAGATATATAATACCCTGCACCTACCTCCACCTGCAGAGCCGCACACTAGATATATAATACCCTGCACCTACCTCCACCTGCAGAGCCGCACACTAGATATATAATACCCTGCACCTACCTCCACCTGCAGAGCCGCACACTAGATATATAATACCCTGCACCTACCTCCACCTGCAGAGCCACACTAGATATATAATACCCTGCACCTACCTCCACCTGCAGAGCCGCACACTAGATATATAATAACCTGCACCTACCTCCACCTGCAGAGCCGCACACCAGATATATAATACCCTGCACCTACCTCCACCTGCAGAGCCGCACACTAGATATATAATACCCTGCACCTACCTCCACCTGCAGAGCCGCACACTAGATATATAATAACCTGCACCTACCTCCACCTGCAGAGCCGCACACTAGATATATAATACCCTGCACCTACCTCCACCTGCAGAGCCGCACACTAGATATATAATACCCTGCACCTACCTCCACCTGCAGAGCCGCACACTAGATATATAATACCCTGCACCTACCTCCACCTGCAGAGCCGCACACTAGATATATAATACCCTGCACCTACCTCCACCTGCAGAGCCGCACACTAGATATATAATACCCTGCACCTACCTCCACCTGCAGAGCCACACTAGATATATAATACCCTGCACCTACCTCCACCTGCAGAGCCGCACACTAGATATATAATAACCTGCACCTACCTCCACCTGCAGAGCCGCACACTAGATATATAATACCCTGCACCTACCTCCACCTGCAGAGCCGCACACCAGATATATAATACCCTGCACCTACCTCCACCTGCAGAGCCGCACACTAGATATATAATACCCTGCACCTACCTCCACCTGCAGAGCCGCACACTAGATATATAATACCCTGCACCTACCTCCACCTGCAGAGCCGCACACTAGATATATAATACCCTGCACCTACCTCCTCCTGCAGAGCCGCACACTAGATATATAATACCCTGCACCTACCTCCTCCTGCAGAGCCGCACACTAGATATATAATACCCTGCACCTACCTCCACCTGCAGAGCCGCACACTAGATATATAATACCCTGCACCTACCTCCACCTGCAGAGCCGCGCACTAGATATATAATACCCTGCACCTACCTCCACCTGCAGAGCCGCACACTAGATATATAATACCCTGCACCTACCTCCACCTGCAGAGCCGCACACTAGATATATAATACCCTGCACCTACCTCCACCTGCAGAGCCGCACAGTATACATGTGGCTGCTCTGTGCTTACAGGACCTGTGATGATGTCACATGGAGGGGAGGAGTCAGGGTCACATGATCAGCTCCTCAGTGTATGCAGGACTCTGCTGTGCTGGTTGTCATGGTGCTGGATGAGGGGAAGTTTATGTGTGGGGTCAGGATGGGTTTACAGTGTGGATGTAGCAGAGCCGTGTGTGTACGAGGTGTACGGAGCAGAGCCGTGTGTGTACGAGGTGTACGGAGCGGAGCCGTGTGTGTACGAGGTGTACGGAGCAGAGCCGCGTGTGTACGAGGTGTACGGAGCGGAGCCGTGTGTGTACGAGGTGTACGGAGCAGAGCCGTGTGTGTACGAGGTGTACGGAGCGGAGCCGTGTGTGTATGAGGTGTACGGAGCAGAGCCGTGTGTGTACGAGGTGTACTGAGCAGAGCCGCGTGTGTACGAGGTGTACGGAGCGGAGCCGTGTGTGTACGAGGTGTACGGAGCGGAGCCGCGTGTGTACGAGGTGTACGGAGCGGAGTCGTGTGTGTACGAGGTGTACGGAGCGGAGCCGTGTGTGTGCGAGGTGGACGGAGCGGAGCCGCGTGTATACGAGGAGTACGGAGCGGAGCCGCGTCTGTACGAGGTGTACGGAGCAGACCCGTGTGTGTATGGAGCGGAGCCGTGTGTGTATGAGGTGTACGGAGCGGAGCCGTTTGTGTATGAGGTGTACGGAGCAGACCCGTGTGTGTGCGAGGTGTACGGAGCAGACCCGTGTGTGTGCGAGGTGTACGGAGCGGAGCCGCGTGTGTGCGAGGTGGACGGAGCGGAGCCGCGTGTGTGCGAGGTGTACGGAGCAGAGCGCGTGTGTATGAGGTGTACGGAGCAGACCCATGTGTGTACGAGGTGTACGGAGCAGACCCGTGTGTGTACGAGGTGTACGGAGCAGACCCGCGTGTGTATGGAGCGGAGCCGTGTGTGTACGAGGTGTACGGAGCGGAGCCGTGTGTGTACGAGGTGTACGGAGCGGAGCCGCGTGTGTGCGAGGTGTACGGAGCGGAGCCGCGTGTGTGCGAGGTGGACGGAGCGGAGCCGCGTGTGTGCGAGGTGTACGGAGGGGAGCCGTGTGTGTACGAGGTGTACGGAGCGGAGCCGTGTGTGTACGAGGTGGACGGAGCGGAGCCGTGTGTGTGCGAGGTGTACGGAGCAGAGCCGTGTGTGTGCGAGGTGTACGGAGCAGAGCCGTGTGTGTACGAGGTGTACGGTGCGGAGCCGTGTGTGTACGAGGTGTATGGAGCGGAGGCGTGTGTGTACGAGGTGTACGGAGCGGAGCCGTGTGTGTACGAGGTGTACGGAGCGGAGCCGTGTGTGTACGAGGTGTACGGAGCGGAGCCGCGTGTGTACGAGGTGTACGGAGGGGAGCCGTGTGTGTACGAGGTGTACGGAGCGGAGCCGTGTGTGTACGAGGTGTACGGAGCAGACCCGTGTGTGTACGAGGTGTACGGAGCAGACCCGTGTGTGTACGAGGTGTACGGAGCAGACCCGTGTGTGTACGAGGTGTACGGAGCAGACCCGTGTGTGTATGGAGCGGAGCCGTGTGTGTACGAGGTGTACGGAGCAGAGCCGTGTGTGTACGAGGTGTACGGAGTGGAGCCGCGTGTGTGCGAGGTGTACGGAGCGGAGCCGCGTATGTGCGAGGTGTACGGAGCGGAGCCGCGTGTGTGCGAGGTGTACGGAGCGGAGCCGTGTGTGTAAGAGGTGTACGGAGCGGAGCCGCGTGTGTACGAGGTGTACGGAGTGGAGCCGCGTGTGTGCGAGGTGTACGGAGCAGAGCCGCGTATGTGCGAGGTGTACGGAGCGGAGCCGCGTGTGTGCGAGGTGGACGGAGCGGAGCCGTGTGTGTGCGAGGTGTACTGAGTGGAGCCGCGTGTGTACGAGGTGTATGGAGCGGAGCCGCGTGTGTGTACGAGGTGTACGGAGTGGAGCCGCGTGTGTGTACGAGGTGTACGGAGCGGAGCCGCGTGTGTGCGAGGTGGACGGAGCGGAGCCGTGTGTGTGCGAGGTGTATGGAGCGGAGCCGCGTGTGTGTACGAGGTGTACGGAGCGGAGCCGTGTGTGTGTACGAGGTGTACGGAGCGGAGCCGTGTGTGTGCGAGGTGGACGGAGCGGAGCCGTGTGTGTATGATCTCTCTCTCCAGATCAACAGAAATGAAGGAGCGATCTGACTGCTGATCCTTATAATCCCCAAGAGGGACTAGTAAAATAAATAAAAAATGTTAAAAAAAGTTTTTAAAAACGTGAAACAACAAAAACCCCTAAAAGCTCACACCCCCCATTGGCCCCTCTGAAAATAAAACAGTTTAAAACACACACATATCTGGTATCTCCGCGTCCAAAAATATCCGAGAGAAAAAATTCCAAAAAGTCAAAATTACGTTTTTTGGGCACCGCAAAAATTATTTAAAATGCAATAACAGGCGATCATAGAGCAGCATCTGCACAAGAATTATATCATTACAAACCTGAGCTCGAGACGCAAAAACTAAGCCGTCACCGAACCCCAGATCTGGATAAATGAGAACGCTACAGGGCTCGGAAAATAGCGCAAAAAGACCAATTTTTTTGGGGGGACAAACTTCTACATTTTTTCAATGCCTTAGATGAAAGTAAAAGTATAATGTTTGGTGTCTATGAACTCGCACCCACCTGAGGCTTCACACTGACCGGTCAGTGTCACCAAATAGAGAACAGGGTGAATAAAATACCCCAAAAATAATTGTGTAATTGCACTTATTTTGCAATTTCACCGCACTTGGATTTTTTCGCATTTTCCAGTACACTATATGGTAAAACGAATGGTTTCATGCAAAAGTACAACTCGTCCTGCAAAAACCAAGCCTTCATGTGGCAAGATTGACGAAACAATAGAAAAGTTACAGTCTTCTGTCTGAAGCCCTAAAAATAGGATTCTAGCACAACCCGTGAAGTGGATATTGACTTTAATAAGGCAGACCCAGGACCCAGCAGAGCTGAACTGTTTGGGCAGCTAGGATGCAGCAGAGCTGAACTGGTTGGGCAGCTAGGATGCAGCAGAGCTGAACTGGTTGGGCAGCTAGGATGCAGCAGAGCTGAACTGGTTGGGCAGCTAGGATACAGCAGAGCTGAACTGGTTGGGCAGCTAGGATGCAGCAGAGCTGAACTGGTTGGGCAGCTAGGATACAGCAGAGCTGAACTGGTTGGGCAGCTAGGATACAGCAGAGCTGAACTGGTTGGGCAGCTAGGATACAGCAGAGCTGAACTGGTTGGGCAGCTAGGATACAGCAGAGCTGAACTGGTTGGGCAGCTAGGATACAGCAGAGCTGAACTGGTTGGGCAGCTAGGATGCAGCAGAGCTGAACTGGTTGGGCAGCTAGGATACAGCAGAGCTGAACTGGTTGGGCAGCTAGGATACAGCAGAGCTGAACTGGTTGGGCAGCCAGGACCCAGCAGAGCTGAACTGGTTGGGCAGCGAGGATACAGCAGAGCTGAACTGGTTGGGCAGCGAGGATACAGCAGAGCTGAACTGGTTGGGCAGCTCGGATGCAGCAGAGGTTAACTGGTTGGGCAGTTAGGATGCAGCAGAGGTGAACTGGTTGGGCAGAGAGGATGCAGCAGAGGTGAACTGGTTGGGCAGCGAGGATGCAGCAGAGGTGAACTGGTTGGGCAGCGAGGATGCAGCAGAGGTGAACTGGTTGGGCAGCGAGGATGCAGCAGAGGTAAACTGGTTGGGCAGCGAGGATGCAGCAGAGCTGAACTGGTTGGGCAGCTAGGATGCAGCAGAGCTGAATTGGTTAGGCAGCCAGTCCAACAGAGATTAAAGTGAACCTGTCAGGTGCAATAGGCACCCAGGACTATGAGCAGTTCTGGGTGCATATTTCTACTCCCTGTGTAACTCTCCCTGTATACAGTAGCATAGATAAAGAGATCTTTAGAAAAAGTATTTCTAAAGATCCTTTATGTTATGCTAATGAGGAAAGCGACTAGTCGCAAGGGCGTTACTTCGCTTGGCTAGTCGGCTCACATAGCATGTTAGCATGTCAGCACACCCACAGGGGCGTACTAACATGCAGGGCTGTATTTTGCGTTCGTGCTGCCCTAGGCACTTTAAGTGGTCGCGCCCCTTAGTGACAACGTAAAACTGAGTTTTCGCACACGACATCTGTTTAAGGCAGATCTACTTTGTAAAACACTTTAAAAAGTATAAATGAGAAACAAAGGGCACTAACACCCCCCCCCCCCAATGGGGATCACCACGGGCACAGCAAAACATAGCATGAGTATAAAATATTCCCACCGTCCCCACTTATATACTGTGACTGTCACACTGCCCCTAATAAACTACACACTGCCCTCCCTTATAAATTATACCCACCACACCTTCCTCAATTATGAAATATGATCTGTACTGTCCTCACATCATGCTGCCCCCTCCTCAGTGTCCCATGCATGCTGCCCCCTCCTCACAGTGTCCCATGCATGCTGCCCCCTCCTCACAGTGTCCCATGCATGCTGCCCCCTCCTCACAGTGTCCCATGCATGCTGCCCCCTCCTCACAATGTCCCATGCATGCTGCCCCCTCCTCACAATGTCCCATGCATGCTGCCCCCTCCTCACAGTGTCCCATGCATGGTGCCCCCTCCTCACAATGTCCCATGCATGCTGCCCCCTCCTCACAGTGTCCCATGCATGCTGCTCCCTCCTCACAATGTCCCATGCATGCTGCCCCCTCATCACAATGTCCCATGCATGCTGCCCCCTCCTCACAATGTCCCATGCATGCTGCCCCCTCCTCACAGTGTCCCATGCATGCTGCTCCCTCCTCACAATGTCCCATGCATGCTGCCCCCTCATCACAATGTCCCATGCATGCTGCTCCCTCCTCACAGTGTCCCATGCATGCTGCCCCCTCCTCACAGTGTCCCATGCATGCTGCCCCCTCCTCACAGTGTCCCATGCATGCTGCCCCCTCCTCACAGTGTCCCATGCATGCTGCCCCCTCCTCACAGTGTCCCATGCATGCTGCCCCCTCATCACAATGTCCCATGCATGCTGCCCCCTCCCCACAGTGTCCCATGCATGCTGCCCCCTCCTCACAGTGTCCAATGCATGGTGCCCCCTCCTCAATGTCCCATGCATGCTGCCCCCTCCTCACAGTGTCCCATGCATGCTGCCCCCTCCTCCCAATGTCCCATGCATGCTGCCCCCTCATCACAATGTCCCATGCATGCTGCCCCCTCCTCACAATGTCCCATGCATGCTGCCCCCTCCTCACAGTGTCCCATGCATGCTGCTCCCTCCTCACAATGTCCCATGCATGCTGCCCCCTCATCACAATGTCCCATGCATGCTGCTCCCTCCTCACAGTGTCCCATGCATGCTGCCCCCTCCTCACAGTGTCCCATGCATGCTGCCCCCTCCTCACAGTGTCCCATGCATGCTGCCTCCTCCTCAGTGTCCCATGCATGCTGCCCCCTCCTCACAGTGTCCCATGCATGCTGCCCCCTCCTCACAGTGTCCCATGCATGCTGCCCCCTCCTCACAATGTCCCATGCATGCTGCCCCCTCCTCACAGTGTCCCATGCATGCTGCCCCCTCCTCACAGTGTCCCATGCATGCTGCCCCCTCCTCACAGTGTCCCATGCATGCTGCCCCCTCCTCACAGTGTCCCATGCATGCTGCCCCCTCCTCACAATGTCCCATGCATGCTGCCCCCTCATCACAATGTCCCATGCATGCTGCCCCCTCATCACAATGTCCCATGCATGCTGCCCCCTCATCACAATGTGCCATGCATGCTGCCCCCTCCTCACAGTGTCCCATGCATGCTGATCCCTCCTCACAGTGTCCCATGCATGCTGCCCCCTCCTCACAGTGTCCCATGCATGCTGTCCCCTCCTCACAGTGTCCCATGCATGCTGCCCCCTCCTCACAGTGTCCCATGCATGCTGCTCCATCCAGTGTCCCATGCATGCTGCCCCCTCCTCACAGTGTCCCATGCATGCTGTCCCCTCCTCACAGTGTCCCATGCATGCTGCTCCATCCTCACAATGTCCCATGCATGCTGCCCCCTCCTCACAATGTCCCATGCATGCTGCCCCCTCCTCACAATGTCCCATGCATGCTGCCCCCTCCTCACAATGTCCCATGCATGCTGCCCCCTCCTCACAGTGTCCCATGCATGCTGCCCCTCTCCATGAGCTCCTAATGCTGCCTTACTCTTTTCCATAATGACACCTCCATGCTGCCCCATTCATCATACTAAGACCACCACACTAACGCTTATGCTGAGACCCCCCCACACACACACACACTACCCCACTCTTGATATTGACTCCCCTACATTGCTCCACTCCATACTGAGCCCACACATGCTGCCCCTTCTCCATAATGAGCTCCCAATGCTGCCCCCTCTCATTCTGAGTCCTTACACTCCCCCCATCGATTTTGTCATTGCACTATCCCTCAACCCTTGTCCTCTGTCTCTAGCATTAGCCCCTCTCTCCCATTCCCCCAGCAGCAGCCTCTCTCCCCCGCCTTCAGCATCAGCCTCTCTCTCCCCCAGCCTCAGCCTCTCTCTCCCCCAGCCTCAGCCTCTCTCTCCCCCCAGCCTCCCCCCCAGCCTCAGCCTCTCTCTCCCCCAGCCTCAGCCTCTCTCACCCCAGCCTCCCCCCCAGCCTCAGCCTCTCTCTCCCCCCCAGCCTCCCCCCCAGCCTCAGCCTCTCTCTCCCCCCCAGCCTCCCCCCCAGCCTCAGCCTCTCTCCCCCCCCCCCCCAGCCTCAGCCTCTCTCTCCCCCCAGCCTCCCCCCCAGCCTCAGCCTCTCTCTCCCCCCAGCCTCCCCCCCAGCCTCAGCCTCTCTCTCCCCCCAGCCTCCCCCCCAGCCTCAGCCTCTCTCTCCCCCCAGCCTCCCCCCCAGCCTCAGCCTCTCTCTCCCCCCAGCCTCCCCCCCAGCCTCAGCCTCTCTCTCCCCCCAGCCTCCCCCCCAGCCTCAGCCTCTCTCTCCCCCCAGCCTCCCCCCCAGCCTCAGCCTCTCCCCCCAGCCTCAGCCTCTCCCCCCAGCCTCCCCCCCAGCCTCAGCCTCTCTCTCCCCCCAGCCTCCCCCCCAGCCTCAGCCTCTCTCTCCCCTCAGCCTCCCCCCCAGCCTCAGCCTCTCTCTCCCCTCAGCCTCCCCCCCAGCCTCAGCCTCTCTCTCCCCCCAGCCTCCCCCCCAGCCTCAGCCTCTCTCTCCCCCCAGCCTCCCCCCCAGCCTCAGCCTCTCTCTCCCCCCAGCCTCCCCCCCAGCCTCAGCCTCTCTCTCCCCCCAGCCTCCCCCCCAGCCTCAGTCTCTCTCTCCCCCCAGCCTCCCCCCCCAGCCTCAGCCTCTCCCCCCAGCCTCAGCCTCTCTCTCCCCCCAGCCTCAGCCTCTCCCCCCAGCCTCCCCCCCAGCCTCAGCCTCTCTCTCCCCCCAGCCTCCCCCCCAGCCTCAGCCTCTCTCCCCCCCAGCCTCTCTCTCCCCCCAGCCTCCCCCCCAGCCTCAGCCTCTCTCTCCCCCCAGCCTCAGCCTCTCTCTCCCCCCAGCCTCCCCCCAGCCTCAGCCTCTCTCTCCCCCCAGCCTCAGCCTCTCTCTCCCCCCAGCCTGCCCCCCAGCCTCAGCCTCTCTCTCCCCCCAGCCTCAGCCTCTCTCTCCCCCCAGCCTCCGCCTCTCTCTCCCCCCAGCCTCCGCCTCTCTCTCCCCCCAGCCTCTCTCTTTTCCCAGCCTCCCCCCAGCCTCTCTCTTCCCAGCCTCCCCCCCAGCCTCCCCCCCAGCCTCTCTCTTCCCAGCCTCCCCCCAGCCTCTCTCTTTTCCCAGCCTCCCCCCCAGCCTCTCTCTTTTCCCAGCCTCCCCCCCAGCCTCTCTCTTTTCCCAGCCTCCCCCCAGCCTCTCTCTTTTCCCAGCCTCCCCCCAGCCTCTCTTTTCCCAGCCTCCCCCCAGCCTCTCTTTTCCCAGACTACCCCCAGCCTCTCTCTTTTCCCAGCCTCCCCCTCTCTTCCCAGCCTCCCCCCAGCCTCTCTCTTTTCCCAGCCTCCCCCCAGCCTCTCTCTTTTCCCAGCCTCCCCCCAGCCTCTCTCTTTTCCCAGCCTCCCCCCAGCCTCTCTCTTTTCCCAGCCTCCCCCCAGCCTCTCTCTTTTCCCAGCCTCCCCCCAGCCAAAAAGAGGCATCGCAACGATCATCAACTAACCTGTAAGGTGCCCATACATTCTAGGCTCTGCCTTACGCATACCTGCTCCGGTGCCTGCTGCCCTGCTCTGCTATTATCCTCTTCTGGCTGGCTCCAGCTCCAGTCGCATCCTCCTCCGCGGCGTGTGTTGTCTGCAGAATTGGACGCTGCAGCACGGGGCAGTGAGCTGATTGGCGCGCCCGCGCGCCTCTGACCCGGAAGTGCAGGCGCTGGAACTTCCGGGGTTAATCAGCTCACTATGCCTGGCGCCCTCCGTGTATTTAAAGAGACAGAAGTGCGCCTCTCCTCTCCCTCTCAACCCCCCCTCCCCCCCGAGAACACAGCGAAGTGCAACGGAGGGAGGGGCAAGGGGCGGGGATGTAAAAAAAAATAAAAAAATTTATATATATTTTTTTATTTTTTTTTTTTTGCTGCCAGAAAGTGCCGCCCCCCCCGCAACGTGCCGCCCTAGGCACGGGACCACGGGTGCCTAGTGGCAAATACGGCCCTGCTAACATGCTATATGAGCTGACTAGCCATGTGAAGTAACGCCCTTGGGACTAGTCCTCTCGCTCATTAGTATATGATATAAGATCCTTAACCCATTCAGCCCCCAGCCTGTTTTCACCTTAAAGACCGGGCCATTTTTTGCAATTTTGACCAGTGTCACTTTGACAGGTTATAACTCTGGAACACTTCAATGGATCCTGGCGATTCTGAGATTGTTTTTTCGTGACATATTGTACTTCATGTCAGTGGTAAATTTAGGCTGATATGTTTTGCGTTTATTTGTGAAAATTTCGGAAATTTGGCGAAAATTTTGAAAATTTTGCAATTTTCAAAATTTGAAATTTTATGCCCATAAATCTAAAAGTTATGTCACACAAAATAGTTACTAAACAACATTTCCCACTTGCCTACTTTACACCAGCGCAATTTTTGAAAAAAAAAAATTTCCGTTAGGAAGTTAGAAGGGTTCAAAGTTCATCAGCAATTTCTCATTTTCCAACAAAATTTACAAAAAAAATTTTTAGGTACCACATCACATTTGGAGTGATTTGAGATACCTAGGCGAAAAAAAATACCCCATTCTAAAATCTGCACCCCTCCCTCTGCTCAAAACCACATCCAAGAAGTTTATTAACCCTTTAGGAGCTTCACAGCAACCAAAGCAATGTAGACGAAAAAATGAAAATGTTACTTTTTTAACACAAAGATGTTACTTTAGCCATAAAAATTAGTATTTTCACAAGGGTATCAGGAAAAATGCATCATAAAATGTATTGTGCATTTTCTCCTGAGTACGCAGATACCCCATATGTGGTGCAAATAAAATGTTTGGGCACACGGCAGGGCTCGGAAGGCAAGGAGCGCCATTTGAATTTTTGAGTGCAAAATTAGCTGCACTCATTAGCGGACGCCATGTCGGGTTTGAAGACTCCCTGAGGTGCCTAAACAATGGAGCTCCCCCATAAGTGACCCCATTTTGGAAACTAGAGCCCTCAAATATTTTTTCTAGATGTTTGATGTGCACTTTGAACCCCTGGGGGCTTCACAGAAGTTTATAACGTTGAGCCGTGAAAAGAAAAATATTTTTTTTTACCACAAAACTGTTGCTTCAACCAGGTAGCTTTTTTTTATCACAAGGGTATCAGGAAAAAAATGCACCATAAAATGTATTGTGCAATTTCTCCTGAGTACGCAGATACCCCATATGTGGTGGAAATAAAATGTTTGGGCACATGGCAGTGCTCGGAAGGCAAGGAGCGCCATTTCACAGCAAAATTGGTTGGAATTATTAGAGGAGGGCACATGGCAGTGCTCGGAAGGCAAGGAGCGCCATTTCACAGCAAAATTGGTTGGAATTATTAGAGGACGCCATGTTGCGTTTGGAGACCCCCTGAAGTGCCTAAACAATGGAGCTCCCCCACAATTGACCCCATTTTGGAAACTAGAGCCCTCATGGAATTTATCTAGCTGTTTAGTGAGCACTTTGAACCCCTGGAGGCTTCACAAACGTTTGTAATGCTCAGCCGTGAAAATATTTTATTCTTTTTTTTACCACAAAATTGTTTTTTCAAACAGGTAGCTTTTTTTTCCACAAGGGTATCAGGAAAAAATGCACTATAAAATGTATTGTGCAATTTCTCCTGAGTACACAGGAGGGGGTTGGGGGGGGGGCCCTGCAGGCTGCCGGAGACAGCATAAATTACAGGCAAGGGCGGGGCCTACCGGGGGTTTCCCCGGTACCCCGCCAGACCGAGCCTGTCTGAGGTCTCCAGGACGTCTGCGGCTTCCAATATCTGTTAGGCTACTTTCACACATCCGGTTTGAGCCCTGCGGCTCAATCCGGCTGTGAAAACTATGCAACGGATGCGGTGAAAACACCGCATCCTTTGCATAAGTTTTTACATGCGGCCGGTCCGGTTTTTTCCGGTTGCGGCATGCTACTGAGCATGCGCAGTGGAAAATACCGCATGCGGCGACCGGATGCGGTTTTTTCCGCATCGCGCCGCATCCGGCCTCCATAGGGATGCATTGAAAAATGCGCCGCAGCGGCCGGATGCGGCGCGATGCGGTGTTTTTTGCCGGAGCAAAAAACGTTGCAGGGTACGTTCGATCCGGCCGCCGCATCGGCTACATCTGCCGCATGCGGCAAAAACCGGACCGAACGCAAGCCCCTGCGGCACAATGCGGCACTAATGTAAGTCAATGCAAAAAAAAACCGCAATCGGCGTTGCAAAAGCCGGTTGCGGTTTTTCTGCAGAACGCCGTATTGTGCCGCAGAGCAAAAATCCGGATGTGTGAAAGTACCCTTACCTGCTCCACACACACACATGGAGCTGATCATGTGACCCTGACTCCTCCCCTCCATGTGACATCATCACAGGTCCTGTAAGCACAGAGCAGCCATATATCTAGTGTGCGGCTCTGCAGGTGGAGGTAGGTGCAGGGTATTATATATCTAGTGTGCGGCTCTGCAGGTGGAGGTAGGTGCAGGGTATTATATATCTAGTGTGCGGCTCTGCAGGTGGAGGTAGGTGCAGGGTATTATATATCTAGTGTGCGGCTCTGCAGGTGGAGGTAGGTGCAGGGTATTATATATCTAGTGTGCGGCTCTGCAGGAGGAGGTAGGTGCAGGGTATTATATATCTAGTGTGCGGCTCTGCAGGTGGAGGTAGGTGCAGGGTATTATATATCTAGTGTGCGGCTCTGCAGGTGGAGGTAGGTGCAGGGTATTATATATCTAGTGTGCGGCTCTGCAGGTGGAGGTAGGTGCAGGGTATTATATATCTAGTGTGCGGCTCTGCAGGTGGAGGTAGGTGCAGGGTATTATATATCTAGTGTGCGGCTCTGCAGGTGGAGGTAGGTGCAGGGTATTATATATCTAGTGTGCGGCTCTGCAGGTGGAGGTAGGTGCAGGGTATTATATATCTAGTGTGCGGCTCTGCAGGTGGAGGTAGGTGCAGGGTATTATATATCTAGTGTGCGGCTCTGCAGGTGGAGGTAGGTGCAGGTTATTATATATCTAGTGTGCGGCTCTGCAGGTGGAGGTAGGTGCAGGGTATTATATATCTAGTGTGCGGCTCTGCAGGTGGAGGTAGGTGCAGGTTATTATATATCTAGTGTGCGGCTCTGCAGGTGGAGGTAGGTGCAGGGTATTATATATCTAGTGTGCGGCTCTGCAGGTGGAGGTAGGTGCAGGGTATTATATATCTAGTGTGCGGCTCTGCAGGTGGAGGTAGGTGCAGGGTATTATATATCTAGTGTGCGGCTCTGCAGGTGGAGGTAGGTGCAGGGTATTATATATCTAGTGTGCGGCTCTGCAGGTGGAGGTAGGTGCAGGTTATTATATATCTGGTGTGCGGCTCTGCAGGTGGAGGTAGGTGCAGGGTATTATATATCTAGTGTGCGGCTCTGCAGGTGGAGGTAGGTGCAGGGTATTATATCTAGTGTGCGGCTCTGCAGGTGGAGGTAGGTGCAGGGTATTATATATCTAGTGCGCGGCTCTGCAGGTGGAGGTAGGTGCAGGGTATTATATATCTAGTGCGCGGCTCTGCAGGTGGAGGTAGGTGCAGGGTATTATATATCTAGTGCGCGGCTCTGCAGGTGGAGGTAGGTGCAGGGTATTATATATCTAGTGTGCGGCTCTGCAGGTGGAGGTAGGTGCAGGGTATTATATATCTAGTGTGCGGCTCTGCAGGTGGAGGTAGGTGCAGGGTATTATATATCTAGTGTGCGGCTCTGCAGGTGGAGGTAGGTGCAGGGTATTATATATCTAGTGTGCGGCTCTGCAGGTGGAGGTAGGTGCAGGGTATTATATATCTAGTGTGCGGCTCTGCAGGTGGAGGTAGGTGCAGGGTATTATATATCTAGTGTGCGGCTCTGCAGGTGGAGGTAGGTGCAGGGTATTATATATCTAGTGTGCGGCTCTGCAGGTGGAGGTAGGTGCAGGGTATTATATATCTAGTGTGCGGCTCTGCAGGTGGAGGTAGGTGCAGGGTATTATATATCTAGTGTGCGGCTCTGCAGGTGGAGGTAGGTGCAGGGTATTATATATCTAGTGTGCGGCTCTGCAGGAGGAGGTAGGTGCAGGGTATTATATATCTAGTGTGCGGCTCTGCAGGTGGAGGTAGGTGCAGGGTATTATATATCTAGTGTGCGGCTCTGCAGGTGGAGGTAGGTGCAGGGTATTATATATCTAGTGTGCGGCTCTGCAGGTGGAGGTAGGTGCAGGGTATTATATATCTAGTGTGCGGCTCTGCAGGAGGAGGTAGGTGCAGGGTATTATATATCTAGTGTGCGTCTCTGCAGGTGGAGGTAGGTGCAGGTTATTATATCTAGTGTGCGGCTCTGCAGGTGGAGGTAGGTGCAGGGTATTATATATCTAGTGTGCGGCTCTGCAGGTGGAGGTAGGTGCAGGGTATTATATATCTAGTGTGCGGCTCTGCAGGTGGAGGTAGGTGCAGGGTATTATATATCTAGTGTGCGGCTCTGCAGGTGGAGGTAGGTGCAGGGTATTATATATCTAGTGTGCGGCTCTGCAGGTGGAGGTAGGTGCAGGGTATTATATATCTAGTGTGCGGCTCTGCAGGTGGAGGTAGGTGCAGGGTATTATATATCTAGTGTGCGGCTCTGCAGGTGGAGGTAGGTGCAGGGTATTATATATCTAGTGTGCGGCTCTGCAGGTGGAGGTAGGTGCAGGGTATTATATATCTAGTGTGCGGCTCTGCAGGTGGAGGTAGGTGCAGGGTATTATATATCTGTGTGCGGCTCTGCAGGTGGAGGTAGGTGCAGGGTATTATATATCTAGTGTGCGGCTCTGCAGGTGGAGGTAGGTGCAGGGTATTATATATCTAGTGTGCGGCTCTGCAGGTGGAGGTAGGTGCAGGGTATTATATATCTAGTGTGCGGCTCTGCAGGTGGAGGTAGGTGCAGGGTATTATATATCTAGTGTGCGGCTCTGCAGGAGGAGGTAGGTGCAGGGTATTATATATCTAGTGTGCGGCTCTGCAGGAGGAGGTAGGTGCAGGGTATTATATATCTAGTGTGCGGCTCTGCAGGTGGAGGTAGGTGCAGGGTATTATATATCTAGTGTGCGGCTCTGCAGGAGGAGGTAGGTGCAGGGTATTATATATCTAGTGTGCGGCTCTGCAGGTGGAGGTAGGTGCAGGGTATTATATATCTAGTGTGCGGCTCTGCAGGTGGAGGTAGGTGCAGGGTATTATATATCTAGTGTGCGGCTCTGCAGGTGGAGGTAGGTGCAGGGTATTATATATCTAGTGTGCGGCTCTGCAGGTGGAGGTAGGTGCAGGGTATTATATATCTAGTGTGCGGCTCTGCAGGAGGAGGTAGGTGCAGGGTATTATATATCTAGTGTGCGGCTCTGCAGGAGGAGGTAGGTGCAGGGTATTATATATCTAGTGTGCGGCTCTGCAGGAGGAGGTAGGTGCAGGGTATTATATATCTAGTGTGCGGCTCTGCAGGTGGAGGTAGGTGCAGGGTATTATATATCTAGTGTGCGGCTCTGCAGGTGGAGGTAGGTGCAGGGTATTATATATCTAGTGTGCGGCTCTGCAGGTGGAGGTAGGTGCAGGGTATTATATATCTAGTGTGCGGCTCTGCAGGTGGAGGTAGGTGCAGGTTATTATATATCTAGTGTGCGGCTCTGCAGGAGGAGGTAGGTGCAGGGTATTATATATCTAGTGTGCGGCTCTGCAGGTGGAGGTAGGTGCAGGGTATTATATATCTAGTGTGCGGCTCTGCAGGTGGAGGTAGGTGCAGGGTATTATATATCTAGTGTGCGGCTCTGCAGGTGGAGGTAGGTGCAGGGTATTATATATCTAGTGTGCGGCTCTGCAGGTGGAGGTAGGTGCAGGGTATTATATATCTAGTGTGCGGCTCTGCAGGTGGAGGTAGGTGCAGGTTATTATATATCTAGTGTGCGGCTCTGCAGGAGGAGGTAGGTGCAGGGTATTATATATCTAGTGTGCGGCTCTGCAGGAGGAGGTAGGTGCAGGGTATTATATATCTAGTGTGCGGATCTGCAGGTGGAGGTAGGTGCAGGGTATTATATATCTAGTGTGCGGCTCTGCAGGTGGAGGTAGGTGCAGGGTATTATATATCTAGTGTGCGGCTCTGCAGGTGGAGGTAGGTGCAGGGTATTATATATCTAGTGTGCGGCTCTGCAGGTGGAGGTAGGTGCAGGGTATTATATATCTAGTGTGCGGCTCTGCAGGTGGAGGTAGGTGCAGGGTATTATATATCTAGTGTGCGGCTCTGCAGGTGGAGGTAGGTGCAGGGTATTATATATCTAGTGTGCGGCTCTGCAGGTGGAGGTAGGTGCAGGGTATTATATATCTAGTGTGCGGCTCTGCAGGTGGAGGTAGGTGCAGGGTATTATATATCTAGTGTGCGGCTCTGCAGGTGGAGGTAGGTGCAGGGTATTATATATCTAGTGTGCGGCTCTGCAGGTGGAGGTAGGTGCAGGGTATTATATATCTAGTGTGCGGCTCTGCAGGTGGAGGTAGGTGCAGGTTATTATATATCTAGTGTGCGGCTCTGCAGGTGGAGGTAGGTGCAGGGTATTATATATCTAGTGTGCGGCTCTGCAGGTGGAGGTAGGTGCAGGGTATTATATATCTAGTGTGCGGCTCTGCAGGTGGAGGTAGGTGCAGGGTATTATATATCTAGTGTGCGGCTCTGCAGGTGGAGGTAGGTGCAGGTTATTATATATCTAGTGTGCGGCTCTGCAGGTGGAGGTAGGTGCAGGGTATTATATATCTAGTGTGCGGCTCTGCAGGTGGAGGTAGGTGCAGGGTATTATATATCTAGTGTGCGGCTCTGCAGGTGGAGGTAGGTGCAGGGTATTATATATCTAGTGTGCGGCTCTGCAGGTGGAGGTAGGTGCAGGGTATTATATATCTGTGTGCGGCTCTGCAGGTGGAGGTAGGTGCAGGTTATTATATATCTAGTGTGCGGCTCTGCAGGTGGAGGTAGGTGCAGGGTATTATATATCTAGTGTGCGGCTCTGCAGGTGGAGGTAGGTGCAGGGTATTATATATCTGTGTGCGGCTCTGCAGGTGGAGGTAGGTGCAGGTTATTATATATCTAGTGTGCGGCTCTGCAGGTGGAGGTAGGTGCAGGGTATTATATATCTAGTGTGCGGCTCTGCAGGTGGAGGTAGGTGCAGGGTATTATATATCTAGTGTGCGGCTCTGCAGGTGGAGGTAGGTGCAGGGTATTATATATCTAGTGTGCGGCTCTGCAGGTGGAGGTAGGTGCAGGGTATTATATATCTAGTGTGCGGCTCTGCAGGTGGAGGTAGGTGCAGGGTATTATATATCTAGTGTGCGGCTCTGCAGGTGGAGGTAGGTGCAGGGTATTATATATCTAGTGTGCGGCTCTGCAGGTGGAGGTAGGTGCAGGGTATTATATATCTAGTGTGCGGCTCTGCAGGTGGAGGTAGGTGCAGGGTATTATATATCTAGTGTGCGGCTCTGCAGGTGGAGGTAGGTGCAGGGTATTATATATCTAGTGTGCGGCTCTGCAGGTGGAGGTAGGTGCAGGGTATTAGATATCTAGTGTGCGGCTCTGCAGGTGGAGGTAGGTGCAGGGTATTAGATATCTAGTGTGCGGCTCTGCAGGTGGAGGTAGGTGCAGGGTATTATATATCTAGTGTGCGGCTCTGCAGGTGGAGGTAGGTGCAGGGTATTATATATCTAGTGTGCGGCTCTGCAGGTGGAGGTAGGTGCAGGGTATTATATATCTAGTGTGCGGCTCTGCAGGTGGAGGTAGGTGCAGGGTATTATATATCTAGTGTGCGGCTCTGCAGGTGGAGGTAGGTGCAGGGTATTATATATCTAGTGTGCGGCTCTGCAGGTGGAGGTAGGTGCAGGGTATTATATATCTAGTGTGCGGCTCTGCAGGTGGAGGTAGGTGCAGGGTATTATATATCTAGTGTGCGGCTCTGCAGGTGGAGGTAGGTGCAGGGTATTATATATCTAGTGTGCGGCTCTGCAGGTGGAGGTAGGTGCAGGGTATTATATATCTAGTGTGCGGCTCTGCAGGTGGAGGTAGGTGCAGGTTATTATATATCTAGTGTGCGGCTCTGCAGGTGGAGGTAGGTGCAGGGTATTATATATCTAGTGTGCGGCTCTGCAGGTGGAGGTAGGTGCAGGGTATTATATATCTAGTGTGCGGCTCTGCAGGTGGAGGTAGGTGCAGGTTATTATATATCTAGTGTGCGGCTCTGCAGGTGGAGGTAGGTGCAGGGTATTATATATCTAGTGTGCGGCTCTGCAGGTGGAGGTAGGTGCAGGGTATTATATATCTAGTGTGCGGCTCTGCAGGTGGAGGTAGGTGCAGGGTATTATATATCTAGTGTGCGGCTCTGCAGGTGGAGGTAGGTGCAGGGTATTATATATCTAGTGTGCGGCTCTGCAGGTGGAGGTAGGTGCAGGGTATTATATATCTAGTGTGCGGCTCTGCAGGAGGAGGTAGGTGCAGGGTATTATATATCTAGTGCGCGGCTCTGCAGGTGGAGGTAGGTGCAGGGTATTATATATCTAGTGTGCGGCTCTGCAGGTGGAGGTAGGTGCAGGGTATTATATATCTAGTGTGCGGCTCTGCAGGTGGAGGTAGGTGCAGGGTATTATATATCTAGTGTGCGGCTCTGCAGGTGGAGGTAGGTGCAGGGTATTATATATCTAGTGTGCGGCTCTGCAGGTGGAGGTAGGTGCAGGGTATTATATATCTAGTGTGCGGCTCTGCAGGTGGAGGTAGGTGCAGGGTATTATATATCTAGTGTGCGGCTCTGCAGGTGGAGGTAGGTGCAGGGTATTATATATCTAGTGTGCGGCTCTGCAGGTGGAGGTAGGTGCAGGGTATTATATATCTAGTGTGCGGCTCTGCAGGTGGAGGTAGGTGCAGGGTATTATATATCTAGTGTGCGGCTCTGCAGGTGGAGGTAGGTGCAGGGTATTATATATCTAGTGTGCGGCTCTGCAGGTGGAGGTAGGTGCAGGGTATTATATATCTAGTGTGCGGCTCTGCAGGTGGAGGTAGGTGCAGGGTATTATATATCTAGTGTGCGGCTCTGCAGGTGGAGGTAGGTGCAGGGTATTATATATCTAGTGTGCGGCTCTGCAGGTGGAGGTAGGTGCAGGGTATTATATATCTAGTGTGCGGCTCTGCAGGTGGAGGTAGGTGCAGGGTATTATATATCTAGTGTGTGGCTCTGCAGGTGGAGGTAGGTGCAGGGTATTATATATCTAGTGTGTGGCTCTGCAGGTGGAGGTAGGTGCAGGGTATTATATATCTAGTGTGTGGCTCTGCAGGAGGAGGTAGGTGCAGGGTATTATATATCTAGTGTGCGGCTCTGCAGGTGGAGGTAGGTGCAGGGTATTATATATCTAGTGTGCGGCTCTGCAGGTGGAGGTAGGTGCAGGGTATTATATATCTAGTGTGCGGCTCTGCAGGTGGAGGTAGGTGCAGGGTATTATATATCTAGTGTGCGGCTCTGCAGGTGGAGGTAGGTGCAGGGTATTATATATCTAGTGTGCGGCTCTGCAGGAGGAGGTAGGTGCAGGGTATTATATATCTAGTGTGCGGCTCTGCAGGTGGAGGTAGGTGCAGGGTATTATATATCTAGTGTGCGGCTCTGCAGGTGGAGGTAGGTGCAGGGTATTATATATCTAGTGTGCGGCTCTGCAGGTGGAGGTAGGTGCAGGGTATTATATATCTAGTGTGCGGCTCTGCAGGTGGAGGTAGGTGCAGGGTATTATATATCTAGTGTGCGGCTCTGCAGGTGGAGGTAGGTGCAGGGTATTATATATCTAGTGTGCGGCTCTGCAGGTGGAGGTAGGTGCAGGATATTATATATCTAGTGTGCGGCTCTGCAGGTGGAGGTAGGTGCAGGGTATTATATATCTAGTGTGCGGCTCTGCAGGTGGAGGTAGGTGCAGGGTATTATATATCTAGTGTGTGGCTCTGCAGGAGGAGGTAGGTGCAGGGTATTATATATCTAGTGTGTGGCTCTGCAGGTGGAGGTAGGTGCAGGATATTATATATCTAGTGTGCGGCTCTGCAGGTGGAGGTAGGTGCAGGGTATTATATATCTAGTGTGCGGCTCTGCAGGTGGAGGTAGGTGCAGGGTATTATATATCTAGTGTGTGGCTCTGCAGGAGGAGGTAGGTGCAGGGTATTATATATCTAGTGTGTGGCTCTGCAGGAGGAGGTAGGTGCAGGATATTATATATCTAGTGTGCGGCTCTGCAGGTGGAGGTAGGTGCAGGGTATTATATATCTAGTGTGCGGCTCTGCAGGAGGAGGTAGGTGCAGGATATTATATATCTAGTGTGCGGCTCTGCAGGAGGAGGTAGGTGCAGGATATTATATATCTAGTGTGCGGCTCTGCAGGTGGAGGTAGGTGCAGGGTATTATATATCTAGTGTGTGGCTCTGCAGGAGGAGGTAGGTGCAGGATATTATATATCTAGTGTGCGGCTCTGCAGGTGGAGGCAGGTGCAGGGTATTATATATCTAGTGTGCGGCTCTGCAGGTGGAGGTAGGTGCAGGGTATTATATATCTAGTGTGCGGCTCTGCAGGAGGAGGTAGGTGCAGGGTATTATATATCTAGTGTGCGGCTCTGCAGGTGGAGGTAGGTGCAGGGTATTATATATCTAGTGTGCGGCTCTGCAGGTGGAGGTAGGTGCAGGGTATTATATATCTAGTGTGCGGCTCTGCAGGAGGAGGTAGGTGCAGGGTATTATATATCTGGTGTGCGGCTCTGCAGGAGGAGGTAGGTGCAGGGTATTATATATCTAGTGTGTGGCTCTGCAGGTGGAGGTAGGTGCAGTTTTATCATTTTTGTAGCTGCTGTTAAGTGTATTCACATCCGGGCTCCTCGCTGTATTGTACTTTATTATTGAGATTTTTTTACGTTTGTTGTTAAACCTGTAAAGAGAAAAAACAGAAAAAAATGCAAATAAGAAACCGACCTCAGCCCCGATTAAGAAACTGACCAATCAGAAACCAACTTCAGCATTGAGTTTTTATTGCTGATGTCGAGCGAAACTGGTGGGAAAAGTCTGTTATTACCACATATATACCCTGCCCCCCTTCCCCCTGCAGTGACTGACAGCCGCTCAGCATTGGAACCTGCTGTCAGTCAGTACCGAGAGCGCAGTATACTGAGCGGTGATTAACACCTCATCGGTGCCACCCCTTTGACTGAAAGCTGGATGCTGTCCTAATATATGTTGTTAGAGTTAAAATAATTTTTGGATCTAAGTAACTTTAAGGTCAATTACGGAAATCAGAAGCCTTGAATGTTACTTTGAGCTCCACGGCGGTATCTATGGACAAAACTAACTTCCCTTTTAAGTGGCAGTCCAGGGCAATCAAATTTGTTAGTTATCTCCATCCTTGCTAATCTAGACTCCCTCTACTCCATGAACTATCACTCGCTTTTCTCATATACTGTAAGGGATCTTCTAGCATATCATAAAAAAATCATCTCTTGGTTCGGGCGTATTAACACATTCAAAATGGATATACTCCCTCGGTTCTTATATGTCTTCCAAGCAGTCCCAATACTCGCTGTCACCAGTTTTTTTCCCACTTTGAAGTCCGCCCTGCATAAATTATGTGGGGACGCTCTAGAGCCAGGATTAAGTATCAGATATTCACACGCCCTACCTCTACAGGTGGCATCGGTCTCCCAGACTTCTGTAGATATCATTAGGCTGCATTACTACCATGTTTTTCCAAAAATAAGACACTGTCTTATTTTTTTTTGCCCCCCAAAAAAGCACTGGGGCTTATTTTTGGAGGAGGTCTTATTCTTGGAGAAACACGGTTGGGGGGTAAGCAGACCCCCCTCCACTTCCCAGGAGACTCATACTCACCAGACCAGGACGTCTGCGTGGTTCCCAGGTCCTCCTGTGATCTCTAGTAGGTGCTGCACGCCGTCCTACCCTGCTGCTAGCTGACACACACAGCAGATCACACACAGTAGATCACACACACACAAACACAGCAGATCACACACACACACACAGCAGATCACACACACACACACACAGCAGATCACACACAGCAGATCACACACACACACACACAGCAGATCACACACACCGCAGATATATACAGATCACACACAGCAGATCGCAGGCACACATAGCAAATCTCAGGCACACACAGCCGATCACAGATACACACATCCGATCGCAGGCACACACACACAGCAGATCACACACACACACAGCAGATCACACACACAGCAGATTGCAGATATACACAGCAGATCACACACATCCGATCGCAGGCACACACAGCCGATCACAGATACACACATCCGATCGCAGGCACACACAGCCGATCACAGATACACACAGCCGATCACAGGCACACACATCCGATCACAGATACACACAGCCGATCACAGGCACACACATCTGATCGCAGGCACACACACACACACAGCAGATCACACACACACAGCAGATCACACACACACACAGCAGATTGCAGATATACACAGCAGATCACACACAGTAGATCGCAGGCACACACAGCCGATCACAGATACACACATCCGATCACAGATACACACAGCCGAACGCAGACACACACAGCCGATCACAGATACACACATCCGATCACAGGCACACACAGCCGATCACAGATACACACATCCGATCACAGATACACACAGCCGAACGCAGATACACACAGCCGAACGCAGACACATACAGCCGATCGCAGAAAAACACAGCCGATCGCAGACACACACGCAGCCGATTGCAGACACACACAGCAGATCACACACACAGCCGACTGCAGACGCACACAGCAGATCACACATACAGCAGATCACACACACACACACACACTCACATTACATCCAGCACTTACGGCAGCAGAGAATGAGAGTAAGTCACGTGTCCGGCCGCAGGTCCTGTTCCTTGCACTCCACTGCACTGCAGGATTCTGCCGGCGAGAAGAGATCGGTGTCGCTGGATGAGGTGTGTGTGCGATCCGATGTGTGTGCGATCCGATGTGTGTGTGTGTGTGATTTGATGTTTGTGTGTGTGATTTGATGTTTGCGTGTGATCCGATGTTTGTGTGTGCGATCTGATTATGTGTGCGATCTGACTGTACGTGCAATCCGATGTTTGTTTGTGTATGAGATCTGATTGTGTGTGTGTGTGTGTGTGAGAGCTGATGTGTGCGGGTGTGTGATCACTGCAGGTCCTGCCGCTCCATGTCGGGTGAGTGTAATTGCCGGGTGCCGCTGTGTATAATGAAGTGTCCTGTAGTATTTGTAACCTTTTTTAAGCTGCACGGACTCTTCATTATTGATCCGCAACTAGGGCTTATTTTTGGGGGAGGGCTTATATTTAAGCCTTTCTCTGAAAATGCTGAAAATCCCTGCTAGTGCTTATTTTTGGGGGAGGACTTTTTTTTGGAAAAACAGGTAATGCACATGTTTGACTGTCATTTCCATGCAGGTACTAAAAAGCGGGTTACCCTAGAACAGGGAAGTACCGAATTTTTCATTTTATAAGACGCACTAGATTATAAGACGCACCCCAAATTTAGAGATAAAAAAGGTAAAAATAAAAATGGTGTCCGTCTTATACTCCATTGTTGTCTTATCGGAGGGGGTGGCAGCAGTGGTGGAGCGGGGTCACAGGAGGCAGCGGCTGTGCTAGCAGCGGCGGCGGGTCAGTGGTGGCAGCGGAGGCGGCGGATCAGTGGTGGAGCAGGCCGGTGCGGCTAGCGTCCCAGTCTGTCCACGGTCCCGTCTTCGAATGATGGCGCCTGGAGCGGTGCGTGTGCACATGGAGCTTTCATCCAAAAGCTCCATCTGTGCATGAGCTGACTCCCAGAGCGGTGCGTGCACAGATGGAGCTTTTATTATTATTATTATTATTATTATTTATTATTATAGCGCCATTTATTCCATGGCGCTTTACAAGTGAAAGAGGGTATACGTACAACAATCATTAACAGTACAAGACAGACTGGTATAGGAGGAGAGAGGACCCTGCCCGCGAGGGCTCACAGTCTACAGGGAATGGGTGATGGTACAATAGGCGAGGACAGAGCTGGTTGCGCAGTGGTCTACTGGGCTGAGGGCTATTGTAGGTTGTAGGCTTGTTGGAAGAGGTGGGTCTTGAGGTTCCTCTTGAAGCTTTCCACGGTAGGGGAGAGTCTGATGTGCTGAGGTAGAGCGTTCCAGAGTATGGGGGATGCACGGGAGAAATCTTGTACACGATTGTGGGAAGAGGAGATAAGAGAGGAGCAGAGAAGGAGATCTTGTGAGGATCTGAGGTTGCGTGCAGGTAGGTACCGGGAGACTAGGTCACAGATGTAGGGAGGAGACAGGTTGTGCATGGCTTTGTATGTCATGGTTAATGTTTTGAACTGGAGTCGTTGGGCGATGGGAAGCCAGTGAAGGGATTGGCAGAGTGGCGAGGCTGGGGAGTAGCGAGGGGAGAGGTGGATTAAGCGGGCTGCAGAGTTTAGGATAGATTGGAGGGGTGCAAGAGTGTTCATCCAAAAGCTCCATCTGCGGACGCGCTGACTCCCGGTACCATCAATTGAAGCCGGGACAGTGGACAGACTGGGACACCCACTGCACAGCTACTGCAGTCTGCAGAGCCACCTGCCCGCACAGAGTAGCAGCCAGCAGGCCGCCTGCTAGCCCACCCGCACAGAGAGGGAGCTGGCCACCGGGACAGAGACACCCGGCCACCCACACGCACTGACAGACACCATTCCGCGCGCCCGCACACAGAGTGGCAGCCAGCAGGCCGCCTGCCAGCCCACCCGCAAAGAGAGGCAGACGGCCATCGAAACAGAGACAACTGGCTGCCGGCATTGACAGACACCCCTCCGCCCGCCCGCACACAGAGCCGCACAGACAGCCCCCTGCCAATTCTCCACTTCCCGGTAAGCTATATTCGGATTTTAAGACGCACCTCTCATTTTCCTCTCACATTGTAGAACATCGCTTCAGAGTAAGGCGGGCTTTGCACGTTGCGGCATCGCAAGCCGATGCTGCGATGTCGCATGCGATAGTCCCCGCCCCCGTCGCAGCAGCGATATCCTTGTGATAGCTTCACATGGACTCACCTGTCCTGCGACCATCGCTCTGGCCGGCGACCCGCCTCCTTGTTAAGGGGGCGGGTCGTGCGGCGTCACTGCGACGTCACACGGCAGGCGGCCAATCGGAGCGGAGGGGCGGAGATGAGCGGGATGTAAACATCCCGCCCACCTCCTTCCTTCCGCATATCCTACGGAAGCCGCGGTGACGCCGGTAGGAGATGTTCCTCGCTCCTGCGGCTTCACACACAGCGATGTGTGCTGCCGCAGGAGAGAGGAACAACATCGGACCGTCGCGTCAGCGTAATTATGGATTACGCCGACGCTGCACCGATGATACGATTACGACGCTTTTGCGCTCGTTAATCGTATCATCGAGCCTTTACACACTACGATGTCGCATGCGATGCCGGAAGTACGTCATTTTCAATTTGACCCCACCGACATCGCACCTGCGATGTCGTAGTGTGCAAAGCCTGCCTAAGTGTCAGATGGCATAGACAATTAAAGTCTACGAGCTCCAAAACCAGTAAGGAATAGTTGATCTTTTTTATTTACAGAATTTTTCTAGTTTAGTAGTGAAATATACTGTGGGCACATTTTGTAATCGGGTTAATTTTCACTCTTTTGCTGCCTTAATACAAGAAATAGGTGGTAAATTGTGCATGGGACCCCGCTACGGTCACACTTGTCTCCATGATCTGATTTCCGTACAAGCGCTCTCACTGTGCCGTATCACTAGAGTCTTGAGATGAGTAAACCGATTCTCAGACCCCTGATGCAGAGGCCAGGTCAGTAGTCCACGGGGGCTGAACAGGAGCCATGTGAATTTTTTTTTTATTCTTAAAATAAACAACAAAAGGAAATCGGACAGGCCCCATATGAATCAATGCTGGGCCCCTCTGCTTCCGTTAGAAACATGAATACCTAATTCCATTGCTCTGCTCTTAACCAAAAACTGGGACATTGTTTTGTTTTTACTCTTTTGTATTTTCCTGCTCTTATTCTGGGAGTAATAATTGCTTTTATTTTTCCGCCCACATGCCATATGAAGGATTTTTTTTTTTTTAAATGGATAGTCAGCAAATCTACCGGAGATTAAGTAAAAATTCAAGTATGGTGAATTGGTGAAAAAATAGTGGGTGCACACTACATCCGATCACGCTGCTCTTACCCCCAGTGCGAGCCGATCAAACACTGCAAGCGGCTCACACCGGGCCGAGCACCGAGCGTACCCAAGCACAGCGATGCTCGCGAGAGTGGTTTACATACGTAAAGCATCCGATCTCCGCACCTTCTTGGAAAAGTCTGAGTTTGTACCAAACACTGAACGTCAGGTTCACTCATCTCTAGTGGTGAATAAAAATCACTTTTGTAAAAATATAAGTTTGTGTCTCCATTTTCCGACACCGGTAACATTATTCTTTTTGCGTCGATTGAGCTGAGTGAGGACTTGTTTTGTGCTTGATGAGCCGACATTTTCATTGATACCATTCTAGGTGCAATATGGATAATTGATCACTTTTCATTGTATTTATAGTGCTATAAAAATAATGTTATACTTTTATGGGTCGGTTTTACTACTTACATAGCACATTTCATGTTGAAATTTTTTCTTACCTCCATTATTATCTGCAGTATTTTACATATCGCCTCTTCTCCTTCTCATTCAGGTCCCTACAATATCGGATCCTCTCAGTGGAGATCTTCTATATAAGAGAATTCTCCTGATTGCCCCGTGAAGGATGGATATGGACAGAGACAAGATGGCGGAGAGGATATTACACCTCACCCTAGAGATCCTCTTCCGGCTTACTGGAGAGGTGAGAGATTCTGATGACGTCACATTACATCATTCTTATCTATGGGAATAACAGATGGACAGAACTGGAGAGGTGAGGACTCTGGAAATGTCTGGAGTGAGATTTATTACTGTGTCTCTCCATAACCAGGATTACACAGTAGTGAAGAAGACCTCTAGTGAGCGCTGTCAGGCCCCTGTGTCTGAGGGATGGGGAAGACCCCTGAGCCCAATCACGGGGCCTCCACCTCACCCCCCGATACATGAGGACATCAATGACCAGAAGATCCTAGAACTCACCTACAAGATGATTGAGCTGCTGACTAGAGAGGTGACACTGCTGGGAATGCTGGGACATTATACAGTAACGCGATGAAGGGATCGGGGGTGACGGTACTATTGTATGTGTCAGGTTCCTATAAGGTGTCAGGACGTCACCGTCTATTTCTCCATGGAGGAGTGGAAGTATTTAGAAGGACACAAAGATCTGTACAAGGACGTCATGATGGAGGTTCTCCAGCCCCTCACATCACCAGGTAATAGGACTAAATACACACGGCCCATAATTATCTGTATGTAAGGAATGAATTCAGTCCCTGTATGTGTCTCCTCCAGTTCTATCCAGTAAGAGGACAACACCAGAGAGATGTCCCCGTCTTCTTCTCCCACAGGACTGTAAACAAGAAGATCCCGATATTCCTCAGGATCCTCAGGTAGATGGAGAGAAGGTGCCATGAAATCTCCCTATGATGTGTAGACGGCTGTGAAGGTCTTGTGCTCAGTCTTGTTTTATCCTCCAGTATTATATGTTTTATTCTTGTGTAATGAGAGCGGTAGAGATGGCAGGATTAGCGCTAATCATAGATGGGACTTCTCCATCTGTCTGTGACTTTTGGATCACATTTATCCCGTTCTCTACACTGAACACTTACATCAGGGTTTTGACACCAGGTTATCGGACAGAGAGAGGTCTCCCCTATCCGATGGGTCAGAAGGTCACAGCATAAGCCAGCACTAGTTGGATCTGCTTTGTCTTCCACGTAGCTGTGCAGACTATCCTTGTGCTGGCGCTTTTGGGGTTAAGCAGACCCTTGTTTCTTGTTTCTTTCTTGGCTTACCATCTTTAGTTGTCTCAGCTGTTCTGATTTTTGCACTCCTCCGTTATAAGTACTCACCACTTTACCTCAGTAGTTGCCAGTGATAACTTGCTTTTTCATGGTGCTGGCATGAAGGTGAGAACCATGGAAAGAGAAATTGTTTTGAATTTGATCCTGGAGATTGCTGCTTGGAAGTTTTCTTTGGTGTCTTCCTATTGATCATCTCCCTTTTTATTCATTCCTTTTTCCATGCCCCTTTTTTACCACTTATTGTTTGGGAATGTAGTTTCTTTTTCCTTTGTCTGTCGTTTTCCTTTTGTGTCATTATCATAAAGCAGGACTAGTGTTCCTCCTGCCCTGCTCCCTAGATATGGTTGTGATTAGGGTAAGACAGGGATAGACACGTGATTGCCGCACAAGGGGAAAGAACCTGTCTTGGGACATCGGGAGCTCAGGGTTGCTCAGAGTAAGTGACAGGTTTTATCCTTCCTGTTCTTCCCTAGAGGCAGTGGTTCCCACCCCATCTTTCTCATGATACACCGCTCAGCCTCTTGGTGACAAACAACAACCAGGGACTGCCCTGTATTGGTAACTGGTGCCTACTGGCAGCAAAGTCCAACCTCAGAGGCTCTGGTGATGACTGGGTAGGCACTTAATCATTTCCCTCCGGGTAAGCCTGGTTCAGGGCGCAATGAGGCTAGGACCTTCTCCTCAACCTATTAGCATGACAGGTCTACATGTAATTCTTCAAATGACATGATTCAGATGAAACCCCCAAAGGATCCATTCACTGTAATAAGGCAGCAGAGTTAGTCTGGACTCCTCATTGCAGTGCGGCAATCATCCCTAAGTAGTGAACGGTTATCTCCAGTAATTGTATTATTACAGTGGATTCTTTATGATGTTACATCGTCCTCTTCTCCCCATTCAGGTCCCTACAATATCGGATCCTTTCAGTGGAGATCTTTTATATAAGAGAATTCTCCTGATTGACCCATCAAGGATGGATATGGACAGGTACAAGATGGCGGAGAGGATATTACACCTCACCCTAGAGATCCTCTTCCGGCTTACTGGAGAGGTGAGAGATTCTGATGACGTCACATTACATCATTCTTATCTATGGGAATAACAGATGGACAGAACTGGAGAGGTAAAGACTCTGGAAATGTCTGGAGTGAGATTTATTACTGTGTCTCTCCATAACCAGGATTACACAGTAGTGAAGAAGACCTCTAGTGAGCGCTGTCAGGCCCCTGTGTCTGAGGGATGGAGAAGACCCCTGAGCCCAATCACGGGGCCTCCACCTCTCCCCCCCGATACATGAGGACATCAATGACCACAAGATCCTAGAACTCACCTACAAGATGATTGAGCTGCTGACTGGAGAGGTGACACTGCTGGGAATGCTGGGACATTATACAGTAACGCTATGAAGGGATCGGGGGTGACGGTATCATTGTATGTGTCAGGTTCCTATAAGGTGTCAGCACGTCACCGTCTATTTCTCCATGGAGGAGTGGGAGTATTTAGAAGGACACAAAGATCTGTACAAGGACGTCATGATGGAGGTTCCCCAGCCCCTCACATCACCAGGTAATAGACAGGACTAAATACACACGGCCTATAATTATCTGTATGTAAGGAATGAATTCAGTCCCTGTATGTGTCTCCTTCAGGTCTATCCAGTAAGAGGACAACACCAGAGAGATGTCCCCGTCCTCTTCTCCCACAGGACTGTAACCAAGAAGATCCCGATGTTCCTCAGGATGTGTTTCCTCCAGATCTATCCAGTAAGAGATATCTACTCATGTACCTTCTGCACTAATTTTGTGTTTACATTTTTAGACTTTCTGCTCTGTTTTTTTCAGCTGTATTTTCTTTGCTTCTGCTTCTTCTGTTGTTTGTTTCTAGTGCCTTCTCTATGTCGTTATGAAGGCAACTTAAAGACCTTCAGAGGGTTCATGAATACCCTGTTTCTCAGAAAACACGACCTACACCAAAAATAAGCCCTACCATGATTTTATGGGATTTTTGGAGAATGCTTGAAATATAAACCCTAGTTACAGTCATGGCCAGCGTTGGGAGGAGTCAAACTACACAATTTCTCAGGAACCTCACTCTCTTAGTGACCCCATCAGTTCTATTCTAAGGCTGATTGTTTGAGGACCTTTGATGACTTCAAAGTCATGTGACATGATGTAACCAAAGGTCTCTTAATTGCAGGAGTCTACAAGAACTGAACAGAAGACAGGCTGGGATGCAGGACTGGCCTTTGGGGGAAAGAGTTGAGCAAACTAAGCAATAACACAGGGCCTCTATTCTAGGGCCCGGTGTTTATTTGCCGATTTATAGGACTACTTAAGAACCTTTTCAACATCACATCATGTGACCAAAGGTCTCTTACTTGCACATGTCTAAAGCTGAAGAGGAGACAGGCTGGTGTGTGTGTGTGTGTGTGTTCACGCTAGTTTTAACCAGCTTTGCCAAAATTGGCATTGCTTGGCCAGAAGAAGGGTGTGATGCCACTGCTTCTCTACTTCATCAAAAACTGCGGTGTTCCCTATGTCAGAACTCTCACTCCGTTCCATGATGTCATTTTTCAGTGTATTGTCTTAATGATTTGGAGCCCTAATGTTTATCTGCACAGACCACAAGACCCTGCTACCTGCTTTGGTTACAAAGCCTAAAGATAGGCCATCAGCGTTACAGTCCCAGACATCCCTATTAGATATCCGGCATATGTCTCTAACAGAGGCGGCTCTTAGCCTTTTAAACTTAGCTGTCAATTTTTGACAGCAACCTCACAACTCCAGTCGACACCTTGTGACTCGATTACGGGATATTGAAGGGTTACTAAGTTCCCTATCACTGCTGTATTGGTACTCCTTGGATGTTCAAAATATAACATTAGTTACAACAATCCCTAAATGTTCGAGAAAAATTGATGATGTAAGATGTGTTTTTTCACTACTCCTCCCTGATCAGTCGCGCAACAGCAGGAACTACAGAATGGAGCGGATACAGGTGAATTGTCACATATGAGTTAATTTTTTTTTATTACATGTGGCTTTAACTATTTTATTTTCGCCCTTAAAAAAAAATCTCTTTGAAATTGTCTATGTTGTGGATCAACGTCACAAAGATTTTTTGCAGGCATCGTCAACTCTCATGGCGGCATCAGGATCTGTAGAAACTACAAATTCTGGTACTCTGCCTGTTAACTTCTTTGATGTCTGTGATCAACACACTGAGTCTATTTAATATAGCAAGGTCATTCTCTCCTGGGCTGCTTGTTAATGTCTTTGATCACATGCTATAGGGGAGCCAGTGTCATTCACTTCTTTACTGTATATGCCATTAATGCCAGCTATAGTTTACCTATACAGGTGTGGTGAAGTGTTGTGATACAAACTAACTGGTGTTTGTTGTTGTTCATTGTTTTTGTGAGCAGTTGTGGTGTTAACCTTTGCTGTCTTTTTGTTGCTGCCTTCCTGCTCTTGCTTTTCTCCTTAGTCTCTCACTCGTTATTTCTGTGAGTTTGAGTGTGTCTGAATTTTGTTCCCGTCTGTTTTAATCGGGATAACAGATAAGATCTGGTCCGGAGAATAGCAAGGCACAAGACTCTGGCATCTCCTCCTTCAGGGGTAATCCAGAGGTTAGGGATAGCCTAGGGTCTTCTAGCATGAGGAACAGTATATGAGCCCTCTGTCCCTTGTTATCCTGCAGTCACATTGTGACAATCACTCAGATTATTTATTGTAGCACATTTCAGAGAACTGGTATTACTGGAGAGATATCTTGGATACAGGAATGGAAGGTCTGAATTAACAAAGATGTAACTCTTAGATCTCAAAATTAGAAAACAGATTCAGAATATTTTTTTCCCTAATTTAATTTCTGCTGTTATGGTTAAAAAAAATGTACTTTCAAAATAATTTCATTAAATAATAACATTGTGTTATTTTTAGCAGATGACTGTGTCGGGAGTTCAGTTGGACCTCTAATATCTTCAGAATTTAAAACAGATGATCAAAGTATCACACATGCTACATATGAAGAGCCTGCTGGTGTCCTAGATATTCCTCCAGTCCTTCCTAGGAAAGAACTATCATCTGATCTTTTCAAACAAGTCCAAAATTCTGATCATCAAAAAACTCACACTGGGGAGAAGCCATTTTCATGCTCAGAATGCAGTAAATGTTTTACTCAGGAATCAGATCTTGGTATACATTACAGAATTCACACAGGGGAGAAGCCATATTTGTGTTCAAAATGTGGGAAATGTTTTATTCAGAAATCAGATCTCTTAAAACATAAAAAAATTCATACAGGGAAAAAGCCATTTTCAAGCTCAGAAGGTGAAAAATGTTTTACTCGGAGAATAACCCTTGCTAACCATCAAAAAATTAACTCTAGTAAGAGTCCATTTTCATGCTCAGAGTGTGGGAAATGTTTTATTCATATATCACATCTTGTTAGACATCAGAAAATTCACACAGGGGAGAAGCCATTTTCATGTTCAGAATGTGGGAAATGTTTTATTCAGATATCACATCTTGTTAGACATCAGAAAATTCACACAGGGGAAAAGCCATTTTCATGTTCAGAGTGTGGAAAATGTTTTATTCAGAAATCAGACCTTGTTAAACATCAGAAAAGTCACACAGGGGAAAAGCCATTTTCATGTTCAGAATGTGGAAAATGTTTTATTCAGATATCACAGCTTGTTAGACATCAGAAAATTCACACAGGGGAGAAGCCATTTTCATGTTCAGAATGTGGGAAATGTTTTATTCAGAAATCGAAACTTGTTTTGCATCTAAAATCTCACACAGGAGAGAAGCCATTTTCATGCCCAGAATGTGGTAAATGTTTTACTAGGAAATCAGGTCTTGTTTACCATCAAAAAAATCACACAAAATAAACCATTTTTATGTTCTGAATGTGGAAAATGTAATTTTCAGAAATCAGATCTTGTTAAACATGTGAAGAAGCCACACAGGTAAGGAACCTTTTTCATGTTGTGAATAATTGAAATGTTAAGGCCCTGTGCGCACTTGCCGTTTTTTGCCGCGGATTTACTGCGGTTTTGCTGCATGTTTCGCTGCATGTTATGTTCATAACATCTCTACAGTGATTCACCAGCAAAACCTATGGGAAAAAAAAATGCTGTGCGCACTATGCAGATTTTGACAGCAGCATGTTTTTTATTTAGTTACAGCAGGGTGACGCGGTGCTTCCTGGGCGTTCACCTGTGCGCCACAGTGGTTAACTGGATGATGTGTTCTGTATGTTGCTTTCCCTTGCAGTTTTAGGTATCTTACTCTCCAGTGATTCCTCCGTTGAAATGCATTTACCTTTATACATGTGCCTGGAAGCATGGGCCGTGACATAATAGACACGTAGGTGTGCGGTGATGTCCATTTGGTTGCCATGACATCTATGTAAACACTGGCACTCACGCTATGGCTCCTGGACATACCGTTACACACGAGTCTTATAGCCACGCCTCCATGAGTAACGCGATATAGATGTCTCCATGGGAGCGACGCAATGCCCACGTCACTGCACTTCCGGTGAGGTGTCACTGAATGGGGCGCGGATAATACTGATTACACGCGATGGTTCTTGGAGGCGTGGCTGTATGTGAATGCTTTAGTCACACCCCCTTACGAGTTTATATGATGGGGATGTCTCCTTGGTGGAGATGCGATGTTCTCGTAATCTGCACTTCCGGTGCGGCGTCCCTGTATGGGGCGTGAACAATACCGGCACCTGGGATTACCCTCCAATCTGGACATGTGTTGCATTACACCATGGAGAATCACCATATAATGTGGGATGGGGTTGGTTGAGACCAACATGGATGTGATTGGGTAGCTACCATTTATAAGGACACCTTTTTTAATTAGAGACCACCCCTGGAAGATGGATTAACACCGAAACCTATAGGTCGGGGCTCTGGGCTCTCACCACACTCATAGGTACGTCAGGTTTGCACTCTGTATTCTATTCAGTGTCATACTTATGTTTACTATGTACTATTGACTTTATTATGTCCTGGATTAGCTGCATAAGGGCACTGTTTGTTTTTTCATATCTAGTTCAGCTTTGGGCTGCCTGTTTTACAGGTATACCCTAGCTGTTTATTTGTGGATTTATTCACAGTGTGCTCCTGTGTGCCTTGTGTGTGGTGAGGGCGCCATCTGCTGGCATCCACCACTTGTCTCTGCTTTTTTAATATTACGGTATATATATTTTTCTACCTGCTATTATTGCTATTGTACTAATAAAATTTAATCTTTTTGCAACTTAGTCGTTGTACAGATTTTTTCTTTCTTGTTCATATTATTTATGTTGTGTAGTTTCTTCACTATCCCTTGTTTCACCTGTTCAAACTGGAGGGTCTGGAATGGGTGCAAGTCATACTTTGCTCTCAACTCTTCACTCGTCATCCATCTCCATTCTGTATCATGCATCAGGTTTTTTAGAGTTCTAATCCCTGTCTCCCTGCACTCCTCAAAAAGATCATTTTCCCTTCCCTTTGGAAAGTCTGGACAAGCCCATATATTAATTAAGGAATTTAGAGATGTTCCAGGCTAACTCGAACTTTTCTCTAACCGCCTTCCAAGTCATCACTGTGTCTCTACAAATCAGTGAGTGTTTAATATTGGGCAGCAAATTTGGAATGGACGTATGTAAAATTGAACTGAGGTCCCAAGGCTTACAAAATTCAGCTTCTATAGCCCAGTCAGAGAACCTACTTGTTCGTCTAATCCAATCGACTACTTGTCTCAAGATACAGGCCAGATTGTACCCCCTAATGTTCAGTAGTCTGATCAGTCCTCTTTCCGTTGCCAAGATTAACTTTTTGGCACTAATCCTCGGCCTATTTCTCTTCCACAAAAAACGTGAGAACACTTTTTTCAATCTGTTCACATCCGAGTGTTTAAGAAGCAATGGTATTGCCTGCATTGCATATGTGACGCCTTGGACTAGCCAGGGGTCACAGATAGCCCCCTGCACAACACCTACCCCCCCAAAAAGGTTTCACCAATCAACCAAAACCCTGAGTCACCCCTATCTGTCCCAGACATCCACACCCGGGGGCGGGGTCAGGCAGTTGGCTACGCCCACCAAGGAGGATTGATGGGCACGGGCGGGGAAAACCAGAGAGGAGAGTTAGAGAGAGAGAGAAAGTTCGTGTTAGGGAGAGGAAAGTAGAGGAGGTAGCTGTGAGAGCTGTTGAGTAAAATCTGTCAGGGCCTAGGTGGGAGCCTAGGAACCCTGTGGCCAGGAGACAGACGGTGGTGGCCGTCTGCAGGAGGCCGGGAGTAGAACTGGCGGAACCGTCAAGGCACCGGGACAGGGTCGTAGCCCGCCGGTACCGAATCGGGGAGTCAAACCGAAACCGGAGCACCAAAGAAGGGTACTCAGACCCCGTATGAGGCCCAGAAGCAACTGGACCGAGTCAAATCAACTGATTGCGGCTTGGACTTGAGGTCCACTCCCACCCAAAGTCCCGATAGACGGCAACAGCCCACCGAGGGGGATAGGAAGCCACTGCCCAGGCACCGCAATCCCACGGGCCAGCGCCTGCGGGCAAGAGGGCTCCTCTGGCATCTGCAAGTCGGGGAGCGGACTACCGGTGTTCAGACATAAGTAGTCATACAGTCAAAGAGGTGCAGGGAAAGACGACACCACCAACCCGAGTAGGGGTAAAACACACAGCCGGCTGCGGGCACTGACCACCACGAGTCACTCCGGGGTGTTTCTTCTGAGTGAGTACACCAGTGCCTCCAGGCACAGCACCGCGCTACGCCGCCCTGCCCTGCACCCCTCCGGCAGCACCATCATCACCCCAGCGGGCCCCGGAACTCACACCCCCTACCCACGGAGGGGTCAACACCTAGCTGCGCCACAACACCGCCACCTGGGAGCCCCCACCATCACCTGCAGCGGTGGTGCCTACAATCACCACGACCCGTGGGTGGCGTCACGAACAATTTCCATCGCGGCCCCGGCCGCGCACCCACCCGATCACCAAAACAAAAAACCACACCCCCCTTTACAGAGCGACGTGACCCCCCCGGGTCCGGGGACGCTCGAGCCACCGACACACACCCGAGCACGGACCAGAGCGGATCGGCGGCCGCAGCCGAGCCCCAGAGCGGTACACATCGACTCTTCTGGCGTCATGAACAGGATCGACCCAGTCCACTTACCTATGGAAGTACGCCTTGAAGTCACCGTCAGCGGCGTCCCGCTAGAAAATCTGAAGATCTGCCCGCCTTACCATCTTCCCCGAGAAAAAAGAGCGCGAAGCGAGGCCCCACCCCCTGGGAACAGAGCGGCGCTGCAAAGAGTGAAGAAGTGCCAGGAAGAAACCAAGCGGGGGGGGGGGGGGGGCGAAGATTGAATCCTATGTGACAGAAGGGATAAAGGGCAGGGACTCCAGGACTCTGCCACCCGTCTGGTTCCTGGAAGCACAGGGCTGCAGCATGTCCGCCCCGTCCGAAAAGCCCGTATTCCCGGAGCACGCGCCCGGAACAGTAGCGTGGATGAGAGCACAGACCGCCGAGATTAGCTGACGCCACCGGAGCCAAGTACGCCTCCTGATGGAGCAGTGGACCGCAGAGGCGGAAGAGCTGGCGGTGGTCGCCCGGGGCACGAGATGGAGACCATTCTAGCGGAGCTGGTAAGTGACCCACGCCTCTATGTCTCCAAGGGACCGGCCGCTGCGGCTGAGGGACCCGGTCTACCACTGGCCCCTATACGGTCTCCTCCGTCGCCCGTGTCGACCGCCGCTGCTAGTCTGCCTGGCCCGCTGCCCCCTGCAGTGTCAGCGGAAGCCAAGGCGCCGAGTCAGGAAGGCCTGGAGGTCGGGACGGTTGAAGGAGCGGCAAGCCTGGAGGCTGCGGCCGCTGACAGCAGCCCGCCTGACGCAGAGGGAAAGATGGCCCCAGCAGTCCGCCCGGCCCAGAGGGGAGTGATGCCTGACCGCGCGGAGAACGATAGCGGTGACTCCGGTCCCGACACGTAACCGGTCTCAGGATCAGACGAGGCAGATGAATGTCTCCTCAACGGCAGTGCCCCGGCGGCCGCTTACATCCCGCGATGCGGTGGGAATGGGTACACCGGATGGCCCTTTCCCCCCATGCCTGTTGCATGCTGGAAATGTTTGAAGCGGAGGTTGAGTCCGCGTCGGAGGAAGCCGAGGATAAAAATTAAAATGAGGTAGCAGTTCTGGCTGCCAAGTCCCCGTTGGGACCCACTTGCAAGTCCCCGTTGGGACCTATGTTTATGGTAGCGGACCAGCTACTGAAGTGCCCATCCCTGTTGGGACTGATGCTGTCCCCGTTTCACCCTCCCCTTTTCTGCATGAGAAATCATGAACATGGCTGAGAACTAGCAGGCCACCCAAAAACTATTGGGTTTGTAAATAGAACCCCCCCTTATTATGCTTTCCTGCTGCTGCCAGTCTCCAGAGAGGCTGGTTGGACGATGGGCCTGTGGGAAGCTGCTGGCCAAGGCCCGCCACCACTGCAACCGGTGGCGATCCTTCGGGTCAGGGGTCCCCTTGACGTGGGGCCCCTGAATGACTGCCGGGTGCAATGTACCGTACCCATTCCCGCTTGGGTGACTTGGGCCAGTTCCCGTTTTCCGGACTGGGGAAAAGGGGTGCTGCCCGTTTCTTACGGGCAGCATCAAGGTCAGGTTACTTGGGTGGGAAAACAGAAGGACAAGGACCCGTTCCCGTTATTTTAAAGTTAAAGTAACGTTAAAAGTAAAGTGCCTCCCGTTAGGGGAAGATAAAAAAAACCCCAAATATTCTTGATATAAATAATGTTAGTATGCTTGTGCATGTTGTTCCCATTTTTCTATTTTTCAGCAACAGAAAATAAACCCGGTGGTGGTGGACCGGCAGCCCGCAGACGGTCTGCATTAAAGCAAGGGGGAATATGACGCCCTGGACTAGCCAGGGGTAACAGATAGGCCCCTGCACAACACCTACCCCCCCAAAAAGGTTCCACCAGTCAACCAAAACCCTGAGTCATCCCTATCTGTCCCAGACATCCACCCCCGGGGGCGGGGTCAGGCGGTTGGCCACGCCCACCAAGGAGGATTGATGGGCAGGGGCGGGCAAAAACAGAGAGGAGAGTTAGGCTATGTGCCCACACTGCGGAAAATGCGCGGATTTTGCCGCGGATTTCTCGCGGAAAAGCCGCGGATTTCCCGAAAATCTGCAGCACAGGTACTTCCCAGCCATTTCTATGGCATTTTGGAAATGCTGTGCCCATGCTGCGGATTTTTCCGCAGCGGATTTCGGTCCGGAAAAATCTGCAACATGTCAATTATTGTTGTGGATTTTCATCCGGATTTTGGCTTTAAAATTGGAAAAAAAAAAATCCGCACCAAAATCCGCATCAAATCCGCAGCAATTCCGCGGCAAATCCGCACCTTTGAAAAGGTGTGGATTTTACGGGAAAGCTGCGGATTTTTCTGCAGAAAAATCCGCAGCTACATTCTCCCGTGGACATATAGCCTTAGAGAGAGTTTGTGTAAGGCTGGAAACATCTATGCAAGTAAAATCGGTCCGAGTTGGCTGAAAAAAACTCGGCTGATTTTAGTTCACGTTAGGTCAGTGTACAATGCAAGTGCGTTCCTTTTTTTATTATTTCAAGGATAACAGAGCGTGTGTAATGCGTGTTTGATGCGTATTGGATCCGTTTTTACTATGTCATCTGCCATTCAGCTCTGCTACATGGCCGCTGACAGCAGACACAGACAGCCATGTAGCAGAGCTGAATGGCAGATGACAGCAGACACAGACAGAGCCGCACGATCAGAATGAACTCGGGTGAACTTCACCCGACTTCATTGTCATGCCGCGGCTCTGTCTGTGTCGCGTCCTGATTAGCGGTCACCCGTGAAGGACTCACCGGTGACCGCTAATCTCCTGAGTGACTGAATTGAGCAGCATGATTAGTGCTGCTGTCATTCAGGTTACCCGCAGCCAGCTGTATTCTCCCCCCATGACCGCAACTCACCTGTGACTTCATCGCTGTCACTCGGGTGACTTGCTGTCACTGTTGGGAGGATCCAGCGGTGGCCGCGAGTAACCTGACTGACATCATCAGCTGATCGCGATACTCACCTCAGTTGCTGCATGGAGCTGACAGGAGCGGCGGTGTCTTCTGCAGCTCCTGTGACCTTCATGTAGCAGAGCTGGAAGCGATGAGGGACCTCCGTGGATTATGTCGGACATGGATGGGTTTTTTGGGTACTTAATAAAGTGGTGAACGAGGGCCTTTGTTAGTGTTTATTATTTCAAATAAAGGATTTTTTTACTGTGCGTGTTTATTAACTTTAATTTACAGGTTAATCATTGGGGGTGTCTCATAGACGCCTGCAATGATTAATCTAGGATTTAGTGGCAGCTATGGGCTGCCATTAACTCCTTATTACCCCGATTGTCAACGCACCAGGGCAAATCAGGAAGAGCCGGGTACAGTCCCAGAACAGTCACATCTAATAGATGCGGCCATTCTGGGCGGCTGCTGGCTGATATTGTTAGGCCGGGTGGCTCCCCATAACGTGGAGCTCCCCATCCTGAGAATACCAGCCTTCAGCCGTAAGGCTTTATCTGGCTGGTATTAAAATTGGGGGGGACCGCATGCCGTTTTTTAAATTATTTATTTATTTTACTGCACAGCATAGACACGCCCACCGGCTGCTGTGATTGGTTGCAGTGAGAAAGCTGTCACTCATCGTGGGGGCGTGTCTGACTGCAACCAATCATAGGCGCCGGTGGGCGGGGAAAGCAGGGAATACGAGATTGAATAATAAGCGGCCGGCTTTTTCAAAAGAGGAGAAGCCGCCGGAGCAGTGTGAACGCCGTGCAGCGCCGCGCTGGTGATCGGTGAGTATGAGAGAGGGGGGGAGGGGAAGGGATAGACCGACATGGACAGAGAGAGAGGGACAGAGATAGTGACCGACCGACAGACCGATCGACAGAGAGAATAGAGACCGAGAGGGAGAGACCGACTGACAGAGAATAGAGATTGACAGACATTGTGAGACCTCACTCGTTTCCAGTGTTTTAGGAAACATGCGAGAAATGTATTTAGAAAATCGGATGTCACTAGGATGGTGTGAGTGCCCGTCCAGTGACATCTGATTATTTACACGCTCCCATAGACTTGCATTGGAGAGACTCGCAGGAGAAACTCGCCAAAACGCAGCATGCTGCGATTTTTTTCTCAGTCCGATTTGGACTGAGAAAAAAATCGCAGATGAGAGCTGAATCATTCACTAACATGTGTCCGAGTGCAATGCGAGATTTTCTCGCATTGCTCTACTGCGAGAAACTCGCAAGTGAGAAGCCGGCCTTAGGGAGAGGAAAGGAGAGGAGGTAGCTGTGAGAGCTGTGGTTTAAAATCTGTCAGGGCCTAGGTGGGAGCCTAGGAACCCTGTGGCCAGGAGACAGACGGTGGTGGCCGTCTGCAGGAGGCCGGGAGTAGAACCGGCGGAACCGTCAAGGCACCGGGACAGGGTCGTAGCCCACCGGTACCGAATTGGGGAGTCAAACCGAAACTGGAGCACCAAAGAAGGGTACTCAGACCCCATACGAGGCCCAGAAGCAACTTGACAGAGTCAAATCAACTGATTGTGGCTTGGACTTGAGGTCCACTCCCGCGCAAAGTCCAGATAGACGGCAACAGCCCACCGAGAGGGATAGGAAGCCACTGCCCAGGCACCGCAATCCCACGGGCCAGCACCTGCGGGCAAGAGGGCTCCTCTGGCATCTGCAAGTCGGGGAGCGGACTACCGGTGTTCAGACATAAGTAGTCATACAGTCAAAGAGGTGCAGGGAAAGACGACACTACCAACCCGAGTAGGGGTAAAACACACAGCCGGCTGCGGGCACTGACCACCATCCCGTTTTTGGTTTACGAGTGACTCCACCGGTGTGTTTCTTCTGAGTGAGTACACCAGTGCCTTCAGGCACAGCGCCACGCTACGCCGCCCTGCACCCCTCCGGCAGCACCATCATCACCCCAGCGGGCCCCGAGACTCACACCCCCTACCCACGGAAGGGTCAACACCTAGCTGCGCCACAACACCGCCACCCGGGAGCCCCCACCATCACCAGCAGCGGTGGTGCCTACAATCACCACGACCCGTGGGTGGCGTCACGAACAATCTCCATCGCGGCCCCGGCCGCGCACCCAGCCGATCACTAAAACAAACAAACAACCACCCCCCCTTTACAGAGCGACGTGACCCCCCCGGGTCCGGGAACGCTCGAGCCACCAACACACCCCCGAGCACGGACCCGAGCGGATCGGCGGCCGCAGCCGAGCCCCAGGGCGGTACACATCGACTCTTCTGCCGTCACGAACAGGATCGACCCAGTCCACTTACCTGTGGAAGTGCGCCTTGAAGTTATCGTCAGCGGCGTCCCGCTAAAAAATCTGAAGATCTGCCATCTTTGGGCACGAAGTTTCCCGCCTTCACCATCTTCCCCGAAAAAAAGAGCGCGAAGCGAGGCCCCACCCCCTGGGAACAGAGCGGCGCTGCAAAGAGTGAAGGAGTGCCACGTTCACTTCTTGGAGTGGGAGGGACGTCTGGCGTTACATCGACATCACATGGCAGCCGGGCAATAGATGCGGAGGGGCGGATATGAGCAGAATGTATACATCCCGCCCACCTCCTTCCCTCCGCATAGCTGGCGGGAGCCGCGGGACACAGGTAAGATCTGTTCATTGTTCACGGGGTGTCACACAGAGCGATGTGTGCTACCTCGGGAACATTGAACAACCTCACGTTCAATTTTTAGCAATTGAACGACATGTATGCGATGAACGGTTTTTCGTTCAATCGCAATCGCACGTAGGTTTTACACGCTACAATCTTACTTACGATGCGGGATGTGCATCACTTACGACGTGATCCCGCCGACACATCGTAAGATTTATTGTAGCGTGTAAAGCCCGCTTAAGTTGTGTACCCGATATTCTTTCCCCGCCCATTATCTTATTGAATACCTCCGTCAGTATAGGTGAGATTTGTTCCTTCATAATTTTGAAAAAACTGCAGCTAAAACCATCTGTTCCCGGGGCCTTCGTCATTTTTAACTCTCCTATGACTTGCAACACTTCCTCCTCTGTCACCTCTTTATTCAAAGCCTGTAAATTTTCCTTCGTATAACAGAGAGTAGTAGATGGAGGGTTTTCCAGCCGCGCCAAAGACCAGCCAAATTAAGGTAGTAGATTAATGTTGCTTTTTATTCCATATACAGGTCAACGCGTTTCGGAAGGTACCCCTTCCTTCTTCAGGACCAACAGGCAAAAAAACATCAAATCTGCTGTACAGGGAATCATTACAGCACTATATACCCCACTGATGACGTCATGATCCACCCACTTTTCAAAAAAATTGGCGGGAATCTATACATTTCAACATCTAATGACGCAGTATCTTGTAATCATCAAGTTTCACGGATAAAGTATTTCTAACCATTTCTTTCTTATCCCAAAGAAAGGGGGTGAACATAAAAAATAAAAAAATGAAAACACACACACACAACTCTACTGCATACATTCAGACACACACAGCTCTGCTGCATACAGACACACACAACTCTGCTGCATACATACAGACACACACAGCTCTGCTGCATACATACAGACACACACACAGCTCTGCTGCATACATAGACACACACAGCTCTGCTGCATACATACAGACACACACAGCTCTGCTGCATACATACAGACACACACAACTCTGCTGCATACATACAGACACACACAGCTCTACTGCATACATACAAACACACACACAGCTCTGCTGCATACATACAGACACACACAACTCTGCTGCATACATACAGACACACACAGCTCTGCTGCATACATAGACACACAACTCTGCATCATACATACATACAGACACACACAACTCTGCTGCATACAGACACACACAACTGCATACATACAGACACACAACTCTGCAGCATACATAAAGACACACAACTCTACTGCATACAGACAGACACACACAACTCTGCTGCATACATACAGACACACACAGCTCTGCTGCATACATAGACACACACAGCTCTGCTGCATACATACAGACACACACAGCTCTACTGCATACATACAGACACACACATCTCTACTGCATACATACAGACACACACAGCTCTGCTGCATACATACAGACACACACAACTTTGCTGCATACATACACACAGCTCTGCTGCATACATACAGACACAGCTCTACTGCATACATACAAACACACACAGCTCTACTACATACATACAGACACACCCAGCTCTACTGCATACATACAGACACACACAGCTCTACTGCATACAAACAGACACACACAGCTCTACTGCATACATACAGACACACAACTCTGCATCATACATACAGACACACACAACTCTGCTGCATACAGACACACACAACTCCATACATACATACAGACAAACAACTCTGCAGCATACATACAGACACACAACTCTGCAGCTGCTGCATACATGCATACATACAGACACAACTCTGTAGCTGCTGCATACATGCATGCATACAGACACACACAACTCTGTAGCTGCTGCATACATACAGACACACACAACTCTGTAGCTGCTGCATACATGCATGCATACAGACACACACAACTCTGTAGCTAATACATTCATGCATACATACAGACACAACTCTGCTACATACAGACACAACTCTGATACATACAGACACACACAGCTCTACTGCATACATACATACACACAAAACTCTGCTGCACATATAGACACACACTGCTTTTGGGGGCCCGCACACGCGGCTGCTGCAGAGCTGAGCCTGCACCAGACACAGGGCAGATGTAGCAGAGCTGAGGCTGCACCAAGCACAGGGAAGATGTAGAGGAGCTGAGCCTGCACCAAGCACAGTGCAGATGTAGCAGAGCTGAGCCTGCACCAAGCACAGGGCAGATGTAGCAGAGCTGAGGCTGCACCGAGCACAGGGCAGATGTAGCAGAGCTGAGCCTGCACCAAGCACAGGGCAGATGTAGCAGAGCTGAGCCTGCACCGAGCACAGGGCAGATGTAGAGGAGCTGAGCCTGCACCAGACACAGGGCGGATGTAGCAGAGCTGAGGCTGCACCGAGCACAGGGCAGATGTAGTAGAGCTGAGCCTGCACGGAGCACAGGGCAGATGTAGCAGAGCTGAGCCTGCACCAAGCACAGGGCAGATGTAGCAGAGCTGAGCCTGCACCTAGCACAGGGCAGATGTTGCAGAGCTGAGCCTGCACCAAGCACAGGGCAGATGAAGCCCATACAGCTCACTGGGGCCCATAAACCGGGTGGCTGGGAGGGAGTATACAGGTCGAGGGGGAAAAGGGGGGGTAGCACTTACCGCTCGGTCACGGAGGAGAGGGGGCCCACACAGCGCCGGAGGCCAGCGATGTGCTGGGGGTCGCTGGCTGGCACTCCTTCATCTGTGGGACTGAGCAGGGCGCCGGGCGGTAGCTCCGCCCACAGATGAAGCTCAATCCAGCAGGACACTGTGGTCTGCGCGCCTTAAAGAGACGGCAGCCACAGTTTCCTGCCGAGGACTCCGGTCCCCGGAACTTGGCCCGGGGGCAGCAGAACTGAAGGCGAGTGGCCAAAATGCCGCCCCCCTGACACGTGCCGCCCGGGGCAGACCGCCCCCTCCGCCCCCCCTTTGCTACGCCACTGGCCTCCACCCACTTTGCTTTTGTCACCCTTGATGTTTTTTCTAAGAAGTCAGTATACGCTTCCCTAACTGCCCGGCTAGCCTCCTGAAACTTTACTTGTGCCTGTCGTTTCGCCTTTGTCGTATATCGTATCACTTTTCCTCTCAAAACTGCCTTAGCCATCTCCCAATACAATACTGTTTCCCCATTGTGCTCCTGATTCGTGAATGTATAATCCACCCACCACGCTCTCAGAATTCTATGGAAGTTTTCATCCAAAGTCAAGAATGAGGGGAAGCGCCATATATAATCCTGTCCTCTCTGAATTTTATCAGCTACACTGACTGCCACTGGGCTATGATCTGAGATTACCATATTCTCTATAGCTATCTCTTCTACCCTCTGCAATAAATTCTCACTTGTCAGTCAGAGGTAAATCCGTGACCAAGAATCGTGTGTAAATTCTCTCTCTTGCGGGTGATGTATTCTCCAGCAATCATGCAGTGTCGTTGTTTTTAGCATTGCTTCCAGCAGCCCCTCCATACTCCTCCCCTGTTTCCTCTAACTCCTCCTATCTTCTTTCTGAGAAACCACTGTGTTGAAGTCTCCCCTCACCAGTTTACATACAGTATTTCCCCGTCCATCAAAATCTTATTAGTTATATTTTCAAAAAAAGGCCTTTGTTCCGTATTGGGTGCATATACTGTATAACGTGGATACTAAAAGTGCCTTGAGTATATGAACTCTTTATATGTATATACCTTCCTTCTTCATCTGAATCTTGTGTTTCTACCTCGTGTGCAAAGTTTTTATTGATCAAAATAAGAACCCCTGCTTTCCTACCTTTTGAGGATGACCAGTATACCCTTCCCACCCACATCTTGTTCATACGGAAGAACTCATCCTTTTGCAAGTGCGTCTCCTGTAATAAAGCAATATCAACCTTAAGCTTCTTGAGATGATGTAGTATCATATTTCGTTTGTGCGGCGATCTGAGTCCCTAAACATTCCACGTAATGAGCTTAACTATATTTCCCAAAATCAACGATTCCTTTTTCTGGCCGTGTTGCATGGATTCCCCAACTCCCTTTCCCTCCCCTCCCCTCCCCCAACTGTATATAACCCCTCCCATCCCCCCACCCAACTGTATATAACCCCTCCCATCCCCAACTTTACAAATACAATTAACGTCTTCCATTTTTTCTGAGATGATTTAAACTCCTTTCAAACCCCTGCTTCAGGTCAAGCTCTCCGTGAAGCTACCCCACTATGTCACTCCTCCCCTCTATCAGCTATTAGCTCCTTGTCCCTAAACAGCCTTTACAAATTTTTCAAAATCCTAAAACCTCTTACACCGGTCATTAAGAGAAGAGAAGAAAAAAAAGGGAGCAGGGGAAGAGAGCCGGAAAAGGAAAGCTACAAAATAAGGGTAAGAATAGATAAAAGCAGATGAAGGGATAAAAAGGAAGATGGAAAGCGGTGAGATGTAAAAGAGGGACGAAGGAGAAAAGAATGAGAAGGAAGGTAGAAAAAGAGCATTAGAGAATGATAGAAGGGAAAAAGGAGTAGGCATGAAAAAGAGAGAAAAAGGAAGAGAAAGAGAAAGAGAGGGAAGCAGGTGAGACTTTAGAGAGTTAAGGCACATTTATCACCATACGGCTCCCTTCAGCAGTTCCAAATTAAGTCTTCTTGTCCTGCTTGTTCACTAGCTTCTGCCTCTTCCTCCTCTTTTTCCAGCTGAAGTCGCCATCTGTCGCTCTTCCTTCGAACTGCCTGTTCTGGATCTCAATTGACTCCACTCTGACTTTTTGTCGGGTCTACCTGCACATGTTATGTTTGCAAGATTTGCATGTTTCAGATCAGTGGAAGTCCCTTCTTTTCCATTCCTCTCCTGTCGCCGTGTGCTCCCCTCCTGTTCTCTGCTTTTGAAGGATCCCGGAAAGTCTTTGTGACCCCATCTGCTCCTTTTACTCTTAGTATTGCTGGGAATAAAAGCTGAAATGTAATGTTTTTGTGATAGAGGGCAGGGCAGATCTGGCTAAATGCTTTTCTTTTTCGTGTGACTTCTGCCGAATAGTCGCCAAATAGTAGAATCTTGTGTCCCTGAATGCGTAGTGTCTGTCTCCTATTCCTGAAGGCCCGTAGAATTTCTTCTTTATCTTTGTATTCCAGGTATTTAATAATAACCTGTCTTGCTCTGGATATTTCACTTTACCTAGAGGTATTGTCATTACTACGGTGTCGATCTCTTTGCTCCCATATGGGTCCCACTCTGTGTGCTCTTTCTACCCGGAAGCTGTGTGGTAGACCTAGGGCCTGGGGTAATTATTTTTCACAGATTGAGTCCAGATATTTTGTCATCACTGACTCAGGCAGGCCCACTATCCTTAGGTTATTCCTCCTAGACCTATTTTCAAGGTCTTCTATTTCATCCTTCATGAGCTGAGCATTACTGTCTAGCTCCTTAAATCTGCCTTCCAGTCTTATCATATTGTCTCCGGCATCAGAGATTCTTTGTTCTAACTCTGTCAGCCTCATGTCATGATGTTCCACGTCCTCCTGCAGCGCCGCCATAGCCTCCCTAATGTCTGCAGTCAGATGGCCTGCCACTTCTTTTGCCAGCCTTGGGTAATTAATCTCACCCAGTGTCTCTGTACTGCTCTGATTTCTCTGGGTTCTTCTGTTATCCTGGCCTCCTGCATTGACATGCTGCTGCAGCTGCCTTTGGTGTTCCTCTCCCTCCCCCCCTCCTCCCTGTCGGCGCCATCTTATCTCCGCACACCCCCTCCTCCCTCTGCTCTGCTCCAGGCTTGTACAGCATTCCTACGCTCCTCAGGAGATAATGATCCATGTACTGACAGCAGGTGAGTTAGTGCAGCCTCTCTATGTCAGTCTGGGGTGTTGTTTGCTCCTTAAGGGTGCTTTACATTTTAACCACTCGATCTAGCATTGGTGTACTCGGGTATGCTCAGTGCTTGGCACAGTGTGAGCCGCTTGCAGTGTCTGAATGGTTTTCACTGGGAGTAAAAACATTGCTAAAGGATGTATTGTGTACAAGAAAGAAATCCCACTCTCCCTCCCCTGGAAATGCTCTGTTTATGACTGGTTGCATGTGAGCGGAGACCCAAATTGCCCAATCAGTGACTTCCAATGGGGTTCAGGTCAAGTCCGGTTCCCAAATTGAACTTTATCTAAAGTCCATCCCAAACTTCAACAGGTCCACTCATCTCTATTTGTGGGTAGCCCCATTCAAAAAATAAACACTTGGATATCAGACAAATAAAATCCTTTTGTTTTTCAATTACAACAATTATACCTTGTAAAGGGATCATTTTTATAACATAAAGGGCCCAAATTATGCAGGGGCCGCTGTGCTCGGGTATGCCCAATGCTTAGCACAGTGCAAGCTCCTAGCAGTGTTTGAATGGCTTTCACAGTAAGTAAAAACATTGTTATTGGATGTAGTGTGCGCAATTCCCGCCCTCCCTACCACGGAAATGTTTGCTTTATGGCTAGTGGCATGTGGGCGAAAACTCGAACTGCCCAATTAGTAACTTCCAATGGGGTTCAGGTCAAGTCCGGGTCCCGAAATGAACTTTATCTAAAGTCTGGATCAAAAAGCCGAACCCGAAGTTCAACGGGTACACTTATCACTATTTGTGGATTGCCCCATTTAAAAAATAAGCCCTTGGATATCAGACATATAAAATCCTTTCGTTTTTAAATTACAACAATTATACTTTGTAAAGGGATCATTTTTATAACATAAAGGGCCCAAATTATGCGGGGGCCACTCCTGATTCATGAAGTGGTGCATGCCGTTCATGAATCTAGAGCGTTTGACAAGTGGCATGTGCCTCCTAGAAATATTACTCCCCTCAGGGACTAGAGTGAGATTTTTGTCATAGAAAACACCCCAGCTCGTCATGTATTTAGGGAGCTGTGCTGTCATGAACCATCCCACCTAAGCTCTGCAAATTTTGGAGTGAAAAAGCCAAACGTGGCCAAAGTTTGGCACAACTCAATTTATCCAAATTGTTGTGACTTTTCAAAGCTTTTGTGCTACTTTTTTGGCATAAAATCTTTGATGAATTGGGACCAGAGTGTCTTAACAACTTCCACATATCTTGGATGCATTGTGATTCAATTCTCCCGTCACGGCTGGGGATAGAAGGTATACTGGCCGTATAATAAAATACAAAGGGAAGGGGAAAAGAATGCCCTATTACTAGGGAAAGAGGGAAGTGGTGACCCCTGATAATAACCTGCATTTCACCCTCACTGTCCTCACCAACCCTACACAAGTTCTACACCTGTCACCGAGCAGGAAGACCTCACCCTAGGCAAACCCTGATCTGGGCCCTAAGTAAGAATGGCAGGTATGAGCTATTCGTCAACACCACTAATGCTAAGGGAGACAAAAGGAAACGATACAAGGGAAACACAAATTCTACCATCTGAGCCCAGGTAGATATCAAAGGTCAAACACTTATCTTAGGAGCAGCTACCACAGAAGTCTCTGGAACAATAAGAGGAGTCAACCGCTGCAGATCACAACCAGGAACAACTATACACCGCACCCAAAGCACCCCAGGGTGAGGTTTATAAAGGAAGTCAGAGGCTGGCAACTGAGAGGAAAAACTGAGTTTCCCAGGGTCATAGAGTCCACTGCTTCAGAAACAGAAAACTGTCAGATAACAACACATGCTGCTAATCTCTATTCTAACACTCGCTGCTACTGGATTGTCCGCCGGCCATGACACCTGTGACATCCCCTCACTATTTTTGTGCAAAATGTCTATAGCTCTGCCTCAACTCCAGAGGTTCTGAGGCAAAATAATCACATCTAAACAATAGAGAAAGATAGGCATGAAGAATATATATTTTACAAGCTGTGAGACTGTGACCGGGGTTGTCTATGACGGCCGGTACGTCTCGCCGCGGTTGTGCTCCCTCCATGTATAGAAAGCAACTCCACTCCAGGGTTAATGCTGTTTCCCTGCAGGCTGAAAGGAGGGTTAAAAGGAAACAGGAACATGGGCGTGGGCCCCTAGTGTGAGGGAGTGAACACAACGCCCTGAGTTTCTGCCAAAGAAACACATGTGAGCCATTTCTGGAACCTGGCTTGTTGGTCCAGGAGGAGGACATTCCGGAACGTGTTGTGTGCTGTTTTGGACTTTGTTGGTGCAATAAACCGTGTGCTGTGACCATTGGCGCCTGGATCCCGTGTCTTCTGCCGCGCAGCCGACCATGCTACCTCACAGATGGTGGAGAACGCGGGCATGCCAGCCCGGTGAAGTGTAGCATCCATCCCTGGTGACCTAGTAGCGCATGTCCTGGATTCGAGCGGCTATACTACAGCCCAAACCCGGCGACGCCATGGAGGACATACTAAAGCAGCTGGCTCAGGCTAATGCACAGCAACAACAGACCAATGCACACCTGCTCCGGTCGTTGGATCGTCAGCAGCAACAGCACCAGAACTCCTTGCAATTGCAGGAACAAAGGCACCAAGAACAGATGGTTCTCCTGGCCAAGTCGATCCGTGCCGGACCGGCAGCAACAACCCCGGGACCGGGTGACGACGGCAGCGTCCGGAAAGCGGTGAGACAAGCGTTGCAAAAGATGACCCCGGGGGATGATGTGGAAGCGTTCCTGGCGGTGTTTGAGCGGGTGGCCGAGCGGGAGAAGCTGCCGACCCCCCAGTGGGCTGAGGAATTGTCGCCCTATCTGACGGGGGAGCCCCAAAAAGCGTACCTGGACCTCTGTACCGAGGATGCCATAGAATATGAGACCCTGAAAGCCGAAATACTTGCTCGGTTGGGGGTGAATACCTATGTACGGGCTCAGCGGGTAAATCAGTGGTTCTATGAGGAAGTCAAACCCGTACGCTCCCAGGCCTATGACTTGTTGCATCTGGTAAAGAAGTGGTTGCAGCCTGACACTCTGAGCCCTGCGCAAATGGTGGAGAGGGTAGTGGTTGATCGCTTTGTGCGCACTTTACCCGTCACCATTCAACGGTGGGTAGGACAGGGCGACCCAAGTACCCTGGACCAATTAGTGTGCCTGGTGGAGCGGCATGTGGCTACGCAGGACTTGATACGGGACACTGAGACTTTGCGTGCCGCCCGTTGGTCCGGCCCCTCCAAGCCTCGAGCCAAGGACCCACCGCTGACACCGGTGCGGAAGTCCGCTACCGTCCCGTATGAGGCCGCGCCCGCCGTCCCTGAGGTCCGGAAGGCTATGTACCCTAAATGACAACTCGTCAAGGGGGTTTCCTTCCCTATTAGATGTTGGCGGTGCCAGCGGGTGGGACATATGGAAGCCCAGTGTCCCGGCGGGGTTCAATGTATGTGTGTACCGCGGACCTTGTCTCCCCGGAGACTGAGCCCCACTTGTGCCAAATACAGGTGAATGGATGTCCGGTTACAGGCTTGTTGGATTCCAGAAGCTTAGTGACCCTTGTGCGATCAACCCTAATGGCTGAAGTAAAGGCCACAGGACGTACAGTGGGGGTGGTTTGCATACATGGGGACTGCTGAGACTATCCCTCGGGGGTTGTCACCATCACAGCACCCTGCGGTCAGGTGCAACATGAGGTGGGACTTATGAACACTCTTCCCTATGACGTGATCCTAGGAAGGGATCTGCCGTATTTTTGGACTCTATGGAAGGGGTCTCCTAAGTCCCCTCAGGTATTGGACAGTCCAGGACCTGAGCCCGACAATCCCGAATCCGGGACGCCTGCCGTAGGGGTCCCCATGATAGGGACAGAATGTGAACCCGATAGGTCACCCCTAGAGGTATTGGCAGGAGAGGCTGAGATGGTCGAGCCCATCCCGGAGTTGGAGGCGTCCCCAGATACGTTTGGGACAGCCCAACTCCAGGACCCTACATTAATACATGCCCGGAGTCGGGTGACAGTGGTTGACGGGGTGGCACAGCTGCCCGGTGCCCAGGTAAGGTACCCCCATTTCGCTCTTAAGCAGGATTTACTCTACCGGGTAGATGAAATACGGGGCGTGGGGGTAGAGTAGTTGGTGGTGCCCCAGCCGTATCGCCGGCGGGTCCTCGACTTGGCTCATAAACACCTGATGAGTGGCCACCTAGGGGTCAAGAAAACGCAGGAGCGAATATTGCAAAGGTTCTATTGGCCCGGGGTCTTTGGGGAGGTAAAACGGTTCTGCGAAACCTGCCCGGAGTGTCAGCTTACCGCACCCCTGGCCCACTTTCGCAGTCCGTTGGTACCGTTACCCATTATAGAAGTCCCTTTTGAACGGATAGGGATGGATCTAGTGGGGCCCCTCGTAAAGTCCGCTCGAGGGCACCAACACATCCTAGTGATCGTTGACTATGCCACCCGGTATCCAGAGGCGATACCTCTCAGACATACTGCAGCAAAGCTTATAGCTCGGGAGTTGTTTGCTGTGTTCTGCCGGGTGGGGTTGCCCAAGGAGATCCTTACGGATCAGGGGACCCCATTCATGTCTAAAGTGACCAAAGAGCTATGGCGGCTACTCCAGATCAAGCAGTTGCATACGTCTGTGTATCATCCTCAAACGGACGGTTTAGTGGAGCGATTCAATAAAACCCTGAAAACCATGCTCAAAAGGGTGATTTCCAAAGACGGGAAAGACTGGAATATGATGCTTCCCTATTTGATGTTTGCCATCCGAGAGGTGCCACAGGCATCCACGGGGTTTTCGCCTTTTGAGTTGTTATACGGGCGACATCCCCGGGGATTGTTGGACCTGGCGAAGGAAACATGGGAGCTGGAGCCAACCCCCCATAAAAGTGTGATTGAACACATTTTAGGCATGCAGAACCGCATAATTGGCGGTCATGCCAATTGTGAAGGAGCATTTACAGGAGGCTCAGGCCACGCAAAGCGGCCGCTACAATAGACAAACCACCGTGCGGACCTTTAACCCCGGGGATCGGGTGTTGGTATTGGTCCCCATGGCAGAGAGTAAATTCCTGGCTCAGTGGCAAGGCCCCTACGAGATAAAGGAAAGAATCGGGGTGGTCAGCTATAAGGTATTGCAGCCCGGTAGGCGGAAACCTGAGCAAATATACCATGTCAACCTGTTAAAACCTTGGCAGGAATGGGAAAGCCTGATGGTTGATTTTTCCCCATCTCCCTCCTCTTCGGGTCGTTCAAACCCGGCTCCAGCGACCTCCGGAGAGGACGAACCGGAAGTAAGGATTGGAGAAGCCCTCACCAAGCAACAGAGGCGAGAGGCCAGAAGGCTGGTTCAGCAGAACCCCGATGTCTTCTCCGAGCTGCCTGGTAGGACCAGACTGATACGACATGACATTGTCACCGAGCCTCACCTGAAGGTACGCCTGAAGCCATACCGGGAGCCGGAGGCTCGAAGACAAGCCATATCAGAGGAAGTGAAGACAATGCTACGCCTGGGGGTCATCGAAAAATCCCGGAGTGAATGGGCTAGTCCCATTGTCCTAACACCAAAACCCGATGGCTCCTTAAGGTTCTGCAATGACTTTAGGAGATTGAACGAAATATCCAAGTTCGATCTCTACCCCATGCCCCGGGTGGATGAGCTGATTGATAGGCTGGGACAGGCGCGATATTTCACCACGCTCGACCTGACCAAGGGGTACTGGCAGGTGCCACTGACTGAGTCCGCCAAGGAGAAAACCGCTTTTGTTACGCCGGAGGGTCTCTTCCACTATGTTGTCTTGCCTTTTGGGTTACATGGCGCTCCGGCCACGTTCCAGAGGTTGATGGACTTGGTGCTGGAACCCCACCAGGCGTATGCATCATCGTACCTTGAGGACATCATTATTTACAGCTCTGAGTGGCAGACCCACTTGGAACAGGTACAAGCGGTGGTGAACACGCTCCGAACCGCCGGATTGACAGCCAATCCCAAGAAATGTGCGTTGGGGCTCACGGAAGCCCGCTACTTGGGCTACGTAATAGGCCAAGGAGTGATTAAACCCCAAATTAACAAAGTTGAGGCGATCCAGAAGTGGCCTAGACCCCTGACCACGAAGCAGGTTAGGGCCTTCCTGGGTATCGTGGGGTACTACAGGAGGTTTGTAAAAAATTTTGCGGGACTATCAGCCCCCTTGACGGACCTTCTCAAAGGCAAGAAGTCCGTCATGGTGCGCTGGACTCCGCAGGCCGAGGACTCCTTCCGGGCCCTGAAGGGGGTCCTGTGCGGACAGCCCGTTCTTGTCAACCCTGATTTCCGGAAGGAGTTCGTAGTACAGACTGACGCCTCTGAGGTCGGCCTGGGGGCAGTGCTGTCTCAGGTGGTTCAAGGGACACCCCGTCACCTTCTTAAGTAGGAAGCTCACCCCTCCCGAGCGGAATTATAGCGTAGTGGAGAAGGAGTGCCTGGCGATCAAGTGGGCCTTGGAGTCCCTACGCTATTACCTGCTGGGACGGCAGTTTCGCTTGGTGACTGATCACTCTCCGCTGGTCTGGATGAGGTCCGCCAAGGAACGGAATGCCCGGGTTACCCGGTGGTTCCTTTCTCTACAGAACTTCTGGTTTACGGTTGAACACCGGGCCGGTAGGTTGCAGGGCAACGCCGATGCCTTGTCCCGCGGCCCGTGTTTGATGGCGGGAGTTCAACCCGCACGCTTGAACTGAGGGGGGGGTATGTGAGACTGTGACCGGGGTTGTCTATGACGGCCAGTACGTCTCGCCCCGGTTGTGCTCCCTCCATGTATAGAAAGCAACTCCACTCCAGGGTTAATGCTGTTTCCCTGCAGGCTGAAAGGAGGGTTAAAAGGAAACAGGAACATGGGCGTGGGCCCCTAGTGTGAGGGAGTGAACACAACTCCCTGAGTTTCTGCCAAAGAAACACATGTGAGCCATTTCTGGAACCTGGCTTGTTGGTCCAGGAGGAGGACATTCCGGAACGTGTTGTGTGCTGTTTTGGACTTTGTTGGTGCAATAAACCGTGTGCTGTGACCATTGGCGCCTGGATCCTGTGTCTTCTGCCGCGCAGCCGACCACGCTACCTCACAAAGCATTTATTACAAAACAAGTTTTGAAAGCAATTATATACACTATGATAAACTGCACTTTTTAGTATATAAAGCAGTGGGTAAACTGAGATTAGTGAATTATCCAGTGTCAAAAGCTTTCACAAATGTTCCTAAAGGCTCTTAAAATACCAAGCTTACTAGCAGAGTTGAGCCCGAATTTCCATTTTGGGGGATCTCAGTATGCAGAGCGGGATCCCACAAATCTCTGCAGCTGCTCTAAGCATGAAACATTGATCTCTCAACTAATCCAGCGCGGTCACATACTCTTCTAAGATTTTACTGAACTGCTTAAGAAGTATGCTGCAGCGCTGGGGTCATAGAGCTCACTCTTTCACGGTGAGAGATCCATGAGGGTTGTGAGATCTCGCAACCTGGAAGTTCATTTGGGGGGACATTAGGGACACTTCCAAAAGTTTTGGTACTGGCTTACATTTAGAAAATTCACTAATCTGCAGCTCTCTTCTGCTTTAGTAAATAAAAAAAGAAGCCGCAGATTTGTAATAAGCACTATTTAAAGGGAAAGTCGTCAAACATATTGCGCTAAAAATTGGGGGATATTACACCTGTAACAGTGTCAGTAGCAGATCCCCCCATAACAGTGCATCATGACCACATTTTTTGCTTCAATCTTTTCCCCTTTTTTCCTACTTCAAAACCTAGGTGTGTCTTATGGTCCAAAAAATACGATAAGTTTAAAAAGACAGAAAATGGTTCTTTCCCTCACCAATTCTTACTTGAGCAATTGTAGCAGATTTTTGGATAAAACTCTTTGAATTATGGTACATCATGATGGCTTCTCTTATGTGACCCATCTGACATGACCTTTATATTAATAAATAAATAAAAAAGCCCTGTGCGGCTTCTTCACATGTTTAACAAGATTTGATTTCTGAAAATTACATTTTCCACATTCAGAACATAAAAATGGTTTATTTTGTGTGATTTTTTTGATGATAAACAAGACCTGATTTTTTAGTAAAACATTTACCACATTCTGAGCATGAAAATGGCTTCTCTCCTGTGTGAGATCTTTGATGTCTAACAAGTTCTGATTTCCGAATAAAACATTTCCCACACTCTGAACATGAAAATGGTTTCTCCCCTGTGTGAATTTTCTGATGTGTAACAAGATGTGATTTCTGGATAAAACATTTCCCACATTCTGAACATGAATATGGCTTCTCCCCTGTATGAGATCTTTGATGCCAAACAAGTTCCCATTTCTGCTTAAAACATTTCCCACACTCTGAACATAAAAATGGCTTCTCCCCTGTGTGAATTTTCTGATGTTTAACAAGGTCTGATTTCTGAATAAAACATTTTCCACACTCTGAACATGAAAATGGCTTCTCCCCTGTGTGTTTTTTCTGATGTGTAACAAGATGTGATTTATGGATAAAACATTTCCGACATTCTGAACATGAAAATGGCTTCTCCCCTGTGTGAATTTTCTGATGTCTAACAAGATGTGATCTCTGAATAAAACATTTCCCACATTTTGAACATGAAAATGGCTTTTCCCCTGTGTGAGATCTTTGATGCCAAACAAGTTCTGATTTCTGAATAAAACATTTCCCACACTCTGAACATGAAAATGGCTTCACACCTGTGTGAATTCTTTGATGCTCAACAAGATCCGATTTCCAAATAAAACATTTCCCACACTCTGAACATGCAAATGGCTTCTCCCCAGTGTGAATTTTTTGATGATTAGCAAGGGTTATTTTCCGAGTAAAACATTTTCCACATTCTGGGCATGAAAACGGCTTCTCCCCTGTGTGAGTTTTTTGATGGCTATTAAGATGTGATTTCGTGATAAAACATTTCTCACATTCTGAACATGAAAATGGCTTCTCTCCTGTGTGAATTTTCTGATGTCTAACAAGAAGTGATCTCTGAATAAAACATTTCCCACATTCTGAACATGAAAATGGCTTCTCCCCTGTGTGAATTCTTTGATGATTATCAAGGGTTAATTTCCGAGTAAAACATTTTCCACATTCTAGGCATGAAAATAGCTTCTCCCCTGTGTGAATTTTCTGATGTCTAACAAGGCCTGATTTCCAAATAAAACATTTCCCACATTTTGAACATGAAAATGGTTTCTTCCTTGGAGGAGCCGTTACATGTTCCACATCCCTTCTGTAACTTTCATTTTGCTTAAAATTCTGTGATAAATCAGACTTTTGGACTTCTTTGAAAAGATCAGGTGATAAAGCTTTCCGAGGAAGGACTGGAGGTATATCTGTGACAACAGCATACTGTTTATATGTATCATGTGTGATACTTTGATCCTCTGTTTTAATTTCTGAAGATATTAGATTTCCATCTGAACTCCCAATACAGTCATCTGCTAAAAATAAACAGTTATTATTTCTTAATGATATTATCTTGAAATTACATTTTTTTAAACCATAACATCAGAAATTAAATTAGGAAAAAATGTATTCTGAATCTGTTGTCCAATTTCAATATCTAAAGGCCCCATTACACGCTACGATATATCTAACGATAGGTCGTCGGGGTCACAGATTCCGTGACGCACATCCGGCATCGTTTGACATATCATAGCGTGTGACAGCTACGAGCGACTGTGAATGAGCAAAAATACTCACCTTATCGTTGCTCGTTGACACGTCGCTCATTTTCAAAAAATCAATCGTCCTTCTGCGCTCAGGTTATTCATTGTTCCCAAGGCAGCACATATCACTCCGTGTGACACCTCGAGAATGATGAACTGCAGCTTACCTGCGGCTGCCGGCAATGCAAAAGGAAGGAGGTGGGCGGGATGATACGTCCCGCTCATCTCCACCCCTCCGCTTCTACTGGGCGGCCGCTGTGTGATTTCGTTGTGACGCCGAACGTCCCTCCCCCTTCAGGAAGAGGATATTCGCCGCCCACAGCGAGGTCGTTTGGGAGGTAAGTACGTGAGACGGGGTTAACGACTTTGTGCGACACAGGCAACAAATTGCCAGTAACGCACAAACAACGGGGGCGGGTGCGATTGCACATGCGAACGCACAATAAATCGACGCGTGTAACGGGGCCTTTAGGCTGCTTTCACACTTGCATTGTGTCTCATCCGCCAGGTCTATTGCTGCATTGAAATGACGCATCCGTCAATTTTTGTGTTGCTAACGGACCCAACAGATGCGTTATTTCGCAGAAATCCGTCAGCGGCACTACCGCCCCCATCATCACCACATACACCGGCACTACCGCCCCCATCATCACCGCACAAGGAGGTACTACCGCCCCCATCATCATTGCACACACCGGCACTACCGCCCCCATCATCACCGCACATACGCAGACACTACCACCATCATCGCCGCACACACACACACCGGCACTACCATCCCCATCATCACCACACACACCGGCACTACCGTCTCCATCATCACTGCACACACCGGCACAACCGCCCCCATCATCACCGCACACACACCGGCACAACCAACCCCATCATCACCACACACCGGCACTACCGCCCCTATCATCACTGCACACACACACACCGGCACTACCACCCCCATCATCACTGCACACACCGGCGGCACTACAGCCCCCATCATCACCGCACACACAGGCACTACCGCCCCCATCATCACCGCACACACCCCAGCACTACCTCAGTGACGTCCCCGCTGACAGCGCCATTCACTCCAGTTTCTGCGTGGAGCTCAGAGAGCAGCGGTGTTCTACTACTGCTACTGTCAGCTTCAGATATAGCAAAGCTGAAAGCATCGTGGGACCTCATGTGGATTA